>NW_022196895.1:68849795-68874391 GCF_008632895.1 Mastomys coucha
CTCTCTCTCTCTCTCTCTCTCTCTGTGCTACTCTTAGCTCCGCCTCCATTTTCCCTGTCCAATCACAGGCCTCCCACTGCCCTAATGTTATTGGACAGGGAAAATTCTGCCACAAGAAGGTAAACACTCCACTGTTGGGCTATGAGGATACACACGTGTATTATTTATCCTATAAATCTCGCCTTGTTGGTTGCACTTGAGTTATGTGGAAAGAATAGGGAGTTATTTCTGGATATCTGAAACCCTGTATTTGCCTGCTGTGTCCCTATAAGAATCACTTAGGAAATTTGTGTGCCTTTATTCCCTGAGAAAATGGACACAACTCTGTATTCTGTCTTCTATAGTCAGTTGCTGAGGTCTACTGCAAAACTGGAATAAGCTAATGATTGGCGCATGTTTAAAATTGCAGAGGACTAAGACATGAGGCAGGATAAATACTTTTCTAAAAATAGGCTGAGCATACTTCACCAATACTGAAGAAACTTTAAGAAAGTTTAAGAAAGAAAGCTGAGGACTTTAAGAAAACAAGTCCATCAGTCTGATAATAGTAAGCCAAGAGAAAAAAAATTTTATTTTTAGTAGTATACACGTTTAGGTACTACATAATGTCTCAATGACTTTCCATCAAAGGCTCCTGCAGAAATGGCAAAGTCTGCCTGACATAAGTCAATTACAATTGATCGAGAGGATCAGATTAACTCCCCAACTCAGCACATTCTGGGCTGTCAGGCACCCAGGTCCTGGTGCAGAGTTTCCTGGGACTCCCAAGGTGGGTCCTCTGCCAGAATCAATTGCCCCATTGCTGACTCCATACACAGAGTCTGTGGCATTAACACTTTCACTGTTGTAGGAGTCTGTCAATTACTGAGTCTTATAGACGCCTGTGGATGGAGGAGCAGAGAAGGAAGAAAGGAAGAAAGGAAGGAGGGAAGGAGGGAGGGAGGGAGGGAGGGAGGAAGGAAGGAAGGAAGGGAGGAAGGGAGGAAGGAAGGAAGGAAGGAAGGAAGGGAGGGAGGAAGGGAGGAAAAGGAGGGAGGGAGGGACAGAGGGAGGGAGAGAGGAAGGAAGGAAGGAAGAAGGAGGGGGAGGGGAGGGAGGGAAGGAAGGAAGGGGGAGGAAGGGGAGAGGAAGGAAGGAGGAGGAAGGAGAAGGGTAAGGGGAAAGAAAAAAGAAAAAATGGAGACTGAGAACACGTGTGTCAAAGTTAAAACTGTCCTCATGTTCTTTTAGCCAATAAGGAAGGTCAAAGAACCCCAGGGTTCCCTTAATCTCACAGGATTCCCCAGGGTACATTCTTAACCTTGTTTTATATGAATGCATGAAGATATCTTTCTGAGAGGTATGCCCCGAACTGGGAGACTTCTAGAACTCAGTGTAGATGATTTTACTATTTTAAATGGAAAAAAAAAAAAAAAAAAAAAAGCCGGGCCGTGGTGGCACACATCTTTAATCCCAGCACTTGGGAGGCAGAAGCAGGCAGATTTCGGAGTTCCAGGCCAGCCTGGTCTGTAGAGTGAGTTCCAGGACAGCTGGAGTTACACAGAGAAACCCTGTCTTAAAAAAACAAAAACAAACAAACAAACAAAAAAGAAAGAAAGAAAGAAAAACCAGTTTGGGGGCTGGAGAGATGGCTCAGCGGGTAAGAGCACTGACTGCTCTTCCTTAAGTTCATGAGTTCAAATCTCAGCAACCATATGGTGGCTTACAACCACCCATAATGAGATCTGACACTCTCTTCTGGTGCGTCTGTAGACAGCTAGTGTACTTAATTATAATAATAAATAAATCTTTTTTTAAAAAAGTGGTAGCATCTAAGCCACTGCTTCTTGTTAACTAATAACAGCATCTAAGCCACCACCGCTGCTCCTTGTTAACTAGGAGTCCAGCGACAGGAATCAACATTTCCTGGAGTGTTTGTTGAGCTGACAGTTCTAAGAAACCTTAAAAAGTGACTCTCTGGAACATAAATTTCAAAGTGTCCTTCAACCTTTGGGTTTTTTTTTTTCTTTCTTGCATTCTTGAGCCCACTTCCTCCAGTAGTGGTTTTTTTTTTTTTTTTTTTTTTTTTTTTTTTTTTTTCAATCAAGGTGTGGGGGAAGGGGATAATGTGTGAAGCATTCTGAAGAAACATCGCTTTTACCACAGATTTTCTTTCTCAGCACTGTCTCTTCCCAGTTCTCTGAGCTATCTTTATCTATGTTTTTTTTTTAAATCATCATCCGGGTAGAGGAAGATCCCAGAGCTCTGCCAGTATATCACACTACATTTGTTTCTATTTATTCAGGTCTGTTCCACAGGATAGGTGAAGCCACTGTTATTTACGGCCCCATGCGCATGTATATACAATGATTCTTTCTTTACAAGTCTCCCCTGCTTTCCATCTCTTCAATGGAGCTTGAAAACCCCCAGGCAGATTATATCAATGCTTCATCAGACTTGCATTGTCCAGGCACCAGACAATACGCTGGCTGCATAGTTCCAAAAGAAAATCACTACCTGCTGATAGGCAGGGTAGACATTACTTACCAGATGTCTGGCTTTCATTGTTGCTAACTTGTTTAATTTCTGCACGGAGCAATGAAAGTGTTTTGATCTTTCAAAGCAGAAATGTGCTCTGTATCAATTGATTCCAAATGGCCTCTCTTTAGATTGAATTTTTATTTTATTTGGTTGAATGATTTTGTTTCATGTAAACCTGTATTTATGTGAAAAATTCAAATAATGCATTCCAATTTGCATTTGAAAAAATGAGAATCTTCGTGTTTATGAAATCACTTTGGAGTTGCAATTACAGTTCTTTGTCTCTGGGATACACAACATGTAATTGGGTCAACACTGTTAATGAAGGACTAGTGTTACTGATAATGAGCGATGAGTGCTAGCTTCAATGTTACATCCCCAGCAGGTGGTAAATACAATATGTTAAAATAGATAATTATGTTGATGTTTCAAATATCAACAGACCAAAGAAGTCATTAAAAACATGTAACTAAGAGGTTAAAAGGGACAAACACAAACTCCACGTTTACCCAAAGGGTAGCTCCCCCTTCCTAGGGGTTTTATTCTGCATCTAAGTGGCTACTTCTTTTAGTTCACAGCTCATCAAAATGGCATGAAATAGCTGACTGACACTGGCTGGTGTGGACATCACAACAGCACAACTGCTAATACAGTCGAGTACTCAGAGCTTGAACTCTTAACACGTGGTAGGGGGAAACTTCCTGAAGCTATTTAATAAAAACTTACTGCCCCATCCTAAGAAACGTCACTGCGTGGAAGACCCATAATGAATAAATAAGCTGTTTCTGGTCTTATATTTAAAAAAAAAAAGCAATCTGCAAAGACTAGCAACACACACAGCAGTTGGCAAGACATAAAAAAATTAAGCATAGTAGAAACAAAATGGAACTTGAACGTAAGAAAACAAACTATGGGATGAAATAATTGATAAGAGCTTTACAAGGAAGCAGTTTTATGTCTACTAACGACCCTTGGTCTTCCTTTTAGAGAATATATAACTACTGGTAACTTTAAGAGTGGGAACACTTAAATCTGATTCATATAAAGCTTGGACTTGAGAAAAACCTTTGCTTTGGGGAACAGTTCAGTGATCCCAAAAGCTTCCCATCTTTCTGATCTGCTTTCTCTGCAGGGATGTGCAGGAGGTCACTGGGTACCTGATCCAGCTTTGCGTACTAGATCCTCGCCCACGGCATCCCTAGACAGAAGATGAGCAGAAAACTACTACTCTCTACATCCTTCTCAAAAAGAAAAAGAACCCAGTCCCAACCCGCACAGACTCCCTTTATAGACTGTTCTTAATAATAACCTTATAATCGGCTACATAGACCAGAACTAAATAAGGATTTGCCTTGATAATGTCATGAGGCTCTCTCACCTTGCATCTGGAGGATTCTGAGTCTGGAGGTGACATAATTAAATGAGAGATTCCTGAGGTTGGATGAAAAGTTAGTAATAGGCGACTGAAAAATCAAAGCTGAGCCAAGTTGCCTATTCCCTGAACATGGTCGCTACATGTGGATAAAAATCAGAAGACAGAGATCTAAAGCTAAACTAGGAATAAAACACCAAATTCTCTGCAGGTAACTTCTCAAATAACAAAAAGCAAACTGTGCCCCTGAGGAGATGACTAGGTAAGGAAACATTACAACATTCCCTTTGGCTAGCAATATGCTTTTGTGATATAGTGCTGGCTCTTGCTCTCAGAAGGAAAACTCTTAAAAGAAGTTGAGAACACCAAATGTTACATTGGAGACAATTTTCACTTTTACCTGGATGACTAGATTCTGTGAGAGAACCACAGAATGTTAGCCTGGTAGACATCACTTGCCTCGTGACCAGATACATACCAATCATAATTATCAGAAGGGTCTTTACAAATTAGGTATTAGTCAGCTTTATAGTAAAACACACGAACAAAGGTTAAAAGAGTGGGGGCTCATAAAAATGACTGAAAGTGCATTTCAGAAAGACAGGCACACACACATACAGAGAGACAGAGAGAGAGAGAGACAGAGAGAGGCAGAGAGAGAGAGAGAGAAAGAGAGAGAGAGAGAAACCACATGTTCCATTGCAGTTGTCAGCTTTGCCCAACTATACATAGCAAACTCTAAACATTCTATGCATTACAAAAGGGCCTCTTTCTCACTCATGTACCAACAGTAGATGTCTCTTTTCCATCACAAGGTTTAGTATAGTGATATACACACACACACATATATATATATGTAGTGATATATATGTGTGTATATATATGTGTGTGTATAATACAATAATATAATACAAGAATCTATTAAGTGGCCAAGAAGATGAGAATAAGTGAAGTGCTTGTTCTAAATAGGGCAGTAACTTCACCCCTCTAAAACTCAGGCAATAGCAAGGAAGAGGGGTTTGGAAGAATGTAATAGATAGATGATGGGGAGATCCACAGAAAAATGGCATGTTCTAGATGTCACATAGCCATTGAGCTCATGAATGCTGGGGTTGTCTGCACATGGTTTCCTCTAGGTTATACACATTACCATTTCATCACAGACTAGGGGAGGGCCAGGCCTCCCCACCCTTCCCTGAGGAACCATTGCTAATGAGTGGGTGTTGAGAAGAGTACATCATCTTTCTCAGTGCTAAAGCCACCGATAAATTTCCCTTGTTTAGGAAATAGCCTCCCAGTCATGGATAGCTAAGAAACTAATGAAACTCAGTGGTTCACACACAAAAAGAAGAAATAAAGGCAAGAGAGGACTTGGGAAGCCAGATTCAGCAGCAAGAGGAGAAGGGTATGAGACAGTAATGGAAGGTGAAAACGACTAAAATTCATTATAGAAATGTTTGAATCTATCAGACAATAAAGACAGGTTTAGTGATGCACTGCCCTCTCCATGGCAGTCAAAACACTGATGGACTTCAAAATATATTCAGCACCAGTATTGTGATCATAAAAAGAAAGAGTTATAAGAATATGTTCTGGTTGGCTGTGGGGGAAAGGTGTATGCTGGTGGCCCCATGCTGAGGCGTCCTTCCCCCTGAGAGACCAGACATACACCTGTATAGTATAGAATAGAGTTTATTCAGGACATGGAGAGGGGAGTTAAGAGAGTAGTAGAGGCAGAGAAAGCCAGGGAGAAGGAGAGAACGGAGAAGTGGAAGCCAGCCATGACCATGTGGAGAGAGGGGGGAAGGGAATGGAAGCAAGGGGGTAAGTTGTAAGAGAGAGGCAGGAGTAAGAGGGTAAGAAAACAAGAGGGTAAAGAGAGAGGAGGGGCCAAGCAGCCCCTTTTATAGGGCCAGGTCTACCTGGCTGTTGCCAGGTAACTGTGGGGAGGAGCATACCTGGCTGTTGCCAGGTAACTGTGGAGGTGGAGTTTAGACAGAATACCAACAACTAGAATCACTCCAATTGATGTTGGTAGCATCTTACTCCAGGAAAGTGAAGGGTATCCTTCCCATTGATGATGAGCCTTCCACTTCCAGCCTTACCTGGGTCATGAAACTGCTGCCATCACGTTGAACATGGGGACCATGTAGTTGAGGAAGCTGAGGGTATTTATGACAACACTGGAGTGGAAAGTAGCCACAGTGACATGACACAATATGCCAACTCCACTCTGACCTTCTCCAGCTGGTGCCAAAGATGAGGTGGGAGTAGGTGGGAAGATGGGGCTGGAATTTGAAAGGGGGAAACTGAGAATTTCAAATGTTCTCGTTCTCTCAATTCTAAAACCCTTCACTGAAGTCTAACCGTGTATCTGGAAATCAGGTGCGTGCATGTGTGTGTGTGTGTGTGTGTGTGTGTGTGTGTCTGTGTGTTTGTATGTGTGTTTATGTGTGTGCATGTGCTCATGCACGCATAAAAAGATTAAAAACTACTGTTTTTCATTGTTTTTTTTTTAAATTTTAAGACTGATAGCAATTTTAGTAAATATCCCCTAAAATGAACTTATAGTGGTAAATAACATTGATAAATTAGCTCAATGGTTGCCTTGCTTGAGACACATAAATTGAAATACCATGATGCACTGAAAGTCTACCCAAGTACCAATTCATTACTACAAATTTAACAAGTGCTCCTCTCTCTGCTAAATATACCTTCAGTGTGAATATTGATTTCCATTCTCACTCTTATTACCCTCTGCCAGACTGTAGTCATCTGCTTGGCATACAAAGAGCATACAGGCAAGCTGAGCAGCCTTCAGTCTCTCGTCTTAGCTCATGTCAACCCTGCCTCTTCCGAGCAGCTGGAGTGATTTTTTCCAAAGCCTGTGAATCCACTCAGACCATTACTCTGCTACAACCTCAAAAATAACTGTGTTCTGCTAATCCCTGGGTTCTGTGACTCTTGTCTCAGAGGGCAAAGTCATTAACGTGACTTCTAAGACACTGGATGATTTCTGTCACTTGCCTGCTTTCCAAGTGTCATCTTGTGCTTTCCCATTCCTAGAATTCACCATAACTGCTTTTACTGGAGGCTCATCGTTATCTATCCCCTTGTGTGGGTCCTGCCCTCTTATGTATGCTTCCCATGTATTAAAGTCTATTCATATGACCTCGTTATCTCTTCTTAGAAGTTGCTTCCACCAAGAAAACCATCTCTTGCAACCCCTTTAAGGTCCAAATAAGAATCTCTTTTGGCTATTTCCATTGTACACTGACACCCTCTACATTCCCAGACATGCCTAGTGAGTTATAAATCAATACTTGGGCTGTTCTACTGCTGGGATGGATTCTGAACTCAGTGTAACTTTTTAGGTACCATTTTTACTTAATGAATTTGTTCATGATGATTTTTTTTTAATAAAGAAGTACTGGAAATATTTTGTTCTATACATGAAAATGAGAAGGCAGAGATGACCTAGAGCAGCCATTGTGGAAGGCAGAGTGCTCCACAGCCTAGCAGTGGTAATGGGATAAAGAGAGTCTAAAAACCCATTCGGGAGAGTCCAAAGCAAACTCTAGTCAATATCAAAGTGTCTAGGGTGCTTTTCCAAAAGGGTGGGATACTGCACTGGGTCAAGGACATTGATGGCTGCTAGAGGAGGGACTCACTTTTCTTTAAAAGTGAGGATACTAGGAGTTTCTTCATGCCCTAGTGCATGATCTTATACCCTTTCCTGTAATGGTAGCTCTGACTGGACTCAGTTGGTTAAAGAATAAATAATCATTGTTTTTAAAGAAAGAGAACAACCAAGTCACCCACTCTTGTCTGAATAAGACAAGATCCATAGCACTTCATACATACCATGATGAAAGGATTCCTAGGCTTAGGCTTGAGTAGCTCTTTGCATCAGGTGTTTAGGAGCTTGGTGTTCTGGAACTTGCCCTTTCACGAAGGGCTTTGTTTCACTTCCTTGGCTCAGTTTGCTCATTCATGAAATACACACAGTATCCACTCAACAAGCATGTTATTTAACAAAGTACTAGAGATGGGTTATTTAAGCAGCAGACATTGATTTCGGATTGCTGGAACATCCAAGGTCACGGTAATGACGGATGTGGATCCTGGTTAGAACATACTGCAGAAAGCATCCTCACTTTTCCTTACATGGCAACAGAGCAGAGAGAGGCAATAAACAGTGGAAGCAAAGAGAGAGAGAATGTGTTCTGGCCTCTCTAGGTCCTATGAAGGACACTGATCACATCATGATTTGAACTACGCCTAATTAGCTCCAAAGCCCTCATCTCTAAATACCATCACCTCGGGACTTAAGGCTCTAACGTTTAACTATGGGAGAGGGCAGCACAGAAAACTCAGCCCCCTATAAGACATATGTAAATGGGAACACAATGCAGCAAATCTGCAGTGCCTTCATTCCCAACCCTTTGGGATCTAGCAGAGGACAACCTATGAAGAGACTGGAAGTAATTCTGCTTTTCAACCGAGACCCTTGCTTGGTGAATAGAATCCCGCAGAAAACAGCGTTGTCATGACACCCTGGGTTTCCAGAGCTGCTCTATTGGGTTCACAATGAGCACATGGTGTTTCTAACTGTCCTTATTCCTCCACTGGGCCAGAACTACAGTCCAGAGGATGATCAGATGAGTTCTTAACTAGATCTTTATTGCTCTTCATGCCCCATGGCTAACAGACTGCCTGGCATGCAGCTCATGCTGCCCGAATACCGGTGGAATATATAGATGGTGGAATGGCATTGAATTTTATTTGTTACCTACTATAAAAAAATACATTTTGTGTTGGATATTTCTGTTCCAGTGAACATTATTTGTAGAAATGAAGACTAAAGAACAGCCAAATGAAAAGTAGGAATTCCAGCATTACCTAGGACATGTAGATAAAGCTCCCATACTGGATATTTACCTTATACTAGACCATTACAAGAAATGTTTCTGGCACAGAACGCACATAATTCCTAGGACAAAATAACACAAAGTGAAATTGTATCTAATTAGCAAAGACACTGTTTCTTGCCTTTCCTGTTAATACCTGCCCCTATCTGTATTTAGTCTTTCCTCTGAACATGACTCATTCATACAAACAGGTCCTTTGTGCTGGATTTTTTACTTTCATTCTGTAATACATTATTTCTTCTCTCATCCATATTTTAACATGGCACACATTACATAAAATGTAGCATCTTCATCATTCTTATATGTGTAGTTCAGTGCTACAAAAGTATGTTGTACAACCATAGTCTATGATCTTGTAAAATATTACATTCCTTTGTATATATATGCAAGTACATATGTATGCATGTGTGTGCAATCAGGTCTCAATGTGAGAGGCCATAGGACAACTTTCAGAGGTCAGTTCTCTCCTTCTTCTAGGTAGGACTGGGGAATCAAACTCAGGCCATTGAGTGAGCAGCCAAGAGCCTTTATCCACAGAGACACAGCATCTACACCCTTTCTCCTTATAAAGCTGAAATTCCAGTCATCAATAAGAAGCCTCCTCGTCCCTCTTGACCTGAAGTACCTGTCAATAACAATTTCATTTTCTATCTTTATGACTTTGTCTAAGTATCTCCAAGTAGAATCATACAGTGATTGTCTTTCTGAGACTCGATTGTTTCTCTTACTATAATGTCCTCATGCTTCATCTATGTAATGATATGTGGCATAATTTTCTTCTTTTATAAGACTAAATGATATTTCATCACATGTATGTGTCACATTTTCTTTCTTTTTGGCTGATGATGGATATTTTAGTTTTGGCAGACAATATTGCTTTAAATTTAGGAATAAATTTAAATTTCAATTATTCTGGGTTCATAACTAGACAAGTAATAAATTGCTGACAACTCAATGTTAGTATTTAAAGACCACTACATTGCTTTCCATTGCATATCACATTGACTTCCACATTACACAAGTGTTCCAGCTTTTTTGTATTTAATTAACACTTGCAGACCCCTAGAGGTTTTGATATACATTGGGTGTAGTGAAGGTATGGAGTGGTATCTCATAGTCCATGGCTCACATTCCCTTACTGTGAGTAATATTGAACATCTTATATGCCATATAACCTGTTGCTCATTTTTGTATTTTCTTTGGAGAAATATCTTTTCAAGTTCTTTCCCATTTATCAATCATTGTAGTTTGTTGTTGTTATTACAATTATCATTATTTTCTATAATTCTTAACTTTTAGGAGTTTTCTATATATTTTTAACATTAACCTCTCATAGAGAATGTATTTTAAAATTTATTTTCTCCCATTTTGTGAGGCTACAGTTTTACTGTTTGTGCCTGTTAATACATAAAATATTCTTGGTTTTTATAAAGTATGTTCAATCTATCTATTTTTTATACTTTTGTTGGTTTTTTTGGCTCACATCTAAGAGAACATTAACAAATCTAATGCTCTGAAGCTTTCGCGATGTTTAAGTCTGAGAGTTTTGTAATTTAAGCTTTACCTTTGACCTGTGATTAATTTTGAATGAATTTTCTTATACACTGTTCAGATTTTATTGCTTTATGTGCATATCAACACATTGCCTTTTTAACATAGCCTTTTAAAATTCAGAGTAAGCTGTGAAAATATACAACACATAGAAGAAGGTCTAGCCATGTTTCTTATACATAGCAACAAGTTAAAATGTGTTGGCCCAACTCCCAATGAACAGCTTCCCTGTGGTTGTCAGCAGAACCTCAGGCTAATGAACTCCTCATCTTGCCATCACTGTAGGCCAGAATTAACTGGGTGTCAATATCCCATGGTCCATCCTTCATCAGTGATGAACAAATTTAGGCTTGGCTTCTCTCTCTCTTTGATGTGGGTAAATCTGAATCTTCTTGTTTTGTTTTCACCATTCCTGCATGAGATTAAGATGCAGTGTACAAAGTCATGGCTAGCTTAAAAGAACACACTTAATAGAAGAGGCTGTGTTCTCTGCCCTGCCTTACTCTTCTCCTTGAATGTACTGTATGGACTTCCCATTAATTGAGCACATATGAATACTAGAGTCAGAGTTTGCTGTGTTGGGAACTCAGCTCAGACAAGGAAAAGGTAAGGATGCTGATACTCGGTGGAACCCTTTCTCAGGCTCTTCCATGAGTATTTCTTCAAACATCTTTAGCCTCTTGTCAGGGCTCCTTCCTTCTGTCCTTCAACTCCTACCTAAGCATTTTGGATGAGTAGAATACTACTAAGACGAATAGCTCTAATTCCTCGGACTCTATCTGATGCAAACTCAGTGTCCTCTGATGTTGCAAGCCTCTTCTCCTGGCTAGAAAGGGCACAGATACCAGAGCTTCTTTTCTGTCTTCTTAGAGCTCCTATCACAGGAATGACTAATGTTATGGCTCTAGTAGACAGTAGAGTCACGATATGCTAGGACAAGATCAACTCGAGCAGGGAATAGCTCAGAGAGCATTACCTGCTGTCTCCAGTGTAAGCCATCAAGGAACCCAAGCAGTCCCCTTTAACAGCATCAAAATGCATGGTGCCAAGGCTCCCCCTTGATCTAGTAAAACGCTGAGAGCACGAGCCTCATCTGGCGGTATCATACCATCTCTGTACTTATTCCCATGGCCAGAAAGGGGATTCTTCTTCACTCAAAATACTCCATCATCACTAATCATGTATTAGGCCACACTACAGGATTTTAATTCACAGCCTGCCTTCTGGTGTTACTAATTGATGGCATCTGCACGAAACAAAAAAGGAATGTGGGGCTGCAATGATGGCTCAGCAGTTAAGAGTATTGGTGGCTCTCATAGAGGAGTCAGTGTCCTTCCTTCCTTCTCTCCTTCCTTCTCTCCTTCCTCCCTTCTTTCCTCCTTTCCTTTCTTCCTTCCTTCCTTCCTTCTTTCTTTGTTTCTTTCCTTTCTTTCTTGTTTTCTTTTATTCTGAATGTAGTTTCGTATCCCTCTCCTCCCCCAGTCTTTTCCCCTTACATTCCTCCCATCCCCTCAGAAAAAAAGTAGGCCTGCCAGGGACATCAATTAAATATGGCATAATAAGCTACAATAAAACCAGACACATATTTTGGTATCAAGACTGCATGAGACAACTCAGTAGGAGGAAAAGGGTGCCGAAGGCAGGCGAAGGAGTCAGAGACAGTCCCACTGTTAGGAATCCCACAAGTACACAAAGCTACACAGCCATAACATACATACAGATGGCCTACATCAGACCCACACAGACTCCCTGATCTCTGTGAGGACTCAGTTTCTATTCTTAGCACTTACAAGACAACTCACAACCATATGTGAGATCACGCCTGGGATCATATGCCTGCTTCTGTCCTTCACGGGTATCAGGGATGCATTTGATACACCAACAGACATGCAAACAAAATAGCCATACACATAAAATAAGCTAATTAACAAATTTTAATTTTAAAAAGTAATGTGGAGCGTTCATGATGAGCTTGAAGCATTTGACTTTTTTAAAGCTATCTTTATCCTTGTAATATAACTCTCTTTTTTGAGAGTTAGAGACTTTCCCAAATTCTTCATAATGAAGGCTGTGTTTACTAATGTGTGTTCTGTTTTGTAGCTTTCTACACCTTTATTAACATGCCAATGCCATATGCAGCAGAATCATTAGTACTTACTATTTAGTTAAGACAAAGATGAAGAGCACACAGAACTTGAATGTCACTCCCTTTCCAGCCACACTTCTTCTTCAGATTCCTCCGGGTGGCCTTTGTCTTGAAGACCTTACTCCAGTCTCTTTGCCAACCCTCACTCAGAAGACAACTGCTCAATATTTATAACACAAATACTAGTGCTGGATACTTTCAAAATGATTAAAATACGCCCTTGTTCCCAAGACGCCTATTGGTTAACGAAGCAGATGGGTCCCTATAAAATAAACCATAAGAAACTCAGAAAACTCTATTGAAGGAGCGGGGCGGAGGAGGGGTGCTCTCTACTGGGAGGCTGGGTGTTCCACAGAGAAGACCTCCACTTCCGAGGAAGATCACCAAAAGAATCCTGTTCCAAAACAAAATTTAAAAGCTTCTGTCTTTGTGGCTGTTCTGCTTGTATCATGCAGAGAGAAGGAGGTATACATTTACACTTAACATGCTCATTTCCATAGGGACAATTTGGTAGAGTATGATATCCAGGCTAAGTTAGAAATGCCTACCTGGATAGCATAAATAGCTAGTACTTTACACACATACATAGTTTTTAAAAAAAGAGAAATATTTTGTGACTGTGACCAAAGATCCAATTCAGTGATTATGGGTGAAGTAACTGAAAAAAAGATACCAACCCAGCCAGGTGTTACTCTCAAAGGAAAACACAAAAACAAGCAAAAAGCAGTATGGGGTGGGGGTTGTGCTTTCACAGGCCTTGAATAAATGGTAAGGCTAAGTGTGACTGTATAGGAAACAGTAAAGAAAATGAGAACCTAGTTCAGTGTTTGTAAGTTGGTGCCTAAAATCCCTAAAAATATAAAAGCCCCTTTCTGATCGTGTGGCTAGGTGCTACTGTTTTGTATTTAGTCCCAGAATGTTCAGGGTAAAGTATACAAAATATTCAGTTCTCATGTGCTATGCCCAAAAGACCAGTGCTTTCACCATCTTTTTAACTAATGCACTTTACTTCCAGCTCATTGCCCTCCTCTCAGGCCTCCTCTCCCATACTCCATCCCCCATCTCCCCTATCCCCTTCTCCTCTGAGCAGGTGCCCCCTCCCTCCATTATTTCCCCACCCTGGCATTTCAAGTCTCTTTTAGGCTTTGCATATCTTCTTCCACTGAGACCAGATAAGGCAACTCAGCTCAAAGAATATACCCTATGTACAGGCAACAGCTTTTAGGACAGCCGCTGCTCCAGTTGTTCTGGACCCACATGAAGACCAAGATGCACATCTGTTAGAGATGTGTGGGAAGGCCTAGGTTCAGCCTGTGTATGTTCTGTGGTTGGTGTTTCACTCTCTGAGAGCCACAAGGCTCCAGCTTAGTTGACTCTGTTGGTCTTCCTGTGGAGTTCCTATCGCCTTAGGGGCTGCAATCCTTCCTCCTATTCTTCCATGAGAGTATCTAAGCTCCATCCACTGTTTGGCTATAGGAGTATGCCTCTGTCTGAGAGGCCTGACCCACCAACTGACTCAACAGCCTTCACCTTTTTATACCCTGTAATCTGATCCACAAAGGTCCAGGTATGGTGCGAACCTCAAGCCTGTTCACCTCAAGAAAGTCTCTATTTCAGCTAATGAGTTATCGGGGGAAATGTAACCCCTTCTATCACAGGAGGATGAAAATTAAAGCAGAAAAAATAAAATGGTTTATCCATTAGACTGTGAGAGATAGCTGGATGTGTTAATGTCTGCTGCATCGGGGCATGGAGAAAGAAGGAATAGTGTTCAATGCTTTTAGTAAAAGTGTGGGTTGTTGTAGCATTCCTAAAAGACACTGTGCTAACATGTGTCCAAAGCCTCAGAAGTACACATTGTCTAGGATCTAGCACTAACTGCTGAGATTCATCCTAAAGAAATAAATGGAAATGTGAGAAAACTGGAAAAAATTCTGAAAGGCAGTAGTAAGCTATTGTATTCACATAATATCATTACCTACAAAGATAGAATGAAATGGAGTTTTTATGGCTACAGAGCTCATAGTATTTACTTGGTGATGTTAAAATAGGCTCATAATAAAACCAGATAAAAATATGTTATAGAATAAATATAAGCATGACTCCAGTAGAATAAAATATATTGTGCAATAATAACCATAATCATAAATAAAATTGAGGAGACATATATCAGAATATTGGTGATAGTTATATTATTTACAGGGAAAATATTGATTTGGGTTTTTTTCCCAACTATTTTTTAATTAATTTAAGTTTTGTTGCATTATGACGAGAAAAGATATATAATTTCAATTTATCTGAATTTGCTAACATTTAAAAATATTTTTTTTTGTTTTGTTTTTGGAGAGAGGGTTTCTCAGTATAGCCTTGGCTGTCCTGTAACTCACTTTGTAGACCAGGCTGGCCTCAAAGTCAGAAATCCGTCTGCCTCTGCCTCCCAAGTACTGGGATTAAAGGTGTGAGCCACCACTGTCCAGCTAAAAAGATATTTTAAGTACACAGAATTGCATCACATTCTTTTTCCCTTTTATACCCCAATTCCTCGCAGAGACCCCCCCTTCAGTACCTGCAATACTTTTTTTATTTTGTCATATTCTTTAAAATTTATAAAATATTGTAACAGAAAAAATGAGTATTATAGGCGCTTGGAAACACTCAGGATCAGAGGTGAGGAGGACCCAACATCTGTCCCAACACCGGGAGTAATTGGGACCAGCAGGACCAGGCACACAGGAACTCTGCCAGCAGAGTGGCTCAGGTTCCTTCTGGTCTCTCTGGGCTGGTGTCCTGAACAGACCTTGGGCCCAGGCTCTGCAGCCAGTCCCACAACACACAGAGGAGCTGCTGCACTCCTAGGTGCTCTAACAAGCCCAGGGTCACAGGATACCAGAATCACAGGATCCCAGAGATAGCTTGACTCTGAGGAGTTCTGACACAACCAGGATCACAGGTAGTACAGGCTCCAGTCAGATTTAGCAAGGGCAGGTAGCACTAGAGATAACCACATGGCAGGAGGCAAGCGTAAGAAAATAAACAACAGAAACCAAGGTTACTTGGCATCATCAGAACCCAATTCTCCCACTATAGCAAGTCCTAGACACACCATCACACCAGAAAAGCAAGACTCAGATCTGAAATCACTTCTCATGATGATGATACAAGACTTTAATAAAGACATAAATAGCACCCTCAAAGAAATACAGGAGAACACAGGTAAACAGCTAGAAGCCCTTAAAGAGGAAACACAAAAATCCCTTAAAGAACTACAGGAAAATACAATCAAACATGTGAAGGAAATGAGCAAAACCATCCAAAATCTAAAAATGGAAATAGAAACAATAATGAAATCAGAAAGAGAGACATCCCTGGAGATACAAAACCTTGGAAAGAAATCAGGAGTCATAGATGCAAGCATCACCAACAGAGCACAAGAGATAGAAAAGAGAATCTCAGGGGCAGAAGATACCTTAGAAAACATTGACACAACAGTCAAAGAAAATGCAAAAAGCAAAAAGCTCCTAACCCAAAACATCCAAAAAATCCAGGATACAATGAGAAGACCAAACCTAAAAATAATAGGTATAGAAAAGAGTAAAGACTCCCAAATGTAATGGGCCAGTAAATATCTTCAACAAAATTATAGAAGAAAACTTCCTTAACCTAAAGAAAGATGCCATGAACATACAAGAAACCTACAGAACTCCAAATAGACTGGACCAGAAAAGAAATTCTTCCCATCACATAATAATCAAAACACCAAATGCACTAAAGAAAGAAAGAATTTTAAAAGCAGTAAAGAAAAAAAGGCAAGTAACATATAAAGGCAGGCCTATCAGAATTACACCAGACTTCTCACCAGAGACTATGAAAGCTAGAAGATCCTGGGCAGATGTTACACAGACCCTACAAGAACACAAATGCCAGCCCAGGCTACTATACCCAGCAAAACTCTCAATTACCATAGATGGAGAAAACAAGATATTCCATGTCAAAACAAAATTTACACAATATCTTTCCACAAATCCAGCACTACAAAGGATGATAGATGGAAAACATCAACATAAGGAGCAAAACTACACCCTAGAAGAAGCAAGAAAGTAATCTTTCAACAAATCCACGCAAATCTAATTCCACCTCTTACAACAAAAACAAGAGGAAGTGACAATTATCTTTTCTTAATATCTTAATATAAAAATTAATATTACCGGGCTGGTGAGATGGCTCAGTGGGGAAGAGCACCGACTGCTCTTCAGAAGGTCATGAGTTCAAATCCCAGCAACCACATGGTGACTCACAACCACCCGTAATGACATCTGATGCCTTCTTCTGGTGTGTCTGAAGACAGCTACAGTGTACTTACATATAATAAATAAATAATTTTTTTTAAAAAATTAATATTACCAACATATCCTAATTGATTGAAATCCAAAAATATGAGGAATTAGAAATTCAATGATTGTCATCCAATGGTCTCTCTAATTTGGTAATTAGAGAAATAGGTCCAACATTGTACAATCTATATACACTTTCAGCTTGTTTGTGACAGTGTCTTGCTGTGTACAACGTAAGGGTCTTGAAATCTTGCTTTTCCTATCTCAGCCTCTCTATTAGTATATTGTTTATTTCATGCTTTTACAGAATACTATGGTTTTCAGAACAGCTTATATATTTCAAAAGTATTTATATACCCAAGAGAGACATAGACAATTAACTTGGGAGGTGGCTTGTAGCAAACAGAACAACAGCGTGAGACTGAATGCTTTGCTTGACATTTGTAGCTCTTGTATCAAGTTTGAAGAAGAGGACTTTATAAGTTACTCTTTCTCTGAGATGAATGCTTTTCCAAATTATCACAGCCAATGAACCAGATTCTTACCCTCACCTAATGTCTGTGCCATTCTCCAAGCAGAACCATTGTTCATTGAAACAGTTGGTGAATGACTTTATGGATAGACCGTCTTTATACGCACACCATTTCTTTAACGAATGTAACCTGTTCTCTGTGGGCTGAGAATAAAGTCACTCACTCAAGTCAAATAGTTTTAACCATAGCAGGAAGTCTGTATCCAAAAATCATGCCTACAATTCATTCCTTGATGCAGCAGAACTGTCAACTCTCAGCTTAGCTACAATGGAGGTAAAATCCTTTGGTGATATGAGGGTCATTGAAGTACAGCTTTATTACAATGAAATCTAAAAATTGTTCTTATTTTGGGCTTGTACCACAGTAAGAGCCAAGATTTTAAATGCTACTAAATACAAAACAAACAAACAAACAAAAAGACTTTATATATTTATGTTCATTTAAGAAAATACTAGTAGTGATGCATTATTTTGAAATATACAGTTAATATGTTTGGAGTTATTTAAAATGTATATTGAGAAAAACATGTATTTTCAGTATTTGCTGTAGACAAGCATCTACATATGACTGTTAAATTGATTGTTGTTTTATATCAAACAACTTTCATAATACTCATTTTTATTGTTATAATATTTCATAAATTTTAAGGAATATGACAAAAATGAGTATTATAAAAGTTGTTTGATATAAAACAACAATCAATTGAACAATCTCATGTAGATGGCTTATCTACAGCAATACTGAAAATAATGTTTTTCTTGATATACATTTTAAATAACTCCAAATATATTAACTGTAAATTTTAAAACAATACAACACTACTAGTTTTTTTTAGTTTTTATAAATAGATAAAGTCTTTTTGTTTGTTTCTTTGTTTGTTTGTTTTGTTTTTAGTAGAGCTTAAAATCTTGGCTCCTATTCATTTATTCTGTAGTACTGAGGATTGGACCAAGACCTTGAAAATGCTAGACGAGAAAGTATTCTACCTCTGACATTTCTTTTTGTTTTAATTTTGAGTCAAGGTCTCATTAAAGTGTCTAAGCTAACCTAGAATATATTCCGTAGCCAGACAGACCATGGATTCATGTTTCCCCTGCCTTAACTTCATGAGTAGATACAATTATGGCCCCTTACCATGAAGACAGATCTCCTGCTTAATTTTTATATTGAAGTACCGTATTTTACATAGAAAGAATATAAGCCATTATAAGAAAGGGGCTGAGCTGGAGACCCAAATAGCTCAGTAAAGTAGAAACAGGCAATTGGAGCTTGGATCATCATTTCTTAATGAAATATAAATCACCACTTTTCTTCTTGTGTCTTTAGTTTTCTTGACTGTAATATGAGAGACATTATTCTGGTCTTCTCTAAATGTGTTCTAGACTACTTCAAGCATAAACTACTGAGAGTGAGTACTATAATATTTTAATGAGAAGAAACACTCAACCTTGCATCATAACTGCCTGTGATGGAGCCAAAAGATTCACCACATGTTACCAAGATTTCTATTCTCTATGGGTTGATGTTCAAAAAGACTACAGGATTGATAGTCCATTTTCGTGTTCAAATCCATGACCAGCCACCTTTGTGATGCTTAGGGAGAGAGAATGGGCTGACCCCATGCAACTTTAGACCAGCATTGAAAAGTAAATAAAGCCAGTGTCTTTATCAGCCAACTGACCCCTAAAAACTATGCCAAAAGTTATATGAGACTTCACTTCTCCTCTCTGATGCCACCACTGACCAGGAGTAACTGACTTCCAAAGAAAATTATATCAGAGGAAATGATGTGAATCCATGCAGAAGAGAACTATTTAATAGGATCTGTTAATTTCATGAAACCCAAGGGCAGCTAGAAATATTCAGCTTTAGTCACTTATGAAATGATCAAATTGCTCCATTTACCCAGAGTAACCCTCCCCTGCTTCAGAATTCAGATCGTGTCCAATTGTATACAGAGGAGTCAATATAGCTTTCTGCTGTAGGCTTGTCCACTTTCTTCATTGTCTCATGAATCTAAGATGTTCATTGCTGAGTTCTGACCAAAGAATTTACTGTTTTCTAGTCTTACTCCACTCCATCCAAGTCCTTTTCTCTACCATCTCTCAAATCCTCGGGCTTTAGAGGAAGTTCTTCAGACTGCCACCATCTATCATGGTTCTTTGTTCTGACGTGTTATTGTATATACTATATAGAATTATCTTTGACCACAGTCATTTCTATACCTCCATACTGAAAGTTTCCTTAAGGTAAAAGTGCATTTCTATAAGTCTTTGCATTCTCTCAAATCCCTAAAAAACATTCTGCAAATCTCTTCTAGTGGGGGATTAAAAGCATACGTATTTATAAGCTCATAAGAAACCACATGGGGACAAGACAGCCAAGCCCAAAAGGAAAACATCAATTTCAACCTACTAAGTGATGCCTATCAGTTGTTAGGGACAGATCCTGATAGTGTGTACCCCAGAAGCAGGCTAGGAGTAGACTTGGTGTAGGTGGACAAGTTGTCTACTGAGGCTGCTCAGAGAAGGTGGGGACAGATGGTAAGGCGTGGATTCCACCTACAAAATGTGTGTTATTTGCTGGTAAATACTTTGGAAAAGACACATTAAATTTTTGGTCCCTAAACTCTTGGTCAAATTGACTAGTGTTTTCTTACTTCCATATGGAAAGGCAGAAGCTGACCCAGTTGATCAGCTAACTTGACTCGTCTAAGAATGTTGATTCTATTTCTGCCTAGCCCTGTATGTTTATCCAGAGCCTTTACTGTGACTGCTAAAAGTAGCTACAAGGGCAATTGACCTTCCTTCAACCTGCAGAGACCATCTGCAAATGAACAGACTTCAGGGACAGTGGCCATGAACCCCCAGTCCTGTACCTCATCATTACTCCCTTTGAGGGGGTTGGCAGAATTCTGTGTAGACTGACTCCACAGCTAACATTCCTCAGAGTGAAATATTTTTAACCTTGCTTGGCTTCCTGAGATGGGAACCAGAGGGTGATGTGGATTCTGCAGTGTGTGCTCTGTAGGATGGTTATAGATGCAAACTTGAAAACTGCCTGGCACAGGAACACTTGTAGATGAAATCTGGCAAGCCAAGAATTCTATGATAATGCTTATGAAGAGCCCTCTTACTTCAAAATAGTTCTCATTAGAATTTAGCATGTTACACATGTTTAGCATACCTGTGCATATGAGCACATGCATGAAATACAGAGAAAAGAAAAGAGTAACATTACATTAAAAAGGGTTTGCCATATTTTATTGCTGGAGAAAAATTGTGAAGAAAAACATAGCATGAGTGGCACATTGTTCAAAACAGGAAAATATTCAAAAAGCATATTACAAAATATAAAGTAACCTGCAAGTAATTGTGGTTATTGTAGATGAATCACTGGTTTTTTATCAATGGTTTTCTATACTTTAATCCTTCATTAATTTTAAAAAAGAATTCTCAAGCAAAAAGAAAAGTCTGAGATTTGTCTCTTGCCATAGATATGTGTCTCTTCATAAATATGTGGCATCCACTTTTTGACACTGAGACAGCTGGTGATCTTGGAAAAGCCAGTGTGTCCTGGAACATGGGTTACAACATTTCTCCATTATAGACTTAGGGCTTCCTTCTGCCTTCCTAAAGCTTCGGTAACTTAGAACGCTGACCTGTTGTTCTCAGGCATGTAAGCATCTAACAGCTTTCAGGAAACAAGAGAACTGGATCAGTGCTTTAGCAACTTTCCAGCTGTCTAATCCAAGAAAAACAAAATTGCTACTAAGATAAAGGGAAGGGGGGGTGTAGGTCATGGGTGACTGGCTCTTCTGCTCCACGAGAAAGAACAAGGTGACACTAGGTGACATGTAACAGCAGGGCATCAGAAGTGCCATAGGGTTCTCCAATTGTAATTAACCTTTGCCACCTCCTGCCCTGTGATGTTACTAATGCTTGTTTCTTAAGCTGGCTTTCAGAAATTGTGTTGGGAGGTGATATGCATTCAAACTAGAACCCATAATCACACCAGGTGTGCTTAAAATTATTAGCGCTATTCATCTCCCACAGTATGAACAGAGGACTTTTTGGGCTAGTGTTGAAAAAACACCCCGCTGCTGATATATGCAACTTAGCTGCAAATTTTTTGCTGGATGAAACAAGGATGTATCTGTCACCAAAGGCACTTGTATTGTCCAACACTTTTCCATTTAGAAATTACTCCTCCTTATACTTCTATGTGATTTCTACAGTATTCTGGAAAGCCAGTTTTTATTTCACTGTACATTGATAGCCCGAGAGAATTTGATTTGCCTGGTATCACACAGAGTTTGTGATCTGCTATCTACAGCTATGATAAACATGATGACCAAAACAACATAGGAAAGGAAAGAATTTATTTGGCTGACACTCCCATGGCACAGTGCATCATCTATCATGATAAGCCAGGGCAGGAGCTCAAGGCAAGAATCTGCAGGCAAGAACTGAAGCAGAGAACATGGAGGAGAGCTACATAGTGGCTTACTTTACTTGCTTGGCTTGATATACAACCCAGAAATACCTGCCCAAGAGTGGCCCTGGCCCCAGTGAGCTGGACTCTTCCACTTCAATCATCATTCAGGAAAATGTCCCACAAGATGAGCAGTTAAGTCCAAGATAGGCAAGCTACAATTCAGTGAACCACAGAGGTTTAGGTATAGAGTAAAGGACTATGAAAGAGAAACAGATCTCCATAGGAAAGGGAAATGAAATAGAGTTATAGGTGAAGGGAGGAATGGTGGGAATGAAACAGGAGAATCAAATGGGGAGGGAGATATATGAGAAAGGATATCTAAAATTAAGGACAATTAAGGGGTTGTAAGGAAGCCTAGTACAGCAGAAACTTCCTAAATTATATACATACATGACCAGGTAAACAAAGCCCCAACAAGCCATCTCTCATCACCAAACAGAGCTTCAGTACTAGGAATGGGTTATATCTAGTTGAGTCGTCAGTCAAAGGGCCCCCATGGGAACTGCAAACACTCAGGGTTATTGAAAGGCTATAATAGGTTGGTCTCCATGAACTGACAGTGAGACCCCCCCCCTCCATTGCTGAAGACAACACCTACATAAGTCACTGAACACAGAGAATTAAGCTGGTGCCTACCTAAAGCCTTCACCTCTACTGGCTAGTATGCTTTTCTTGATGCTAGGCTAGTACTCTGTTATATAAACACTAACCCAGCTACAAAACCTTCAGTTGACAATGATGTCCTGCCAGAAAGACAGGATATAGTAACTATGGCACACAGTGGAGTAACCAGTCAATATCCGATTTGACTTAAGGTCCACTTTATAATATAGAACCTGCTTGACTAAAAACCTAAGACTAGATAGTCAAGGGGTCTAAGGTAAAACCAAACACTACTGTGCTACGAAAGGACCATAGGAATAAAATGACTTCTAATGACATTCTGCTACACTCATAGATCACTGCCTTGTTCAGCCATCATCGGAGAAGCTTCCGCCTATAGCAGATGGGAACAAAGACAGAGCAATAGCCAGGGAGTATGCAGAAAGTGAGAGACCTTGGAACACTCAGCCCCAAATGGGATGTCTCCATCACACCCCTCACGTCCTGGCTTGGGTAACCCTGTGAAAGAAGAATCAGTGTAAGAGCCAGAGGGAATGGAGACCAAGGAAACAGGGCCCTCGAAATCAACAAGAGTAGTGCACATACGAAGTCACAGAGACGGAGGCAGCAAGCACAGGACTTGCAAGGGTACGCACTAGATAGGGTCCTTCAGCTTAAGGAAGAAGTGGACCCACTGGGGAAACAAACGCCTCATAAGTGTAGGCTCCATGCCTGGCGTTAGACTACCAATGGAGAACAAACTCAAAGGAGTCCCTGAAAGTTCCCTATCTCATAATGTCCTATTAGGGTTTCTTACTTTGTTTTATTTCATTTTACTTTTAAACTTTATTGTCTTACCCTACAGGCTTTCTGTATATATATGTTACGTCTTCAAGTTTTGTGGTTTTCTGTTGTTTTCTGAGTGTAAGAATGAGTGTGTCTCTGCATCTATATCTGTTTCTTGTGCCTTTCCTGGGGTTTCTAAACCCACTCGACCTTGCCAAGTTTCCTGGCACAGTCCACTGCCCCACAGTGTCAAGGGGATAGAGAGATGGCTCAGAGATTAAGAGTACTAGTCACTCTTGTAGAGGCCCTGGTTTGGTTTCCAACACAAACACGGCAGCTTATAAATCATCTATAACTCTAGTTTTAGGGGACACAATGCCCTCTACTGGCCTCCTTGGGCACCAAGCACACATGTAGCATGTGGCCATAGATGCAGGCAAAACACCCATACACATAAAACAAATATTTTAATGCATCTATGATATGCATTATCACATATATGATATGATAATGTCAGAGGCCTTTTCCTAGTGGATTTTGGGTTGTTTGGAATGTAGGAATTGGTTTTGTTATTGTTGTTGTTGTTGTTGTTGTTGTTGTTGTTGTTGTTCTGTGAACTCTTCAGCATACTCAAATATATAACCAAAGCAGAGAATTCCCGGGTTAGATGAATAAGTATGACCACCCACAGGGCATGTGTGGTGCACAAACTGTTCTGTTTTATGATTCCAGCAACCTTCTTCACGCAAGGAGAATAATAATCAATGTTTGAGAAAAGCATCAACTGTGAGTTGAATAGATGATTGTCTGTCTGGTGTCATCCCACAACCCTGATGGCTGTGAGTAGGCAGTGACAGAAGTAGTAGGTGAGTCAGAATCCTGAACTGCATCTCAGGTACCTTATGGTGATGTTATGAGAAACAGGGAAAGCAGTAGAAGGGATGCTTCTGTGTGCAGAAGCCCAGGGGGAAAGCTCAGAACTCTGCTATGACAAGACCTGGACTGTTGCTGTCTCAGCTCCTGCCTGGTGCTGTGATCTGGTAGTTTATTTGCTCCAGATTAGCAGAAGCAGATAGAACAATGATTATGAGATGCTTGCGGGGAGTGTGTGAGAATACATCCAAATGAGAATCCTCATGACCATCTATTCAACATGAATTTATTCTGTCATAATTGCAGAATTGCTAGGAGCTTTTGACAAAGTGTCCCTCTGTTCACCTCTCCAGACCAGCTGTGGGGTTGTGAAACTAAAGAGGCAGAATTACACTCAGTCTGTACAGAAAAATCTTAGAATGCGTATAGGGATTGGTCCTGAAGAGGAATCAG
>NW_022196895.1:68874401-68906821 GCF_008632895.1 Mastomys coucha
AAAAAAAAAAAACAAGCTGCCCAGGGAAGCTACAGAAAGGTGGCAGGAGGGCAGGGGAAGGTGACAATCCGTGGATGCTCTGCTGAGTTAGGATACAAGATAAACTCAGGAGCAGAGATCCAGCCTGGGGTGTGGACCCAGGGATATGACCAAACACAGGGAAGGGAGGAAAGAGGAAACAGAAAGTCAAATAAGATGGAGTTAGAGGAAAGTCCAACAGCAGAACAGGCTGAAGCTGTCAGTAAGCTCATTGGGGGAGTTAGGAGATGTTCTGCTGAGATCCGAGCAGATCTCAGTCCTTAGCCTCCAAATGATTAGCAGCCATTGCTCGATGCTGGCTGTCTAGCAGAATGCTATGGGATTCCCCAAGAAGCTCAGCTGAGATCTGAAGAGGAGGCCCAGCACCACAACTACAGAGGTTTTCCCTTTGTATCACAAGTAACAGTGATTGAACACATATGGTATACACTCATTGATAAGTGGATATTAGCCCAAAATCTTGGAATACCCAAGATACAATTCACAGACCACATGAAGTTCAAGAAGAAGGAAGACCAAAGTGTGGGTGCTTTGGTCCTTCTTAGAAAGGGGAAGAGCAAATATGGAGACAAAGTGTGGAGCAGAGACTGAAGGAAAGGCCATCTGGAGACTGCCCCACCTGGGTATCCATCCAGTCACCAAACACAGACAACATTGTGGATGCCAGCAAGTGCTTGCTGACAGGAGCCTCATATAGCTGTCTCCTGAGAGGCACTGCCAGTGCCTGACAAATACAGAAGTGGATGCTCACAGCCATCCATTGGGCTGAGCATGGGGTCCCCAATGAAGGAGCTAGAGAAAGAACCCAAGGAGCTGAAGGGCTCTGCAGTCCCATAGGAGGAACAACAGTATGAATGAACCCTCAGAGCTCCCAGGGACTAAACCACCAACCAAAGAGTACACATGGGGGGACTCATGGCTCCAGCAGCGTATGTAGCAGAGGATGGCCTAGTCGGTCATCAATTGGAAGAGAGGTCCTTGATCCTGTGAAGGCTCTATGCCCCCGTGTAGGGCAATTCCAGGGCCAGGAAGCAGGATAGGGTAGGTTGGTGACCAGGGGGAAAGGGGAGGGAATAGGGGGGTTTTCAGAGGGGAAATCAGGAAAGTGGAGAACATTTGAAATGTAAATAAAGAAAATATCTAATAAAAGATGAAGAAAAATAATAAAAGGATTGTGAGAAATCTTCCTCCCCTAATTTAGGCTGGTCAGTTTGAGCAACCACGGGATGACTGATAGGCCCACAACTTTGAGTTAACCATGTCCTGAACCTGACTTAAACATCTGAAGCTGGTCCATCAGTAGCAATGTATAGTGGTTAGAGCAGAAAGGCTGCCAGGTCTTTGTTTTAAAATGCTCAGGTCAGGAGGCTGAGGACGAAACAAGCCAACATGAGAGAAGACAACCATCCTGAAGATTTGCTGTATTTCTTACCTAATCATGGCCCTTCTTCCTCTCTGTCTGCATCTTGAGGGAATCTGTCCCTGGATATGACCCTAAACCAGAAAAGTAACAAGAATAAAAACACCCAAGAGTAGTTTCCAATTTCTTAAGATTAAGATAAGTATTAATAATGAACTATTACTCAAACACATTACACACTAACCATTAATAAAACGGAATCAAAAAATTGTATTTATAAATCAAACTCAAGAATTTATCAGTAAAGTTCTAGCTTTTTAGGTCGCAAACAAACAGCCTTAATTCTCAAGTCAGCTGCTTCCTTTTCTAAGGTCTAGGGCACAGGTGTTTGTGAGATGAAGGAACTGTGTCACAGAGTCCCTGAGTGTCCTTCTAACTTCTGTAAGGAATATAAACACAGCCGGAGGATTTGAAATGGAAGCAATTACATTTTGCTCCTTCGTGCAACCTGTTGATGCTCAACACCTGGCCCTGTGTTGGAAGGGATATTACGTCCTGCAAGCAAATTATAAAGAAAAGATCCAGCACTTTGATGGCAAGGTAAAGAACTGTATCTGAAAAGATCCGTCCTCCTCCAGCGTTGGCCCATCTGTGATTCCTTGAAAGACAGCTCCCACGGTCCATATGTTGCTTCCACAGCATGAGTTCTGTGCCAGAATGCCAGGGTAGATGGAGGAAAGCACTTCTCACTCCCAAGGTCTTCTAAGGAAAGGAATAGAGAACCCAGTGAAAAAATGAAGAGCTGTCCAGGGGCTTGTTGGCCTGTCTGCCGGCTTTCTACAGTGTTTGTGTGGTCAAGTAGTTTGTGATTAGAAACACTCCAAATCCTGAAACTACAGTGTGATATCAACTGGCACTTGGGGCTTCTTAACAGAAGGTGAGTCCTAACTTCTAAGCCACACAATGCAGCAGACACGGGGATAAGTTTCTTGGAGCCCAAAATGTGTGTGTGTGTGTGTGTGTGTGTGTGTGTGTGTGTGTGTGTGTGTATGTGTGTGTGTGTATGTGTGTGTGTATGTGTGTGTATGTGTGTGTGTATGTGTGTGTATGTGTGTGTGTTTGTGTGTGTGTATGTGTATGTGTATGTGTGTGTATGTGTGTGTGTTTGTGTGTGTGTATATGTGTGTATGTGTGTGTGTATGTGTGTGTGTGTGTATATGTGTGTATGTGTGTGTATGTGTGTGTGTGTGTATGTGTGTATGTGTGTGTGTGTGTGTGTGTGTGTGTGTGTGCGCACACACACACACACACAAGGTGAGGCTATACAGTTGAAGACAGAACTCTGTATGTTCTCTTCACTCTGCCTGCCAGGAGGGTAAAAAACTAGAAAACTCACTCGAGTGTTTTAGATTTTAATTTATTTTGTACTTAGAAAATATTTTCATATGTGTAGTAAATTATCTTAGGAATAGGGCCCAAATTTAAGCAAAACATTCATTTGGTTTGCATATGTGCCTTACACTCAAAGCCTTAAAGGTAATTTTAGGTAGTGTTCTTTAACCATCTTGTGTGTCAAAAAAGTTTATGTAGATGTAGCTTATCACCGCTCAAGACTAAGATTTTGGAGCACTTGAGAATTCAGACTTTCATATTAGGAATGCCAACTCTCATTAGAGAAGGACTAAGTTCTTTCTCATGAGCCCATGTGGCTATTTAAGTTTAAATTAGTTAATTAGTTAAATTTGTTAACTTAATTCTTCAGTCATGTCAGCCACCTGTTAAGTGTTCTGCAGCTAATAGTGGATAACACCCTAAAAACAAAGCCAGCACATCTCCAACCCTAGAGAACTCTAATGAGTGGAGACAACACAGACAGATGAAGGCCAAAGAAAAAAATCAAGCCGAGCAATGAGTCTATGTCCCAAACCAACGTCCACGTAGAATAAAATGACAACTTTTACCATTTGACATTTATCTTATAGCTCCCACTCAACTGTTATGTAAGCAAAAGATGCTGGACTCCACATAAATTCCAATAAAATTAGCACTTCCTTACAGTTGTCACAGTATGGAAAAGATGTGTTTGCTTACTCTTTGGTTGTTGATGAGAAAGCGTCCACTTCTGACCTCTTATTCACTTCCTAATTCAAGCTGGAAAAGAACCTTTGATCCTCCTGCATCAACCTCCTAACTCCTAAGCCTATTAGAAATATAATCTTCATTTTTCAAATAGAAGCTTCATTTTTAAAACAACCTAGTTTGTATTCAGGCAGTTCCTCAAATGGAGTCTCTCAGTCTGAACACCCTCTGTGAGCAAATATAGTCACCATTTCTCTGTCTTCTTTCCCACTGCCTAACTAACCTCCCTCTGGTGCCTAGTGAATGGGCCACTCAGCAAGACGACTTCTAAAGGAGCCTTCACACTGAGCAGCGTAGCCCACATGCAAACTGGAAGTAGACTGGCTTCTTAAATAAACATGATGAAGACTTTTATATCCAAATTGGTTGCTTGGGTTCTAATACTCACTGGCCAATAACACTTCTAACACAAAAAACACATCTCTCTCCTCAAAGTGGTAATAAATAAGAGATAAAATAACTATGCAAAGTCAGGAACACAGATCCAAGTTACCCCATATGCCATGCCTCAGCCTGGCAACAGTTTTGTGAAATTTTTGTAGCAACAGATCCAAGGAAACCACAAATCTATCATTGACTTTGTAGATTTTTGATGATACAGAAATCATTGAGTTTTTTTTTTCCAGATATAATGGCAGGAATATCATTTAGGAGGGGCCCAGCCAGGCATGGCAATATCTGCTGTCTGATGACATTCTCTGTCTTTGGATTAGTGGAAGCTGGGGGTCTGTCTGTGCATCCCCAAAGGATTTTCCTAATAGTCACTAAGATGTTGGCCACACACAGAGTTAGCTAATAAATGGCTATATAGAGACCAGCCGAAGATAACTTGGGTCCTGTACTTGTAATATCCCAGCTCTCCACAACCAATCAATCAATCAATCAGTCTAAAAGAATGTTGAATGAAGATGTAGGAGTTATACACACACACAAACACACACACACACACACACTGATTATTATGACTTAAAGAAATATATATGTTTTAATACATGTATGTATTATAAACATGGCCAAAGTATCAAGTGGTAGGAATGTTCAATTTTAATTTTTCTTTGTCGTACTTTATTTTACATATAGCAGTATAATTTAGATGTTTAATAACACTAACATGGAATGATTTAACAACTTTTTGAACAGAAGCAAGACCAAGAATATTTCAGGCCACAGAACCTACTGACTCAGAACAAACCTGAATAAAGGAGAGCTCACTTTTCCTAAGCAGACACTTCTCACTAGTGTTTATAGTGACTAGTCATGACTTTTCCTAAGCAGACCTCTTCTCACCAGTGTTTATAGTGACTAGTCATGTCTGATTCCAGTACAGTGTTGTCAAGGCGATCGAAACAAAAGTCCAGCTCGAATAATCTCTACCTCAAAGGACTGGCTCATGTTGGGTATTTTTAGAATACAAATATGGAAATTGCTACTTCAATACATACAAAGGTAAGTTCACACAACCACTACCAAAATAGGGGAAAACACGTTTACATCCTTGTGCAGTAATCAAGCCTTCCCTTGCCTGAACTCTATCCTTTCTCAACACTTACTATCTCCTTCTCTTGGTCACCTTTCTAAATCTTTGAACTTTTCCCTCAATTAACGTGTGTGTGTGTGTGTGTGTGTGTGTGTGTGTGTGTGTGTGTGTGTGGTGTGTGTGTATGCATTGTGTATATGCACATACAAACACACACATTAAAGAGGCTTTGACCTGAACATGAGGCGAACTTTATTGTTCATTTTTTGTTTTTCTTTATGAATTTAGATCCTTGCCCTCATTGCTTCTTCTTGGTATTTTTTTTCCTTTTCTCCTCTTAAAAAAGAAAAATAATAACTGTTTTCCATCTTCTTCTTAGCACCCTTGGGCACTTCCATGTAAAACTGTGAACTAGAAGCTGCTTCCACATTGACTCTGAAAGAAAAAGTAAGAATTAAAAAAAAAAAAAAAGATTCAATTTCCAAGGGGAAGAAAAGAGTATCAAAAGTCCACAAAGTCAGTGATAGAACAGCCAAAAAAATACAAAGAAAGGGAAGGAAAAAAAGTGGTACACTGAAAAAATGGTACACAGGGATGAACAGAGCTTTGGCAGCATAGACAGTGCCTGCAAAGACAGCAGATGGCAGGAATCCCATTCAAACAGTACAATAATAAGACTAGAAAATAAAACTAGAAATGAACAGCATGGAAAACTGCACAAACTGCACAGGTACTTGAAGGATGAGTGACATACTTTTGAATGACCAGTGTGCTATTGAAGAATCAGTGGGGAAATAAAAAATTCCTATCAAATGAAAATTTTAAAAAAAATTTGTAAGAATATTTTAAGTAGAGATAAGGAAGGTCTAAGAGAAAATTTAAGTTAAATATGTATTGCTATATGGTAAACATCATATAAATAACCTAATATCATAATTTAAGGAATTTGAAAAAGAAGAACAAATGAAGCCTCATAATAGTATATGACAAGAAATAGTTAGTATCAGGGCAGAAATTTATAAAGTGAAGTCAGAATAATATGCAGAATCAGTCTAACAAATACTTGTGTTCTTTGGAATGACAAACAGCTGGGGGGGTGGGTGACAGTGACGACCAGAGTGTCCTTAGGGAATACTATAAAAAGCTATATTCCAACAAGACCTACAGGTGGATAAATTTCTAGGCACATATGACCTACCACACTTAAATCAAAAGCATAAATGAAGTTATGAGATTTAAACCGTAATAATATTCTCCCAACAAAGAAAAGCCCAGAATTTCTAAACCTTCAAAGAAGACTTAAAACTAACCTCCTAAATGGTCCAGCAGAGATGGAGAGACACAATTGAAGTGGCCTTGTATAGAAATCCCATGCTTACAATATCCAAATTTTGAATGGATGGCTGAAATAAAACAAATATCTAACCTTGATTTCTAAAGGTTGGAGGTCTATTTGGACCACTTGCTTAGAATGACCAAATAAATAACTGACATTTGGAGGAAGCAAAACCATAAAATCAACATTCAAGAAGACATTGGCTGAAGTCGCAAGGGTCATCTCAGAGGAGGAATGCTATAATACCTGAGGCCAGACTTTTTCAGGGTTTTATCCTATGGGGAGTGTAAGGGGGCACAATATACTATTTTAGCAGTTATACAAGAAAGGGGTAATCTGTAGGGGGTGCTAACTGACTCAGCAACAGCTGGGGTGGCACCTATGCCGATGTATAGAGAGGATTCCTGTAGATACTGTTTATCCTTTCGGTTAAGCATAATAAATTTCTTCTTGTTTAAATGGGGTTTGGCTTTAAATCCCAGGAGGTTTAGCAACATCTGTCATCCACACAGAAGGAGGAAGTTAGTCAAAAAAACTAAAGTGTGGATCCTGCCCTGCAAGAGTAAGTTAGGGGACAGGTCCTAACGTACTACAGTCCCAGAGTGGAGACAACACAATGTTACAGGAACGTATTATTAAAGCAGGCGTGTTCATTTGGAAGCAAGACCAAGAAAGTATTTAGGAAATGAGGTGCAAGAACTAGCCTTGGGAGAAGGGGCTGGTGAGAGCTACATGCTGCATTACTTACTTCACTAGCCAGTCTCAGGTGAGAGCCGTACTTTAGCCAAAGAAACAGATGGAGAAGGAATCCAGTCCCGTAACGACAAGGGTTGAATTATAGGACAAGGCAGAGGAATGAGTAGCCTTCAAATTCCTGGATTGCAGCACACATGACCACACTCGCTCACAGGCACACTTCTTTCTCAGGATTCGGATTTTCTGAGATCCGACGATTGGCGACTCATATTTGGAGATATCATTCCAACTGGATAAATTGAATATTACTGACAAGGAAAAAGCAAAAGGACTTGCAAGCATTGAGGACTACTGCTTGGACTACTGATAACATCATATGGACGCCCCAGTCTAGCCATTTCAAAGGCAAGATCAGACTGTACCTTACATGAGACTCAGTAGGGTCACAAGTTTTTCAGAAGGACAAAGGGGGGAATGGGAGAGAAGACAGGAGGACATGAAGCACTTATTTTTCACAAGGAAGCCTGCTCACTACTCAGTTTTACCATATATCACCATCAATATCCTAATAAATGGATAATGATAGATTTGGGTTATAAAACCTGACAATCTAAAATGTCAATAACTGAAAATAAACCAAGAGAATAAAATATTATACTTCAGAGTTGCAAAAGATTTCTGTGCAATGCCTTTATGGGAGGCAGATTAAAAACAACTGTTATATCCAAAACCATTTGCTCTTTCACTACTATGAGTAACTCCTAATGAGAATTTCTATCAGTTGTTCCACTGATCTTTATAACATATTTGAAGTGATGACTACATCAGATTATGTCAGTTCATCTGACTGCTTCTCAGTTGGCCCAGGAGCCTATAGCTTACCCGTTTGTTTCTAGCCTTCCTCTTTCTCTAGACTCTTAAAACCACTTTATATAATATTTCTGGGGTTTTATTTCCCTAGCTTCAGGCTGAATGAAAATTTTATCCATAGGAATCAAAAGAAGAGACTTGGCTTCTTGGAAATAAGCATTGAGATATGAACCACGCAATGCCACAGTAGGGCCACTGGGGACTAGGTGGTGAGCTTTCCATCAAACGACATGTAATGTGTTCTGCCTTCAAATCTCTCCTAAAATTATTTTCAAGGCATGTTTCTAAAAATGATATATCAAAATCTCTTAAAACACAGTAGAAAAAAAAATATCCAGGTAGAAAGTGAGCAAAGGATTCTAATAGACGCTTCATCAAAAATGCACAATTAACAAATAATTTAAATGATGCTAAAACTCATTAATGGTTAATAAAAGGGAAATTAAAACCATACGAGACATGATCATGCCTTAAATTGAATGGCTGAAGTTTGGGGCCAGAGGGATTAAAATTAATACCAAATAATGACAAGATTATGAAACACCAACTCTTGTGAGTTGTCAATTGGAAGGTAAAGGCAGTAGAGCCATGCTAGACAACTGAACATCTTAGATAAGGTTAAACATGCATTCATCATATTCTCCAGTAATTTTATTCCTAAGGCAGATTTAAAATGGAACAATCATATTTTTTGTACAAAATAGTGCATAAATATCCACAGTAGCCTTATTTTTAGTCTCTAAATTGTTAAATAACAAAGTATATAACAATTCATGAGTAGTCTATGCTTTGACCATACAATAAAATATTACTCAGCAGAATAAATAAATAAAAGCAGGAAGAATCTTTTCTCAAATAAACAAAATCACTGAAATATGCCAGGCTCCATGGAATACATTCTATATGGTTCCATTTATAACAACTGAGGATAGCAAAGCAATACAGGGAAAAAAAACGGAGCATAAAACGCTTAAGCCCAAGCTTGGGGAGAAAATTAATTTCAACCAAAATGTGATGGAAAAAGTTACAACACATTTTTCAAGTCTGTATTTGTGAAAAATATAAACATGCTAATAACCACTCTATGGTGCATTTAATTGGAAAAGAACATAAATACCAAAGTTTTTCTCAAATGTATCTTTTAAAATCTTAAATATAAATTTCCATCCAGTTTAAATGACTTCAGACTCTCCCATACCCACTGAAGTTCAACCAACTTGACCTTTGAAGATTCCACCCATTCATCAAAATAACCCTGGGCCTGAATATATGTTTCTTGATTAGTGACATAAATTCTCTCATATGACCTTGATTCTATGAATAAGTCTGTTTTCTGCATCACTATTTCTTCCAAGAATAGGTGTCACAATAGCTCTGCTTCTTTACTGAAAGAGAAAAATGTAAGAATTCCAGTTGTAATCACAGGGGTACATGTCTATACACTGGGAAGGAACTGGAGACCCACTAACCACTAAGGTGTTAAATCATCCATTGCTTTTGTTTTGCCATCAAAGTCTCATTATTCAATACAAAGTAATTAAGTTGTATTTATGAGAATGGAAGCATTATTGATTTTGTGAAAATATGTGCTAAGAGATATGAAGTTTCCTACCACCTGAAAAATATGTGCTAAGAGATAGGGTTTCCCACACTTTAAAAAGGTGCTCATACTGGAAGCTACTTATTTTCCTCACATAAAACCAAGTTCACATCAAGTTCTGTTGGAATGAGAAAAAGAGAGAAATCACATTTGGAACTAAACCTTTGCCCATTTACAATTCACTTGTAAAGATCTAATAAGTCTTACATGATACTCATATTCTGTCTAATGTGGGCTCCACAGGAATTTTGGGTTTAAATGCTGGTTTGACAAGCTGCCTGCTTATAAGCAGGCATAGATAGAAGTGTAAATAAATTGTTTTATAGATAGTATAATAAGGTCTGCATGATAGCTGACTCATATTCTTTGAACAAGGGCTCCACGGGAATTTTGGGTTAACTTCCTGACGTGACAAAATAGAAAAAGCCTAAGAATAGGCACATACATAACGTGCATATTCTTAAAGGAGAAATCCAAAATCTATGCCTGACCTCAAAGACAATTAGGCAAGTAAGTTATGGATTATCTGTGGCTGTAAAATATGTCGTTTACTCTGTTCTAATTTCTGTTGCTGTGACAAAATCCTGAACTAAAAATCGACTTTAGGGAGAAAAAGGGTTCATTTGGCTTATAACTCAAGGGTATGTATAGTCCATCATTTGAGGAAAACTGAAGCAGAAACTCAAACACTAGTCACATCACAATCACAGTCAAGAGCAAAGAGAAACCAATGCAGCAGTGCTGCCCATTTCCTCTTAGCTTTCTTTATTCTCATACAGTCCAGGATCCCCTTCTAGGGAATGGTGCTGCCCACAGTGGGGTAGTTCAATTAGCAATAAAGACACTTGCTCACTGAAAAAAAATTCTCATGAAAACTTGATATAAATAATTCCTCAGTTGAGACTATACATGAATAATCCTAGGCTATGACAAGTTGACATTTAAGACTAACAAGAACACCATTTCAAGATGGTTTAAAGCAACAGAGTTAATCCTCTGCTTGAAAGTTAAACAAAACTCAGGGATGGTTTCTCTTCATTTTATACAATCTGGAGCAGCTCAGTTTCCACGCTGCATCCTCCAATGGCTGACAAGTTGCTCCTCAGAGCCTGGTCAGGTCCCTTCTTCAGAAACAAACTTTAGTTGTTTTCTACATAGACCTCATTTGGGCTTGCCCAAACATAAAAGCTAGGACAAATGGAGAGTACTTCGAGCTATCAATGCTGTTAATATATTACTTCCCCTGCCTCCTGTTTGTCAAGCTATTACATAACTAGTTCCGATTCTTCACCATCTCTAACCTTTTACTACAGATTTTAGTAGTGACTAAACAGTAAAGACCACCAACGCCTGTCTTTAGTCTTCAACAATAGTTCTAGATGTCAAGGCTTCCCTCAGAATGGTCCCTATACCAATAGCATCACCCCAAATAAACGTCTGGAATGCCAATTCTCAGGCTCCACCTCATCCTTACTGACTGAGAAAGTCTGTTCTACATTTAGATTGACCCTTTTTTTTCTTTAACCCTACGTTTTGCAGGACGGATTGATAAAACCAGAATGGATTAGTTACAGTAAACAGTTCTGCTTATTTACAAGAGAAAATAACAAAAGGCACTGAGGACCGGCAGTTACTTGAACTGATAGACAATGTTTACATACGAGTTAATGTTGTAAGAATATATTATCTTATCAGGGCTCCTACATAATGGATTTGCATCTCTATGGTGGTTAATCTTCAGTAAACATGATTTCAGGACCGTGTTGTTTTTACTTATTATAGATCGTCTTATTAAATTCCAATTAAATCCATAGGTAGAACGCTAATTCAAAGTGTGACTGGAAGGACTGATGACAAAATCAATCACTGGCATGGAGCCCTGGTGGCACTTGAAGAAAATGGTGGACTCTACTTGTTGTACAAAAATAAATAAATAAATAAAAGTTTTTAAAAAGCAATTAATGTTGCTCAGTCATAATGCAGATCTATAAGCAATCTCTCAGCCTGAGTCCATGGTCAATCTTCTGAAAGAAAGGAAAAGTACTAAAACTTACACCAATTGTGAAGAAGGTGGCACTTAACTATAGTAATACCTTGCCACTAAAGTTCATAAACAATGGATGTCATTACTGATTTCTCTAGGTGCCGCACAGCATGCTCAACCACAGACAGATACAAGAGCCAAATGATACTTCCTACCAATTAACGGAGCCCTCAGAAACTCAGAACCTTTAGTACCCAGCAGCCTCTCCAACATCATAGTCTCTGTGATTTTTTTAATGAATACAAGTATTTTTGAGTGTACTGCTAGACGCACTTATGTTGTATCCTTTCAAGAGAAAGTGAGTATTCAATTCATATTAGAAACATTTCTAATTATTCAAAAAGCTCAATTCTTTTTTTTTTTTTAAAGTTGCTTCTAAAGGAGAAAATCATTAATCATGTGGACGTTCCCTGTCTCTTTTTCTGGTAGTGTCTGGTAAGCTCATAGCCCACTGTGATCTCTTAAAAATCAAACTTCTCTTCTGTAGATTCCTCAGGGACTCAGAAGGGCTTCCTCCCTGAGGGTGCTCATTGCTGACACCAGTAATTGCATGTTTTATCAGTTTCATCCAGGGACTCCCTTCCAAGAAATATGAAGGGGCCTTCAAAAGCTCTGTCCTATCCACAGTGATGGTACAGGCTGCAGAAAGATACTCACAAAAAATGAAATCCAAGGGGAGAGGTCACATGAAATAGCGCCTCTAATCACACACACACACACACACACACACACACACACACAAAACAAAACAAAAACAAACAAACAAATGAAGTCATGGAGCATGAACTGCCCCAACTTTGTTCTCCACACTTCCCAGCAATGTCTCTGCCTAGTTCCACCTCCATGAGATGACAGAGGTTGAGAAATCCTGTGTTTTATACTCCTCCCCCTTTCCACTCCTCTAGGATCTTATTCTGCAACTCATTCTTCACACTGCTTCTTGTCATCAACAATATGGAGCAGCCTTATAGGTCAAGCACAAGCAACATAAAATTTGCAATTTATAGGAAGTGTCTCCAGAGAAGGGAAAGAGGTAATGGGCAGGAAAATGAAATTTGGAGAGTTCTGAAGGATGCCAGGGCATCTCAAAGAACCTGGAGTCACTTGGGAGTCAAGAGAGACTGGGGATCCTAGGATGAGGGAAAGCTTTCTCAGCATACGGGCAGCTACAAAGAGTCTGAAGCAGACCTCAGATTGCCAATCTGCAGCTCACCATTGGCGACCATTCTCCAGCTTTTCGAAACCTCTGTGGCTTCTGCTGGAAAATGGAAAACCTGGTAACTCCCCTGTCAGCATTTCAGAGATAGAATGGGATCTGTATATACAGTGTACAACTCACAAGGGTGACTGTTGAATAGTGAGGCCCTTCGTGTGTATTATTTTATTTCTTTCTATGTACACTGGAACACAGAATACCAACGACGGCGAGCACCTGCTCCTCTGAGCGTAGCACTTGAACAATAGAGATGTGACTGAAGATATGCAAATGAACCTATCAGCATCCACCTCCTATCCTCTTATTCCTAAGCCTTTGAAGACTTGTGAGACACTGGTGCAAGTAAGTCATCAATGCCACACAGGGAAAGGAAAGGATAGCCCCCCAGTTGTTTCTTTCTTCATTTTGTTTGAGGCTCTCTGTGCTAAATTGCATCTGAAAGACAAAACCCTGAACAATAAGCTGTAAATTAGGAATTCTATGACTGGTAAGGCTGGCGATTTCCCATTCTGCCTGTTCCATTCAGGCCTACTCCTCCTCAGGCCCCCTGCCTGCTCTCAAACCCCACAGACATATGTTTTTTGTGTATAACACAGTACCGGGAACAATAATGTAATGTGATTCTTAACTAGCTTGTGTCTTCATGAACATCATCATTCCCGGTAGGTAACTTTAGTGGACAAACCAAGCACGCAGGTGACTTTCCTTTTCCAGGTGGAGAGACTGAGGTGAGAGGAGAGGCTAAGGAAAAAAACAGAGACCATAGGAAGCCAACTCTAGATGTTCTTTGTAAACGGGCTCATTTGGGGAGGCTTATTTGCACACCGGCCTGGAGGAACTCTTAAGTTACTGGAAGTGGGCCTTGAGTTCTAATTTGCATGATCCTTGTAAATTTCTGGGCCTTGCCTTTGGTAGATACTTTGGGCTTTAATCAAATTCACACCATCAAGCTTAAGTTCCTCTTGAACGTGATACTTACTTCTAAGAATAACCCATGAATGAGAAACAAATGCCAAGTGAGCTGATGTCACTGAGTGGCTCCTAGAAAGGAAGACAGAAGACTCTCAAGATAGGATGCTGATACTGTTAGCATTTTGTCTAAGCTCTGCCCCACAGCTGACCAGCAACAGCCAGGTGTGCTTGACTCACTATAAAAGAGGCTGCTTCCTCTGTCCTCTCGCTCTCATTCTTACTCTCGCTCTCCCTCTCGCTCTCTTTCTTTCTTCTTCGTTACCCCTCTTTGTCCTTTGCTCCCCCAATAAACCTCTCCCGTGGAACTGTGCTGACTTGGTGTGATCTGTCTGATGAGGCACCATGCCATTCTTTTTTCAAGACAGGGTTTCTCTAGCCATGGCTGTCCTGGAGCTCACTTTGTAGACCAGGCTGGCCTCGAACTCAGAAATCTGCCTGCCTCTGATGGGGAGAAATCCTCCCAAGTGCTAGGATTAAAGGAGTGAGCCAACACTGCCAGATACTTGGGCCTATGGATAGGTGTCCACCACACTTCACAATGCTGGAAAGACAGTGGGTTTAAAAAAAGAAAAAAAAGAGAAGATCCCTGCCATCAAGACTCTGAGCACAAGGCCTGGCCAGCTGCAGGGAGCCCCCATTCTAGGAGAGGCTTGGGGGCAGTTATATCTTGCAAAGAGCTTTTTTCAAACTCTATTCCAAAGGCAGGTCATTCCTCAACATGCCACTGGGGTATTGCCAGCTTTCTCCAGTGGGGTCTTCCCAGAGTAGTTGTGCATCCTCGGGAGCTGGTTAGAAATGCAGAATCACTGCTCCCCACACAAACCTTCTGGAGCAGAGAAACTCGGAGGGCAGAACAAGGGATTTGTCTCCAGCAAAGCATCTGGGAGCCCAGCTCGTGGTAACGACTTCTCTACGGAAGGAGGTCAGCTCTTCTCCTTGTCTGATGGGTAGTTGTTTGTAGGACATGGTGATGGCTATTCCTGGCTGTCCACTTGACTCCATCTGGAACGATGCAATCCGGAAATGGAGGGCACACCTGTGACCCAGATCTTGAGTGAGGCTGGAAGGCACAGGTTTCTGATCCGGATCGTGACATGGGATGACACATTCTTTTGATCCAGATCTTGAGGCATAGTGGTTATGAGAAGATTAGGCAAAGTAGTACACACTTTTAGTCCCAGGAGACAGAACCATGCAAATCTCTGTGTTCAAGGCAAGCCTAGGACAGAGAAAGTTCCAGATCTAGGCATGGTGGTAATCTGGGCCACACCGTCTACTGGAAGGACCTGGGAAGAAGGAAGGGTTTGTTCTTCACCTGCTTGCACTTACTTGCCAGCACATCCATTGGAACCTGCTTCTTCAGGATTCCAGCTTATACAGAAGCCTCAAACAGCTAGTCTTATGGAACTGAGCAACTATTAGACCCTGGATCTTCTGAATGGACTGCATTGTTAGTTGGACTGCAGACTAAAAGTCATTACCACAAATTCCCTTAATATAGAGACATTCCCTAAGTTCGGTGACTCTAGAGAACCCTGACTAACACAGATACCCAGTTGATTGCCCGATAATAGCTCCTTTGAATTACCCAGAAGGACTCTGGAAACAATATATCCTATGTATATTCTAGATCTTCTATACCTAACAACCTCCCAGTAAGAAGGTGAACTATTCAATGCTTAAGGTTCAGCGAACATGCCAAGCTACTCAGGTGCATGTCCCACCCACGAAAGCCCTTCCATATCTCTCCACACTAGTAATCTCACAAATGCTTCTGCTTCGCGTAAGTGCTGGGAATCAGCAGCTTTTTTCTTTTGTCCAATTTTTTTTTTTTTTTGGGTGAACTCAGTGCATTATATTTGCCGCCTTCATGGGTGAAGGGAAAGAGGAAAACTCAGTCGTGGCGATGAAGACTGAGTGAGCTGGAGGAATGACGGCTATTTCCCTGGGTATCTCCAATCTGTGTGAGTGCCATCTGGGTGATTCAAGAACTACTTTCCCTTGGCAGAAAGTATAGCCAAGATTATCCACATACACTTTACTGAGAGGGAAGAAAACAGCCAAAAGGGACAGACACAGTATGTTCTATTTTACGATAGGTACATCAATGTTACAGCACAGGGGAACTACAGTAGACTCTGTAGTGTGCAGAGGTTCATAGAAAGGAAAATAAAAGGTGTTAGGGATTTGGAAATGAGATAGTTCAAGTTGATCCAGGCAGTGGTGGTGCACACCTTTAATCCTAGCACTTGGGAAGCAAAGACAGGCGAATTTCTGAGTTGGAGGCCAGCTTGTTCTACAGAGTGAGTTCCAGGACAGACAGGGCTATACAGAGAAACTCTGTCTCAAAAAGAGAGAGAGACAGAGAGAGAGAGAGAGTTGAAATCCCATTTTCCTGATTATCAGATGACTGATATTAATTGTATAATTTAATTTCAACTCTTAACTTCATGTGAACTGGAATCACCTAGGAAGTGAGTCTTAATGAGGGATTATTTAAACCAAATTGGCCTGTGGCATGGTGGGAGGTTAGGGCTTGACTGTTAATTGCTGTAGGAAGGTCCAGTCTACTGTGTGTCATGTCATTCCCTAGTCAGGGGATCCTGAACTGTATGGGAGTAAATAGAACTAGCTCAAAGCAAATAAGTAGACAGTGTGGGAGCATCCTTTTTGTTTTTCCCTTGACGGTGGATGTGACTTGACTCCATGTGTGAGTTCCTTGTTGACTTTCCCATGTAATGGACTATAGCCTGGAACTGTAAGCCAGATAAACTCTTTCTCACCAACATTGCCTTTTCCTGGGTATGTGGGTGGGCATTGAAGCTTTCCAAGTGCAAGATTACATGTGGAACATTTCCCAAACTAGTTAAGAAAGGGCACTTTTAATGCATTGAATATTCAATTAACTGAAAGCACAAGGAATGAATGCACATTGGAAAACACAGAACAAATGCAATCAAATGCACAGTAGAATGCTGGATAGGATATGGAGCCCCTGGCTGATTTTTCACAAGGTTGACCTTCCCTTCATACACAGCATACCAAACATCTCTACCCACTTCACTGGTAGAAAGGAATCATCCCCAAAAGGCAGATACAGCATGTTCTTTGTAAGGGAACTACAGCATCACAGCCCAGGGACCTGCAGGAGATTCGGGTGGATCTGAAGCCTGAAGAAGACAGAATTTTTGTGGGTCTGGGGCTCTTGTTCCCATGACTCAGGAACCAGCACAGGATGATGTGGCACAGACGGCCCATCCAGAAACCCGAGTGGAGCATTCAGATTTCTGCTTCGGTCCTCTGATTTGGTTTTCTCATAAGTGAAGCTAAAATCAGAGCTAGAAATATCATGCCTTCCCTCATCTCCATAATTCCATCTTATATGGTTTTCACTCCAATCTTATCATACACTGGGCTTCATCGTTTTCAAATTGTTTCCACACAAACTGTCTCACTGAGTTCTCAGAACAATCCCATCTCGGTAGGCAGTGAAATACAATTATGCCCGGGTGGCTTATTCTGCTGAGATTTCAGAAGCCTTTACCACTGGGTGAACCTGCTCTGTGTGTGTGAGTGTGTGGGTGTGCATGCGTGGGTTTGAGTGTGTGTAACTATGTGTGTGTGTTGTGTGTGTGAGTGTGTGTGTGTGGTTGATTGTATGAGTGTGTGTGTTTGTGATTGTATGAGTGGGTATGTGAGTGTGCATGTGTATGTGTGAGTGTGTGTGAGTGTGTGTGTGTGTGGTTGATTGTATGAGTGTGTGTGTTTGTGATTGTATGAGCGGGTATGTGAGTGTGTGTATATCTGTGTGTGTGCTGTGTATGTATGAGTGTGTATGTATGTGTGTGAGTGTGAGTGTGTGTGTTCATACTCACTGTACAAACTGACAGGTTTCATTTGACATTTCCATATACACATATCATGCACATTATTTATATTCACCCCATTACTCTTCTTTGTTCTCTGTGGTCTCATTTCTCCCCGACAAATTGCCCCCTTTCTTAAATAATATAATTTATAGTTTTGAATATAAGAGAAAACATACAATATTTGTTTCTGGGTATGGCTTATTTTACTTCACATAATGATCTTTAATTCACCAATTTCTCTGCAAATGACATAATTTTTATTCTTCTCTATGACTGAATAAAACATTTTCTATCTATATGACGTTTTTAAATCCATAAATATGTTGATAGGCATCTAGGCTTGTTCTCTGTAGGTGGCAGGGGAAGCCTTGAGTGAATGAACTCCTGGTGAATTATGTGTATTTTGGCATGAACACAACCTGTCCATGACTCTGAGACCAACTGGCCCACAGTAAATTGGCAAAGCCATTACCCATATGGGCCAGGTTCAAGAGGAATGGCAAAGCTTTTCTCAGGAAACTGAGTATGAGCTTTTTATGTGCAAAGACTAGCCGCAACTGCAGCCTCCGCCTCCTGGGTAGTGACAGCCTGAGATTGCTCACCTATGGAAAGCACCTCCTAAGACTAGCTAGCCCCTCCCCGCTGTGCTGTGTGTAACAAACACGCCGAGGTTCCAAGTGGTAGAGGTAGTCAAAGAAACCCACGGAACCACAGCTTCACTGTACGTGCCCTTTCTCCATCCCCTTTCTGCCTCTAGCTGGAGTCTCTGGCCCCAAGTCATGTGGGCTATGGCAATCCTCTATCTCCGTAATTGTGAACAGTATCCCATCAAACATGGATGTCTCTGTTGTATGCTGATTAGATTCCTCTGGGTATATATCCCAGAGTATATATGTGGATTTGTATGGTCCTGGTTTGAATCATAAGATTCTTAGGGAGAAACTCCTTTTGCAGATCCATATATTCCTGAAATAGGAACCCCCTGAGGATGAACATCCCTACTGCTGTCTTCAGTAATCCTGCTCTTCTAGAGAGGGGAAGCATAACAAAGAACTGAAAACCTTGAAAATCAAAGCTGTGCCCCTGAGCTCAGGCCCATCTTAGGAGGAGGTTTCCAGAGGTTCTGGAGGGAAGGTAAATTCTGAAGGAGGTAGGCCGATCCTTCAGTTGCAGGGTCTCTTTAACAGGGCTTTTAGCACAATGGTGAATATTTTGAATGCTATCATGTATAATTGCTAGGTGTATGGCTCTCTAGCAGTATGCTTCAGACACACTAGGGACATGCAGTGTTATTTAGCATTTCTCCCCCGAGAGTCTAAAGTTTATAGCTGAAACAAACCTGAGGTTATTTGTTCCTGAGCTGCTGCTCCTCTAAAGTGAGATATCTGAATCGTCATGTTTTATTAAATGCCAGAAATCACACACAGCACTGTCTAATGCATAAACCGCAGGTGACCCAACTTCCCGGGAAGAATTCTTTTTCTTCACTTCAACAAGATTTCTTTAAGACCACCCAAAAAGAAGCCTGAGCCCATATTTAGAACATCACTCTGGGACCTGAAGCAAGTGAGGAAACATGTTTTAGAAATAAATTGATATTAATTCCAAATAAGTAACCGGTGCAGCCCCTGAGAAGGTGGTTACAAACGTTGTCATCTATGCCAGTGTAGCCTATCGTTTTTAATTGCACTTGGACTGATTATCTAGTTTTACCACAGTAAGAACCTTCATTTGTCAATGGCTTAAACAAGCACATCTCACTCACATGTCTTAACCATGTTCAGCCACAGATCACGTGCCGGATTCCTATACAGCTCTTCTCCTGTCTTCTCTTTCTAGCACCCAGAATCAACAAGAGAAGAGAGATCAGGTTAACCAGTGTAGAAGATGATGTCTTTCAATGCTTCGTCTCACCTAAGTCTTATGACCTCCCTGCTTATCATTCTCTTTGTTGGCTAGAGCATGTCACATGGCCAACAAGCAGACTGAGAGAACTCTTCCCACAAGAGGGCAAGCCATATGACCACAAGTAGGTGCATGTAATCAAGAAAAAGGGAAGAACCACTGTGTGCATTTTTACTACATGAGTTCTATAAATAATACGTCACCATAATCTTAGTCTAAAGAAACCTTCTCCTAGACCTTAAGGAAATAAGAGGGAGAATCAAAGGGGAGAGAAGAAGGTCATCCTGAAGAACTGAGCCCTGTAAAGTGTGCCTTGTATTGAAGACTCTCCACCTTCACATCAAGGCTTTTAAAGTTCTGTGCACTCCTTATGCAAGGAGCAGGGCAATGAGTGTTCAGTGGCATGGGTCAATGGGTCATCTAAACCAGAATTAAAATTAATTGACACTTAGATATTTAATACTGTTCTCAAGTTTGCTAGCCAACCGCTTACCCTCTTGATTGTGCTTTGAGGAGATCAATATGAAGATTAATTGGTATTCCTGTGGTACATGCAGCTGGTGAGGGTGGTACCCAAAATGCTGGATTCTGGAGATTCAAATGCAAGTCCTCGTCCTTAAGCCTTTTACACACTGAGTCAGCTCCTCTGCCTACACAGTGGGTGCTATAAAGAGTTTCATAGAAAGTGGCCAGTACGACTGAAGGAGAGCCACTCTGACCAAGACGGACAGTCCCCAAGGCTGCCTCTGGCCCATCTGTCTTTATGCCATTGCTCTTGCATTTGAGCTTGGAAGTTACTGCACCCAGAGCTGGTGTGATCTTAAATATGATAGCAGTGCCTGTAAGCACATGGTTTGAAAAACAGTACCTAACTGAAGCAATACCAAGAAGAAATAGTATAAAAAAAAAATTACAAATGCCCTACCCACATGTTTTGCATCAGCCCACTATCTAGTGAAGCACATAGTACTTTAGAGTTTTACGACAAGACTATGCAGATTCAAACTTTGTATTCTCTAGTTAGCTACATGATTCTGAAGAAAAAAAATCTAACTTTTCTGTGTCTGTTTTTCTTTTAGAACTAAAGTTACCACCAGACTAAAGTCAGTATGCTTTATTTTCTTACTGTTTGGCAGATTGCAAGAGAATATATTTTGGAGCAATCATGAGAGTGTGAGCTGCCTAACACATCAAAGCCAAGCCTCTACATCCTGGAATACTGAAGTACAGGTAGGAGTACTGGGTCTTCCACCTCCTGGAACACTGAAGTACAGGCAGGAGTATTGGGTTCTTCCAACCCAGACCCACTTTCACAGGCACATGTAAGGAAGCAGAGATCCACAGAGAAGTGGTTCACTTCAGGAGTAGAGAAAGAAATGCAGAAGGTGAGCTCGGAACATCTTTTAAAGCCAGAGTTAGGGACAAAGGGAGGATGAGGAAGAGCAAGAGAAGAAGAAGAGAGGGAAAGGCTTAGAGGAGAGGGAAGATAGGAAGGAAGAAGTAAAGGAGGAAGAGGAAGAGAAGAAGACAGAGGGAGGTGGTGCTTACAATGATAGGCTCTGTCAGTTAGAGCCATTGCAAGAGCTCCCAGTAGCCAAAGCCGGGCTACAATTTGAGCACTAAAGTCATGAGCTGTAACCCAAAGCATAAAATCATTAACCATAAGTCCTTGCCTATTTAAGATATTTTTAAAACTAAATTATTGGGACGGTAAGGGCAAAGTTCTGAGAAGAGGCCCAAGGAACTTAAATAAATCCCCACCTCAAGTAGGTAACACAGAAGCCCTCACCCTTAATGGAAGCTGTGTGTGCCAAAATCTTCCCAGGGTACAGTATGAAACAGGGGTGAAGAGTAGCTTACTGAAGAGAAGCCTGGCAAATAACACCTTGGCCAGGTGATGAAGGTTGACGCAAGGGTGGCAAGTCCGAATGATGTCATCTTCTCTTGGCATGGCAAGATGTGATGCTGAAGAAGAATGCAACTGAGCTGGTTCTATTATCTCTGAGCTCTTTTCCAATATTCACAACCCCAATCTAATCATGAAAAAAAATGCAAATTGAAGGATATGCCCTTCAAAATGTCTAGCCAACCCACAAACTAAGGCTATCAAGAACAAAGAAAGCCTGAGAACTCCTAGAATCCAAGGCAGCCTAAAAAGTCATGATGAGTAATTTAATCCCAGCACTGGTGATGAAGATCCCTGAGGCCTAACCAATGAGTCCTAAGACCCAGTGAGATTCTGTCTCAAAAGGAAAATGGCAGGAGTGACTACACGGGAAAAACTACACTTGAAGTTGACCTTTGGCTTCTAGGCACCGGTCACACATCAATATATACTCTCTCTCACACACACATGCACATATGCATACACACACACACACTCACACACACACATCCTAAGTAAACACATGGAAATTAGAGGTGTTGTTGTTGTTGTTTAATAGATGGATACATCTTGAAAGTGAAGATAGACCATAGAGAAAGCCTAATTGATGCTGAATTTTAAAGAAAGACCCGGTAAAGGATGAACACCCTGGCAAAGGGATATGTCATTCAGGCTGTTCATCTTTTGTGATGAATCTTATCTGGTGGTAAATCATGTTCTACAACAGCTGATAGCTATGGTTTTGGCTGGCAATAGTGTCTAGACAAATCTATTGTACAGATTTTCCAGGAAGAGACACAAGAGTGTCTGAATATATTTCATAAAGAAATTAGTACATCCCTGAAAAAAAAATCATCAGCTGAAAAACATATATTGATGATCAACTTGAACACTTGAGTCAAAAACCATTGTTGTTTCCAATTCCAACTGCAAAATAAAAAAGCTGACACCAGCCAAAAAAGAGAGAAGAAAGGAGTGGGATCCTAGAAAGATGAATGAGAAATTGAATAAAAAACACTAGTTCTAATGGTCTCATTTTGGTAAATATGAAACAGAACCTAACTGAAACCATAATTTAGAAGGACATTAGAATTTACAAAGGTATTACATTGGAAATGTAAGGTAACACATGACTAGAGGCATGCATTATAACAACGGCTCTATAATACACAATAAGTGTATAAAATGGATTGTTCCTCTTGCTTCCAAGCAGCTGCTTTATCGCTCCAATTATGTTTCATTTTGCTATTCTTCAAAAACAATTATACCTCATAGAACCTGTTCAATAGGTAAAAGAAGATATGCAGCTAAGTATACATAATACACACATACACATGTAGGCACAGATTTTGGTAATGCGTATAACGTTTCATCAGATGATCAGATGATGCTAAAATAGTCTTTATGAAAACACACAGTCACCATCTCATTTGATTTCTCTAATGGATTCTGTTTACAAAGTGGCACCAAATACTGAAATCCTCCTTTAAGGCTCAAAGAGGTTAAGTGGCACGTTCAACATCAGAGTTAGTTAGAAGTGCTGGCAATATTGTTCAGGTAGTAAAACACCCAGGCACATGCAAACATCCGGGGGATGATTAGAAGCTTATGCTTCTCACAGTTACATTCCCAAGCACAGAAGATGTCCTCAGAACTAGAAGGAGGCTCAGGGAAACAGGTTACCCTTGCCTGGCTAAGAAATACACTTGGCCCTTTCTGAGGGTGAAAAACAAACTCGCCTTCTGCAGGCTCACAGACGAAGCAGAAATATTGGTTCAAGACTTACAGTTCATTAACTGTCATCCAGAGCAAGGAAGATTGGTGGCTTGCTTAGGGGACCGTTCGACAGGAGTGTGACAGACATGCCAATGGGTTTAACTCTTTAGCAGGAGGCCAAGTCAACAGACCAGGAAGCCACCAGCCGAGACAAGGGTGGCCAGGAAGCTGTCATACTCAGAATAAATGGCTTTGAGTTCTCACATTTAGAAAACAAAGAACTCTCCAGGATATTGTATTTAGAATGTTTTTTTATATTCTTTGTGGATGTTTCTATTGTAGGATAGCTATTTATAAGCCCATTCTAGAAGATTTGTATTATCAGGATTAGATACTATACATTGAGTCGTATTATCATGGGCTCTACGTTCATACCCTTCAGATCTATAATCAGTATCTCATACAGGTCACATGGAAGGACAAAGCATTGAGAATGTGTGCTATAAGGGGACAGTGAATACATTTATTCAGTGCTTCTGTTGGGAACTGGTTCTATTTGTTTTGCCTGTAGCAAGTTGTTCACGTCAAAATAAATTTCGAAAGCTCTGACTTATTGGGACCCAATGACTTACCCTGAAAGAAAAGGTCTGGAACCAAGAATGGGAGTACACATCTGTAATCTCAGCACTAAGGAGACTGAGGCAGGAGAACTGTAAGTTCCAGGCTTGCCTGCGTTATATACACAGTGATACTCTGTCACAAAATAAAAAATTTCTAAAAGTGCCTGGAAATTTTCAGATGAACTTGTCTTCTATTGTCCTCCTAAATGTGGCTCTGGGAAACAGACAAAGTCTTAGGCCGCTGTACTGTTTTGATTAATGTTTGTTGTTTATTTGGATGAAACCAAGTCTTTCTATCCATGGGAGTAATCAGTGTTTGATATAAAGTGATACTTTGTTAGATTTATTCAAAAGTAAATTAAGTGAGCTTACACTTCCCAGGGAAGATGTAGACAGTTAATATTTCCCCATGCTGAAAATTGCAACCCAGGCATATGCTGTTATTTATAGTAACAAGCAATTATCCTTTACAATAGAACTAAAACCAGAAGTCTGATTCATTAGTATGCTCTTATTTATTTTTCCTTGCTGGACACATTATTAGTTGCTTGGAGCCCTTGATAAAGAATGGTATGCGTGGGCACAAGTGTGGGGCTATGTGCACATGTGTAGATAGTAATTAAGAACAGGATTTGTTTGTTTTAAAAGATAATAGTATCCAGCAAATGGCTGCAGCAAATACTCTCAAACTTTTAATAGAAAGATAAGATTGTTACTGATATACTTGTCTATAATTACCAATATAATTAATTAACCTTACAATGACAGATATGTAAATGACAGCAATCATTTGCAATCATAATAATGCTGTCAGTGATCAATTATTAGATGATTAATCATCTTAGAGTCAAGACAAGATGTGGGAAGCTTCCTCTAATTTCAGTAATATGAGTAATCTATTTTATACTAAATGCCATTAATACTGATGTTGACCCTCAAAAGTGCCTTTGCCCCTCTAATCTTACAATTGGTGGTAGAACTGTTCATCAGAGATAGTCTGTTGCTAACTGGAGTTGACTGCTCATTCGTGGGTATGGTGATTGTTATTTTATTGGTAGCCCCACATTTTAAATGAGCAATTTCTATGGCTCAAGTCAAAACACAGTGCTGTAGAAGACCAAAACTGTTGTGGAATACTTTTTAATTTTTTTCTCACAAACTATGATTTTAAATGCTTCTATGCTAAATGTTAATATTTATGGTGTTATTTCTTATCCTTACATCTCTAGTCTATTCAAAATAGTTCCTGTTAATCTATCATTTCCTCTAGTGATTAATTATACTTATTCATTTTTGCCTCAAATTCTTTCTAGATCTTCACTTGGTCTTCTTTGGTTCATTCACCAATACATACAATGATACTTCACTGTTTGAATCATTGTAATTTACTTACAATGTCAGGGCAGGGGGCTATATCTCTAGTAATAGAGTACTAGGTAATAAGAGTACTAGTACTAGAGTACTAGGTAATAGTACTAGTAATAGCATGTATTGGAACATTTTCCTCCCTCTTTACCTCTATTTTCAGAATTTGTCCAGTGGTACTCATTCCTTCATTCTCCAAACACGATCTTAACATAAATTGTTTATTTCAAAGTAACACTTGTTGATTGAATCTAGGAGGTATCAAGAGGGAACCGATATTCCGTAACATGAAGTCTACCTAAAGCATGTGTGTGTCACAGAACTGGTGCACGTTCCACTAAAACAACTCTGAAGTTGCTTCCAGAAAGGCATGCCCACCCACTGAATCCAACTACTTTAGCTATCCTTTCATCCAGCTAGCATGCATTACCAACTGATTATGAATAGATATATTGATGAGCACTCCAGGTGAATGCATTGATGAGGAAAGGGAAGTAAGCGAGTAAAGAAATCAAAAGGATAGAAGGAATTGGGTCCTTAAACCACACAGACACCCATCCTCCAGCCAGAAGTGTGAACCAGAAGTTATGTAACCAAGAGGTGACTCAAATTAACTTTCTACATATCATTATATTATAGACTCAATTTTAATGCCGGGTAGCACAAATATAATCAGATCACTACTATATCTCTTTCCAAATGTTCTGTTATTCTCTCATGTCTTCTGATATGGTTTTAATATTTCTTGTTTTGGTCATGTAATTTTCATTCATAAGCTTGCTTTTTCCCTTGGCTCCTATACAGGTGCTATTTCTTCCTTTACATTTTTTAATGGTGATCATGTGTTTATCGAAAAGCACTGAGTAGCTGGGTACTGTTCTTCACTTCCTTATTGCTGTGGCTTTTCTTACCGTTCCCTATCTCTGATAATCACCTTGAGTTATTCACTACATCAACTCTAAATCTGGGTAGACTTACTGTGCATCTTTAAGAATGGCATCAACCAGTCCCAAAGATGTTTTACATAGCAATCATTGCGGAAGACTTCTGTGTCTACCCCTTAACAACTGAAAAGATGCTTTCCTCATCCAGGATGGGAATGTTGGACTAAAAGAGATGTATTTTTTTTCTATCTTGAAGATTGATATTTTGGAGATGTTTTGAGTAGTAATAAGTATTAAATTTTATGAATACTTTTAGAGTCTGTTTCTATGAGAATAAAATCCATTTGCTCATTTGCCTGGGCTTGTAATGTGTTGTTAGTCTTATAGATTACTTACTTAGGATATTTGAATTCATCTTCATATCTCATACATTTTATTCATCTATAAATCTATGTAATCTTTATCAGCATTTTAATATCAGTATTTATTCACTCGTGAAAACAGAAATTTATTCCATTTTATTCTTTGTCTTGAATCCTTGAAATGTTCTCTAAAGGCTTGGTTGAATCCCTTATTTATATAAGAAAACTGATTCTACTGGACTTAACCATTCCTTCTGCTTAAATTACCTTAGTTACATGTCCTCTCTCCCTCTCTCTCTCTCTCTCTCTCTCTCTCTCTCTCTCTCTCTCTCTCCCTCTCTCTTCTCCCTCTCTCTGTCTCTCTCTTTCTCTCTCTCTCTGGGGTGAATCTTGATACATTATATTTTCCCAGAAAATGATTAGCTTCAACCACAGTTTCAAAATTATTTACGAAATATTACACAAAAGCATAATTGCGTTTAAAGCGTCATTGTAGTTCTCTGGTGATTTCCATTGATTGTTTTCTTCTATGTTTGGATTATCTGATTCTCCCTCTGAGTCCAGTAATCTCTTCATTTACATTTAAGTCAAGCCACATTTTTGTTTTTGTTTTCCTTTGAGGGATTTTGGCTTTGTGAGGTAGGGTCCAGACAAGGTTGAAAGTCAAGGGCATCCTACCTCAGCTTCCCTAGTTCTGGGATTACAGACAGCAGAGATGTGCCACCTCACATAGCCAGTGCTGGGATTACAGACAACAGAGATGTGCCACCTCACATAGTGCTGGGATTACAGACAGCAGAGATGTGCCACCTCACATAGCTAATTATACTCCTAATTAAGTGATAGTTTCTAGATGTACCTTTAGTTCTCTCTTACTTATTTAATCGATCCATTATTTTCAGATTCTATTCATAACAACTTTCTTCATCTTATTGTATTGCTTTTGTATTCACATTTTAAGTTAGTTTTTTTTTTCTTTTCATATAAATATCTAAAATGGGCTGGGCAGTGGTGGCACACGCCTTCAATCCCAGCACTTGGGAGGCAGAGGCAGGCAGATTTCTGAGTTCGAGGCCAGCCTTGTATACAGAGTGAGTTCCAGGACAGCCAGGGCTATACAGAGAAACCCTGTCTCAAAAAACAAAAAATCAAAAAAACAAACAAAAAAAAAACCTAAAATGATGGATTTTATTCTGGTCACTTTTTTTGTTGTACTTTATATGGCAACCTAAATACATTTTAATTGTGTTTTAAAAAATATCCAATTTTAAACTTGTTATCCCACCATAAAAGTTTCACAAAAGTTTTTTATCCTTTTAATTTACCAGTAAAAAGGCATTTTTTTTTTACTGACTTGCTTCTTAGATTTTATTTTTATTGCCTTGTGAAAAAAACGAATATGTCTTTGTTGTTTACATTTCCTGGTGTGTATTGACATTTTTGTCAATAAGCTAACTAGCTAATTATTAAAAATACTATCTTGTTATATAGGAAAAAGTATAGTCACTCTTTTTAGAATAGTGAGTTTAAGATATTTGCATCTTATATTGCATCTGATATTCAAACTATCCTGTCTTTCTCTTTACTCTCCTTGACCTAGCAAAGGCTGAGAGAGGAGAATGGGGTTGATAATGCATTTGTAGTATAATTTCCACACTGGGATCCAGACCCTGGAAACCTAGAGACAGGCATAAAACCCGGGAAGTTATGTGTGCACAGAGGCACCTTTAATCCAGTGCTCTTGAGGCAGAGACAGAACAGTCCCTGGACAAGCTAACTTGTCCAGCTTCACCAAAAAGCTTCAGATTCAATAAGAGACCCTGCCTCAATATATAAGGTGAGAAATATCATGGTAGACAAGGATGTCAGCATAGATACACGTGCTTCCACATTCATGCGAACGTGGATGTACACACACATACACATACCACGTGCACATACAAACCTTTTCACACACACACCACATGCAGGTACAAATGATTTTTAAAAAGAGAAAGAGAAAAGGACAGGATGACTCGAAGTCTTCTGCTACATGTTTCTTTACTTTTTAGCTCTTGTTGTTGATACTTAATGAGCTTGAAAGCCATATTATTTTATATGTACATAAATGTAACTGTCAAAGTCTCATAAGATGTCCTCTACAGAATAAGCAAACCTAACAGAGCCCTTTGTTTATTTCTGGATTCCACCATTTTAATATTAAAACTAAGGCTTATATAACTTGCTTGTTTAGTTTCTTACTTATTCCATGCTTTTTGGCCTTGTTTGGACGCATTGCTTGGTTAGCTGGTGGGGCCTAAGGGATTTGCCTTCTTCAGTTTACAGTGGCTAGCCTATTACTGAATGTTATTGAATTACTTTGCTCACATACCATATAATTTTTTATACACTCAGGAATTTTTTCTGTTTTCTAAGTGAACTAAGTTCATTTAATTTGATTAATACAAAAAGCATGTCTTATCTATATTTTATTTGGATTTTTGCCTTTGCCTATTTATTTGTTGGCGGGGGGATTGTTTTGGTTTTCTGTTTTGTTTGGTATGTCTTTTTTTTTTAATTTGGATTTTTATAGTTGTCTGTAACTCTCTCAGGTCCTTTACGTTTTTACTCAGTATATATGAATTCCTTATTCTAAGCAGATATAAAATTAACACATTTCCTCTTCCCTGGGCCCCTGTTCTTTAATTGTTAGTAACTGTTTGGCTAGAGGTTTAAAGAAGTGATAATGTGCAACTCTCTAGCTTGGCACGCACATAGCTCTGGTCCAGTTCCTAGAAATAAAGGGGGAAGGAAGACATGGAAGGAAGGGAACCTGAAGTAGAAAAGAAAAGGGGAGGAGGAGAAGGAAGAGGAGGAGGAGGAGGAAAAGAAGGAGGAAGAGAAGAAGGAGAAAGAGGAGGAGAAAAAGAGTAAAATAAGGAGGAAGAGGAGGAAAAAGAGGAGGAAAAGGAGGAGGAGGGAAAACAGAAGAAGAAGGGGAGACCATTTTTAATGTTTGTCATCCTATGTCTCAGTTGATCAGTTCTTGCCACACTGTCAGATTTAAAGGACAGACATCCCTGAATATTTAAGGAGACTCTCAACTGCCTAGTTTCTCGAGAATTTCCTCTAAGTTGTTGTTATTTATAGCTTCTTGTACTGTCAGAGCAGATGGAACATGTCAATGCTTTGCTTTAATCTTCAAATCTGTGTTTTGTTTCTGCTGGTGAAAGGCTTATGAGCCTCCAAATTTTGCTGAAATTCTCCTGTTCATCCCTTGGCTAGCAAATCTGTTCTCTAGAAGACTCTTCAGAAAGGGCTCATGAAAACGATTTCCTTGGGAGTTTTTCATATATTCACAAAGTTACTGCACAGCTATTGTACTGGACTACAAACAAAATTGTTGATTTGCCTTTGAGTGTTGTTGAGTGTTGCATGGTTATAGGATAGCATGGAACCATGCTGTAGAGGAACTGATATGTGCTTTAACCTGTACCTCCTGTCAGTGTAGAGAAAGTTGGAAAACCCTTACATCTCCCTGTTGACCAATCCAGGGCAATGGTTTTTACTTATACTTTCCACATGGTTCTACAAGTCATTTGTAATCTAGTAAAATTTTACTAAATTTCACATCTTAAATAGTTCATTTCTGTTTCATATGTTTCATCTTAAAATATACCAGTTGTGTAAATACAGTAGCTCTTCTCCCCTTCATACTGCAATGTTCTACATGGAAGAGCTTAAACTGTTTACTGTATCTTTGGGTAACTTCAGTCGTTGAGGTTTTCTGGAGCATAGTATCTCTTCACCGTGCTCCTTGCATTTGTCTCCTTTGCTTGGATGGCGGAGTGTCTTCTCCTTCTCTGGAACCTGCTCTCCCCCACCTTGTCTTTCCACATCTTTCTGCTATCACTTCTTTGCGTTCCTGTATTTTTCCTTTGCATTTTTTTTAATTGACAAAGATGACTCTTTGGTGTGGTTTTCTTTTCAACCGACAGTGAAATATTTGCTCACAATATTGTGCTTTGTTGCAGTATTTCTGTAGTGAAAGATCTTTGTTTGTTAGAAAATATTTAATGCTTGCTTGCTTTTTATTCTAAAAGAAATAGTATTGATTTGCTTTTTGAGCAACTTTACTGACTTAGCCATCTTTTAAATTTCTGGACCAGTCATTAGCACGCAGTCTCTGTATTGGAGGTGGTGTGTCCAGTAGATATCTACAACACAATCTCCAATGCTTCACAACAGAAACTGTGGTTCAGGAATGCAAATTCCCCTTGAAGCCTCAGCTGTTTCTCTCCCAGCCATCTTGTGATGCACCTGCCAGCCTTTCTGGCTGACCCAGTTCCCACACCCCACTGCTGTAACTACAAGGTATAGTTTTTGTACATCTAAGTAAATTCCTCACCTCTGGGGAAACAGGATTTTTGTTTCCTGAAATGGCTACCCTCTACTTGCTGTTAACTTCTTCATGCATGGTTTATTTCTATTCTCAGCTACTTTAGATAACCACTAAGGGGCTGGAGAGACGGCTCAGCTCAGCAGTTAAGAGCACTTGCTGTTCTTCCAGAGGACCTGAGTTTGCTTCCTATCATTCAAGTCCAGCAGCCCACAACGCCCTGTAACTATAGCTCAAGGGAAACAAAAGTCACTGACTTCTGCAGCTCACATAAAATGCCCTGATATGTGTACATACATGCACATAATTTAAAATAATCAATCTGAAATATGCATGTATATGTATATGCATACACACAGAGATAGAGAGAGACAGACAGTCTGATAGATGATAAAGAATCTCCAGATTTTACCTAAGAAGGAATATCCATTGATTTGATTTGGTTCGGTTCGTGTGTGTGTGTGTGTGTGTGTGTGTGTGTGTGTGTGTGTGTAGTGGTTGATGGTGGTAGTAATTTTTGTAATGATGGCCAAAAAAAGTATCAATGGAAAAAGCCATATTCAATTCAGAATCAATAAGTTCCCTCCGTGTCCCTAGCAAGCTCATCTTACATGAGGAGGTCAAGTGCTCATCTCCTGAACTATTGATCTTTCCTCAAACCAATGTGTCCTTCTACTGAAACTGAAGTCTTTAACCTTTTTGAGAGGCTCGTCAACCCCCAGCACCAAACTGCCAGCTCTGCCTCCACTGTTCAGCTTCATGTCCAGAGTTCTGCTCCCATTTGTCTTTAATGCCCACCATCCTAATTCACAGCTGCCTGTCACTCCAAGAAAAACGCCATTCCTTTCCCTATACCTTTACATAAATGTATCTCACCATTGAGTCCCAGCTAGAAATAACTTTTCTCTTGCCCCAGACTCCTACCATATTTTTTTCTGTACTTAGCTCGGAGCCTTTGTCTCTCTCCCTGACAGCACCGTTATATTCACATTTCTTGTCTTCCTTCCCAGCATAAAGACTCCAGAGAGAATAATTTTGCCTGATATATCTTAGTTTCCCACAAAACATCTAGCCCAGTGAACATACTCCATAAATATGTGTTGAATGAATGAGGTCACTCTCGGTACTTAATAAGAATGGAAATAAATACTGCTTTAAAGATTAATCATTTCTCTGGGCTTCTGGGACACCATCACTCCATAAAGAAAGAAATTAGAATTTTACTGTGATTTGGTCCTTTTGTGAAATAAAAATTTAAAGGAACTGTCCAACATTGAGGGGTCCAACTAGCTGAGCCCCAACTCTCTGTGGTTTTGTGCGTCCACACCCGTGTCTCCACAGCAGGACTCTTCCCGGCTGTCTAGTGTAGATTCTCATCACTTTCTATTTAAAGCCTGACCTAGACCCTCTTTCCCTAAGAACTTTTATAACCTTTTAGGATCAAGAGATGGAGTTTCTTAAGAAGTCTTGAAGCAATTACATAGCAACAACTACCTTGTAAGTTACTGGAGTAAGTTTCTGATCTTTCCAAGTAGGTTGGATTCTTGGAGGGCAGGTACAACAGCTTATATCTTGATTCTAAACTACAGAGATAATAACAATCAATAGTGTTGCTCTGGGGCTTCCAACAGTTTCATCAGCTGAGCCCTCCACACAACTTTCCCAGAGGCACACACACACACACACA
>NW_022196895.1:68906831-68940929 GCF_008632895.1 Mastomys coucha
CACACACACACACACACACACGCACACACACACACCCACACCCACACACTTCAATGTCCTCCACAAAGACAAATCTTCCACCAGCTTTTGGACTTCAACCCTTAGTACTCAGGGTTTGAAAAGTCCACGCCATCTAATGTAATAAACCCGGAAAGGGGTCTGTGAGCATCAGCTAGCTTCTATTTTTCTAACCATCAAGAGAAACATGGAGGGGACAGAGAGAAAAGACATGAGGAAAAGTGGGCACAACAAAGTAGAGCAGAAATGCCTCTTAGGTGACTGTTGCTACATCCTGCTTAGAATTTACCCCTTAAGGAACCATGGGAATGTGAGTTGAGAGGACCTACCTGGTTTAAGTTACACCTTGAAGTTATGTGATTACCTGTCAGGGTTCCAGAGGGAGGGGAACTGAAGCTGTAATTATAAAGACACTAGAACTCCAAATTTGACAATATATAAAATCAGTGTAGTATGTAGAGGTGTATGTTGCGCTCTCCCACAGCGATGCTGGGGCAATTTTGCCACAGCAGAAAGGAAGGTGAAGCTAAACTATGAGCGCCACCTGGTGGACAGCTTCACCACTGCACAAGCCTCCTCCAAAGACTGGGAGGTTAATGCTGAGGGTGGATATCATCTGCCTCTGTCCATACCCGCATTTTACCCTTGACCCTGGGCCACTTCCTAGCGTCTGGGAAGCTCAGGGAATTGCCTTTGTCTGATGATCTGAGAACTCAGGAGCATCAGGTGACAGACTGCAGAGGGGCCCAGGAATAACTGGTAAAACGTAGAGGAGATGAAGTTAGAAAAGCAAAAAGGGAATGCTTGATGTAGACACAGGTGTGCCTACACACATTCACACATTCATAAAGCAGTCCATACCCATTCACTCCTTCGTAAAACGGTCCGCTCTGCTCTGTCGCCTGCAACAACTGGACTTTATACCCTCGCTCTTTCTGATGTCACTGACCTTCGAGATTTCTCTTTGCCCTTGAAGTTGATATGTTTGCCCGTGTAAATCCCGGGCCAGCAGGGGAAATCTGACAGAGCGTCTGCCCTGTTTCGCTGTGGTACTGGCAGCCTGCTTCAGACCTCCCTGAAAAGTTGTCATTCACTCATTTTACTCTCCATCCTGGGCTGTGACAGAGATTCAAACGCGTCCTGCTAGTTTGAATTGTTAGTCAAGACAGCAGAAAGGGCTGGGACTGGACTCCTGGGCTCAGTCTTCAAAGTGTTTCAGGCTAGCAGCTGCCGGTCTGACAAGCTCCTTGGTGGGGGGATCAATGAGACAGCATTTATCTTCCTGACAGAACCGCCCTGAAGTGGCTGTTTGTTTTTGTGCTGGCACTGCAGTGGAGAAAGATCTGTCTCGGATCCTGGGCTCTACCTTTTTTTGCAAAGGGAGGGTTGCTTTTTTTTTTCCTCACTACAGTCTCAAAACGGAGGCCACCTATTGGGAAGGAGTTACATCGGTCTAGATGTCTAGATCCTCACGCCATGCGCGTCCGGGCTGTGCGCTGCTTAGGCGAAAGCCCTCTGTTTGTAGACTGGCCTGTTGGCAGCCTTCCATGAGCACAGCCAGGACTGGGCGTCTGTGGTGAGTCATTGTCTGTGCAAGACAGGTTCAAAGCAGGCTCTGCATGCTCTCTAAGTAGCTCTATCAGCTCTAAGTCACTTCCACCCGGGTCTCACAGTTTTCCTCTATAAAATGGAGGTAGCATTGCCGTCCACATGGGATTCTTATAAGAACTCATAAATGAACCTAGAAATGTCCGTTACAAGCCAGGCTCAGCATTAATCCTCCTCCAATTGTATTATATTTATTATGTATTTGTTCCATTTTAATATCCCCCATAGTTAGGACAGAAGTAGACATTTCTTTTGGACTTCAGAACTGTTTAAGCAAATAAGATATTTACTACATATGTATTTAAAAAATTAGTATTACATGCTTTCGTTAGATGGTTTGGGTTTCCCTGGGATTGTTTTAAAGAGACAGTAAGATATCCCTAGAAAACAAACTTTAAAGAAACTTTAAAGGCCAAAGAGTCTTTCTATAACAAAGCGTGTTTTGTTCAAATAATAGTCCATAAGCAAATAATTCTTTTGCCTTTGGTGAACACTCTGCCCCTATAAGCCAGAAATTGTTTCTTAGTCTTAGAGTAGATAAATGTTCTACTAGATGTGTTAGGCAGTGTTCCATTTGTTTTGTGGCCTCTAAATGCATTTAACAACAGTAAAATTCACTGTTTGGTACACCGTTCTTTGAATGCTAACAAAGGTACAAAATGATAGATCTGTCACCACCACACGGGCACAGAAAAAGAAACAGCTGTCACTCCCAGGCTTGTATGACTTCTTTGGAGTCGGCCGCCCCTTCACTCTTGGTTCTTGGAAAACATTGATCTGCAAAGGAAAAGAGCGAGCAGCAAGGAAATGGGGGGTCGTGGCAATGGTCTGAGCCATCGGAGCTGGAGGGCTGGCTGCAGAGCAGCAAGAAAGGAGATTCTTAAGGAGTGATTTTAAAATGGTTCTCTACCCTTGAGCATGAAGACAAGAAGGCCCCAATTAAACCTTCCATGACTTTGAGTCTAGAATTAACTGACTGGGGATTGTTATTTATGGATCTTGTTTAAATTTTATTGCAGAAATACATTTTACAACTGAGGTCACCATATATTCTACACTGTCCAAATGGAACTAGTTGAATATTCTTACCTTAGTAGACTGAAGATTTTGAAGACGTGAAGATTTTGCTTGGTAATCTTAGGCATCAAAGGGTGACATTTGTTTAACACCAAATCTTAGGAAGCCCCTATTCCTCCGCCTTCCCTGGATATTTTTCCTCAAAGTGTCTAAATGCATAAACTCTCTTACCTCGTTTCCACTATGGACAGAATGCAGAGGTGGAATAAATTCAAATCCAGCTGACGTGTTCGCCCCCCCTCCTGTTTGAATGACTATAAAGGGATACATCACCCTTGATCATGGCTCCTAAGGCCTCAGGGCCACTGTCCCATGAAGCAGAGGCCTTGTGTCCCCCATCAGACAAAGACTGGTGATAAACAAAGGCTGACCCAGAACCTGGGATTGGCACCTGCGGTTGTGGACTATTCGGTTTACACTTTAAACAATATCTTTCCATTTGTTTGAGCTCAGTCTCCTTCTTCATTGTCCTTTGTGGTGACCCGTGTTCATCCAGCTTGGGTTTCTTTACTTCTCAGGGGTGGGGGAGGAATCTCCTTCAGGTTCTTTATCTCCAGATAACCTGGTGTGAAGTCACCCACACAAGAACTCGGCAGCCATTCTGCCTGCCATTAGATCTTCCCGTACCTCCTTCTCAGTGCTTCTACATCTGCTCCATCCACCCTGCCTCTGCCAGTGTCTATGACAGTCCTATCTCAGCTGGAGTCTGGGAATGGCTCTGTACATGACCTTGTGGGCTCTCATCTCACTCTGATCCAGTTTCGCTGTCTTCACCGTGATCATTCCTGCTTAAAATGTGCAGCAGCTCCTCCATCTCCTTAATGAAGACACCTAAAGCCCCGAGCACCTCCTGTTCCAATCTCACTTCCTCCTCCAACCTTCTCTCTCTGAATCCCCACGTTCGTCAAATTCCTCAACGCAGAAGCGTTTCCAGTTTTCCTAAATAGCTCACTCCTCTAGCGTTTGTGACTTTATCCAAAGGCTGCAGCTTTGACCAACAGCTGCCTCTTCCCAGGATGACCATCATCCTTCGGGGCCAAGCTTCTGTGGAGTGGCTTCTTGGGCTTGTGCACCAAGCAGCCCCCAACAGTGTTAGGTTAGGTACATGGACCCTTTCCCCCAGTGATGTTCTGATGTCCTCTCATCCTACCTGAATGGTGATTTAATATTCATACCCATCTGACCATTCTGTCAAAGAGACCCACGTGCACACATGCCTGATAGAGAGTCTGCCTCCCATCTGTCTTATCCCCTGTGCCTAGCACAGTGCTGTGATACACAGCAAACATACACCAACTTTCAATTAAGTGAATACATTCATAACTCAAAATTTGAGCTGAACAGCCCTCTGGTGATATGAGATTCCACTACAAGGAGTCACCTGTGTGACTGCATTAAAATGTGCATGAGAACATCTATATGTAAAACCAAGGAAGCTCCCATTATACAGGTGTATAAAAATCTACCCCAAAATGGCACAAGTAGTTGTTTTTATGATGACAATTTGGACTTACAGAAAGGCTTCAATAGTTTCTTCAAATCCAGTCTGCTTGTGAGTAAAACGTCAGTCTAGGACATGTGCATCAAAGGATTTCCAGAAACCAACTCTACCACCATGATCTTCTGGGGCCTGCAGAATACTGGTGCCAAGAACATAAAACCTCCAGATCTGCAAAGGTTGGCATGGATCCTGCCCTAGCCAAACACCAAGACGACCTACTCCTGTGTGGTGTATAATGTAGACAGGCTCTGGGATAGCTCTTGTGTTCCCGATATCTCCCAGCCTTGATTCACAAAAGAGATACTTCTGTGATATAATCACAGTGTTCTTGTAAATACAGTGGTCCCAGAAGAGCAAGAGGCACAGTGAACCCCCACTGTCCCATGTATGAAGCACCTTCCCCAGTGACGGAGGTGGGGAACGTGGCGACAAAGAGAGAAGACTCTAGCAGTGAACCACAGTTGCCTTAATTCACCACCCTGCCAGCTCAAGTTTCTCAAACTACCAAACTATTCCTTAGATCAAAAATCTTCTGGGTTGGCCTGCTAAGCAAGACGGACTAAAGGCTTAGGGAGTTTATTTGATTTGATTTTTTTTTTTAAACCTACAATGCTCCTATGACTTCTACAAGCTTTTGAACCAAGTCTAGGTCTGAAAAGAGTTTCAAAACCAAGTAAATCAAACCTGGCCGAAGCATTCTGCTGAGCTACGTGCATCCAATGTCGAACAAAACGGCTCCATGATCTCTTTCGAAAGCACGATTGTTCTCGGCAGTTCCATGGAACTGTCATTTTTTTTTTCCCCAGAAGGCAGAGCAAGACCACTTTTCAGGAAATGATACCATCCAATTTATAAGTGCATATGACTCTGCTGCACTCTCCGGGGTGCCCAATAAAGCTGATTTGCACACGGATCTTCAATAATGCCCATGAATAAAACATGAATAATGCACATTTCAAACATGTCCTGAATAACAGTTTAAGTAGAAATAGATGGTGTTATGTCATGTCTTCCAGGGCAAAGGTTCAAAGTGCACGGAAACCAAATTAAACTGATGAAGAAGGGTGGAGCGGGTTGGGGAGCTCTCGGAGAATCAGGGCATCCGAGAAAGAATGCGCTCAGCAGAAACAGGCCCAGGTAACCAAGGCAGCTCTCTGCAGAAGGATCCAACAGCAGTTCTGCCATAAGTGCATTAATGCATGCTTCATAAAACCTCACATAAAGCAGGAAGGTTTTTTCTTATTTTTATCTTTAGTGGTTATTTGAGAACTTCACACGTTCTATTTCAATTATATTTACCCTCAACTCTTCCCCCTAATCCTCCCAGATCTACCTTCACATTCCTGCATCTCCTCCCCCCCCCCCAACTCCACGTCCTCTTTTTTCAAAATGTAATAACCCACGAACTCCAATTGTTTGGATGTGAGGCAATCCACTGGAGTGTGTTCAACTACCAGGAGTCCCACCCTTAAAGAAGACAGATTGTCCTTCCAGAAGCCCCTGTCCGCTACCCACAGCTCCTTAGCTCGGTATAGGGGCTCCTGGACCCCTTCTCAGACTACACTGGAGTTAGTGACTGGATTGATCTAGTGCAGGCAACTACAGCAGCATGGGGTTATGAGTGCAGCAGTCCTGACAAGTCCAGTAGATTCTGTTTTGTTTTGGTTCTCCCTGATCTGTGACCTTAATCTTTTGCCTCCTTTTCTGCCAATCGTCCTTGAGCCTTGGAGGAGAAGTCTGACCCACATGTCTTATGCGTGGCTGGCTGAGCACTCCCCACAGCACTTACTCTTGGCTAGTTGTCTGTTTCTAAGTTAGCCACCATCTACTTCACAAAGGAATTTCTCTGGTGAGGCCCTGAGAGATGCATTGACCTATGGAGTAGGAAGATACAAATCCAGAAAGCAGGAGATGCAATGTCCGTTTAGTGACATAGTCGTAGGTTCACCTCTGGAGCTTATGTGCTCCTATCCACAGGCTTTTAGCTACATCTGCAGAATGAGGCTATTTCCTCCTTTGGAGGGGGCCTGAAATCCAACCAGAAAGCAGTTGGTGACACCATAACATTTGACACCATAACTATCGCACCTGTGGGCATATCTTAGCACCTCAGTCATTGTTGGAATTTATTGGTTTTACAGCTTGGTAAGACTGTTAATGTGCTCTGACCCCAGCAGGCTACGCCTTCCAATTTTGTAAGAGCTAACCAGCAAGGAGGAAGCTTCCCCATGAACTTCCTTCACTTCTCCAACTTCATTTCCCCATGTCCTTTGATTAATGTGTGTGGCATCTTTAGGGTCTTACAATCAAATTCTAGGGGGAAGCCAAAGGCAATGGCAACAGTGAGCACAGCTTCAAGGGGTAGGGGAAGTCTATATGACATCTCTGACCAACAGCTTGAAGGGAGGTGTCCCACACCAGGCACTGCACAGGTCAGATCCTGATAGGGTTGGGGCAGTAAAATAGTAGAAGCAGCCTTCTATTTCAGTAGACTTTGTGTGACCCCCAGGTAACATTTTAAGTTCTGGGAAATGCCCACTAGGAATTTACCATTGTAGAACTTCTGCTGCCCACTTAAAGAAGTCATAGACACTTTCTAGGTTGCTTGGATTATCAAAAAAAAAAAAAAAATGGCCCAACTAATCTCTCTGTATACACAATTGCTGCTTCTGGTAGAAGAAAATTGTAAACTCATCAGAGACATGAAGCAGTACACTAAGCAAACACATGGGCTCTGCCAGCCATTCATAACAGCTTCCCAGGATCCCACTTCCAACAGTAGGAGTGCAGGATCACCCTGCTTTAAGCACCAAATTGTGACAAAAGCAACCAGTTGCCTTGTTCAAGAAAGTCGTATCTTGATGAAGGACAGGCAAATGAATATCATCTTGAGGTTTGTCTCAGTGGCTGAGTGCTTGCCTGGCGTTTGAGAGATAATCAGTAAAATCAACAGGAAAAAAGATGAAAGGGAGGACAGAAGGGAGGAGGGACAGTGGAAGGAAGGAAGGAAAAAAGAAGGAAGGAAGGAAGGAAAAGTAGACAGTCAAAATAGAGTGAGTTGTTTCCCTTTGGTCGCTAATACTTAAGGATCCAGTTTTGAATTCTTCTTGTGATCAGATGGAGGAGGTGGGTACAGATCTGGAGTAGACAAGAGTAGACAAGCAAGCCAGTACCTGCAGCCAGGTGTCTGATGAGAGGCAGGCAATGATTTTAGGTCCCCCACCAGGGTCATTTCCCAGGAGCTTAGCACGGCCAGAAAGGAGAATAATCAAATGCAGAACCAGAAGTCATTCCGGGCTGTAGATTCCAAGACAAGCTCCCTTTAGCCACTTGCCCTGTGATTGTCAGGTTTGAATAGAGGAACAAAATGGATTATATGTGTTGAATTTATTAGAGTGGCTTACAGGCTGTTGTTCACCTGGTCCAGCAATGGCCATCTCCTGATGAAAAGACTAAGAATCTAGTAGTTGAGCAGTCCATGAGTCTGGACATCTCATCTAGGCTTCAGTCTACATTGGAATCCTGAAGAAGTAGGCTCTCATACCAGCAAGGTAAAGCTTCAGTGGCAAGATAGATGAGCTTGCCATCAAGAGTGAAGGCAAACAGGCCAACAGCAAAAAAAGAGATTACTACTCTGTTCTTACCTCAGCTCCTAGCTCTGGGGCTCTCGGGACCCCAAAATAGACAGATCTCTCCACTCTTGTGGCTAAAAAGCAAGGCTAAGTGGGGACGTACCTCCTCCAGGATGGTCAGGTGGTACCATGAAGTAAGTGGTTCTGGCTTAGGATAAAGTTCTGACTCCCAGGCTTCAAAGCAGATGATGGAAACAATTACAAACCAACCCTGGAGAAAACAAAATATTAGTAGCACTGGTAGGAGTACCTGAATCACCCATACAAGACCAGGGGCTTTCAATGCACCACTCCTGGGGTTGACAAGACGTCTGAGAAAGCACTCCCCATGATGATGCGCATGTGATCATGATGACTGATTGACTTAAGCACTGATGGATAATTGGTTCCCAAGCTGTGCTGCATGGCATTGTTTTCTTGTCTTCTGGTAGGGAGGGGAGGAGGAAGTAATTAACTTCTGACCATTCAGTTTTTCTTATTCAACTCTGTGTGACAGTACAGACTGGCTAAAGAATACTGCTTTCACTACCTCCTAAAGGAAATGCATTGATAGAAATGAAATACAGATACCACTTGTCTTGCTACCTTGTTTGGTCCATTCTGGCTGAAGAGGCATCTCATGTAGTTCTATGTACAGAGGAGACCTGTGAGAGAACTTGAGTATCAATCCAACAGTGCATGTTGAGTGTGGCAGTGCTAGTTAGGGCTGTAACCCAGGAAGCTTCTAACCCCACGGTCCAGAGGGGAAGACAGCAGGAAGGAAGTGAAAGGAGCATACAAGAATACAGCATGAAAGAAGGAAGGCATGCAGTGGGATTTTGAAAGCTAAATATTAGCTTTTCTGTCCCATTTTGCTGAATGGAGGATAATAAATAAAGGGAACCAAAAAAGTAAGTGAGAGAAAGATGGGGAAGGAAGGAAATGGGGGAGGGATGGAGGAAGGAAAAAAGGAGAGAAAAGAGAGAGAAAGAAAGAAGGAAAGGAAGAAAGGAGGAAGGAAGGAAAGAGAGGGAGGGAGAGAGCAGGGAAATGAAGAGAGGGAGGGAAAGAGGAGAAGAGGAAGGAAGAAAGAAAGAAAAAGGAAATGAAGAAAAGAAGGGAAAGGGAGAGAACAGGGAAGGAAAGGAGAGATGGACAAGCAAAAGTGGCAGCTGTGCCTGGCATAGAGACAGATGGGTAGCAGGGCATGCTGAGGACTGCAGTGAACCAGAGACCATCCCAAGTCTAGAGGAAGGGCCTCCAATGAATCATTCCCAGGTGTAACACCAATACCATTGTTTCCAACCCAACATTTTAAAGCAAAAGCCAAAATTTTTGATATATAGTAAATGTTCCTGGTTTCTCAAACATGTACATATTTTATAAAACTAAATTATAGGGACTGGAGAGATAGCTCTGCTGTTAAGAATGTGCCCTGCTGTTACAGAGAATTTGAGTTTGAATCCCAACATCCACACCTGAGGCCAACAACCATCTGGGACTCCAGTTTCAGGGGATCTGAAGCCCTCTACTGGCCCCAACAGGTACTGCATACACATGTATACACACACACACACACACACACACACACACACAAACATCTAAAAATAAATCCTTAAAAAATAAATTACAAGTGAGATAATCCAAGCACATGGAAGATGGAAGGCAACCCACCAGATCCAGTTTGCAGCCTCTACTGTAAATGGTCTTGAGGAAGGTTAGAAATGTCAACATGCGGTGCCAGATAGATCCCATTACTCCAGACCCCACATTGTCTCTACGGTTTCTTAATTGCCTCACACCAGCTTTGAATTCCTTTCGTGTTTCTGTAGTCTGTCTAGAGTTAGCATTTTAGCTCAGCTTTTGTGGCCTTTGTGGCAGGACACTGGACCAGGTGACTGCAGACATTGCTTATGAATCTAACTGACAGCCTGTGTCTTGAAATTAGGAGAATAATAATGACAGCATAACAATGATAAAGCCATCGGTGTGTTAAATGCTTCCCTTCCAATGAGTTCACTTGTATTACCTGGGTGAAATCACTCACAGTATTCAATCATCTCCTTTATATAAGGAAAACGATGTCTGAATTAGGAAGTATGGGGACACGCCTGCAGTTTCTCCAGAGCTTCCACTGGAGATCTCAGACATGTTTAATGGGCAGCAGCTTCTGACATTCCTGAACCTCTATCTGAGTTACTCACTGGGGACATGTGCCAAGTAGGGCGAAACATCACCGGATTGACTGCTGTGTATAGGGCTGCCCCTGAAAGGTACAGGGCTTCTTCAGACATTGAAAGCCTACTCAGAAAGAGAAAGGACCACCACAGGAAAAGAGCAGAAAGGTCAGTGTTGGGATGGGTATAAATTCAGTGAGTGGCGGGACTGCCATAGTGTGGGGGAAGCTATTTCTTTCACGACCGAGATGGATTTCTTTGGGACCAATGAGCAGCAATTTGGATGCACAAAAGGTTGAGATGTAGAGAGAGGCTGAAACCCAAGTCTCTTCCTCCTTGGGCTTCCACATCCAATCATTTGATAGCCAGGCAGAGTGTGGAGGGGACAAGATAAAGAGAAAAGAGCCAGAAGAGAGCAGCACTACCAGTCTGGCCTGTCCCTTTGCTTCAGGTCCCATACTCTTGTGACCAGGACATAAAAACCCAATGCCTAAGAAGCCAGGGCTAGAGCAGGGCAGTCAGAACAGAAGCCTCTGCTCTCTGTGTCCCGCTACCTGATTTGCATATATCTAGGCTGCAGGGCAGGGACTTGGGCCTCAGGAGCACATGCTCCTCTTGGCTCTTGGCCCTGGGCTGGTCCCAGAACAGAGGGGAGACTGGCAGGACACCGAAGAGACCTGAAGCCCATCTTTCTAGTCGTCTGAGGTCTGGAAGATCTTTTCTCAAACCATTCGGGCCAAATAATGCAAGCTGTCTGAAATCAGAGACAGCCCTGAGGGGCGTGCCAGGATCACCATGGGAGGCAGAGTTAACAGTGCAGAAGGGAGCTCCTATTTGGAAATAAGGAGAGGGCTTTGAACCTGCAGATCTCTCCAACTGAGGCCAAACCCACAGGAAACCAGCCCAGCTGGGCACCACAGAAGCCTGTGAATAAATATGAGGGGAGGGGAGATGACAGCTTCCCTCCCCTAATGCATTCACCCCAAGGTGCTGCTGGGCATCTGTTCCATAATTAACCTAGCTCTCTATCTCACCACCCTCCCCCTCTCCCTTCACCTCCTCCCGGGGGCCTCTGAAACATAATTATTCCCGCATCTCTCCGGCGCTCCCTGAAAGCAATTCATTATTTGGCTCTTTCCCTTCATCTCCTCCCTCTGGACAGGATGACAGAACTCCCTGGCCAATAAGGGCTTGAGAGCATCCTATTTCCCAGGGGTCATTGCAGCATCCCACCGTCCCTATCCCATGAGTCCATCTGTTCTTCTGTTGAAAAGAAAGGTTGGGGCAGGAAAGAGAAAAGTGCACAACAAAGTCTGTAAGAGGACCGTTCTTCATCAGCTGTGTTCTTTTATCCCCTCCCTCATGACCCAATGTGCCCATGGGCTGAAAAACAGCAACACTGAAAACTGGTGGACGATCTGACCCACAGACAGTGGAGAGAACTCCTTTCCAATAATGGTTCCTACGGTCTAGATGGAAGACTGAGGGTCTGCAGGGCTGGAGGTTTGTTCTCAGAATTTACTAGTCCACATTGAGAAGACATTCGGTAGGTTTGGGTCGACGAGATGGCTTCATGCTTTGTTGTATCCTTTATAAAACTTGTCTCTAACCGTGTCCTCTGGGAAAGAAGCTAAGAGAGCCAAGTATGGCACCGCACCTGTAGGGCCAGCACTGGGGATGTAGAGACGGGGGGATTTGAAGTTCAAGTTCATCCTCAGCTGTGTAGCAAGTCTGAGTCCAGCCTGGGCTATATGAAAAAAAAGAGAAGGTAATAGAATATAAACTCGAAGCAACATAAAATGGAGGTATGTGCAGAGCGAACAACTTCTCTATGGATCACAGAGTGAGTAGAAAAACAATGTAGAATATGAACACAGTCCTCTGACTGTGTCATCTTCTTATGGTTTGCCACCAAATCACTGCCCTGCATAAATAGCTTCATCTGAGTCCCAGCTGTAGGTTAACACTTTCCTATCCCTATAGGAACCACATCTTACTGACTAATATACAATGATTGGTCAACTTCAGAAAACTAGTGACACCCACTGATGTGTACAAGTTTTATTATGGTGAATCATAATTCGGTTTCAAACAGAACCACTACTGCTTATATCACAAACACACAGCAATCGAGTTTCTGGTAAATGGTAATTGGATGTCTAGTTGACATAGGGCACTCCTGAGAGTCAGTCTTTAAAACCAGGCAGCTAGAATATGTGAGGGATTTGAATCTAGAGCCTCTGACTGTGGATACCCTGTTGTATCCACACATATCCATACATTTCTAGTAATGTATCAACCATTGAACTATGCGCTACATGATTTCACTTTATGTAACAAATGATGCTCAATAATTGTGGTTATTTCCATTTTTCTGACAGCTTCTTAATATATATGGCCAACTAATAATCATAAACTTGAGTTATTTCAATTTTTATTGTAATAAAAGCTTATTATAGAATATTAGAAGAGAACAAAGAGAAATGAAATTAAATCAATAGTCCCCAAACATTTAAAATTAATATTTCTCCAGCTTGCTTATGTCTTTTTACATAATCAAAATCATATTCTTTATGTAACTTGGAATCTTGTTTTTGCTGAACTAAATATTATAACAAACATTTCTCTATATACTTCAATAATTTCCCTATTTAATGTTAAAGTGACTTAAAAACATCATTTACATGGTTTGATACTCACTTTAATGACTGAAAACTAATCCACTTTATAGATGGTGAGTTAAACAACACCCTGAATTTTTATTTTTATTTTTTTTTTTTTACTTTTAAAAATAAAATATTAAAAGAAACATTTTTTTTTTGGTTTTCTTCTTTGGTTTCAGAACACTCATAGGTTTGTTTTCTAGGGGAAAACTACTGAATAGTTCCTTGGATAAAAACAATTTTAAGACTCTTGACATAGATTGTCAAATTGCTTCCCAAATGAGTTGTGATAATTGTTGTTCTAACTAGCAGTAATCTGAATATTTCTATCATTTTAAATTTGATAATTTCTGTAAAGCACATATACATAATCACAAAGTTTTTCATTGCAGTATGAAAACAGTTTTTGAGATGATTTAGTTAGCCACTCTTCCCCCTTCTCTTATACATTAGAAAATTGAAGTCTGGCCAGTTCTATGGCTAGCCTAAAACCATAGGTATAAGAGGGCAGGGTGGAGGGGAATTGGATTGGAGCCAGGTCTACCAGAGTCCCAATTCTCCATGCTGTCTGCTGGAAATCTGGAAACAGTTTTGTGAGATTTATTTGGTCAACAGAAATGTTACCAAGTTGCTGTCCCTTGATGTCTTCATTTCAATTATAGCTCCAAGCAAAGAAGCTTTGGGCCACGTAGGAAACAAATTCCCTGTGCTGTGAGCAAAGGGCACTTTTTGGTGACAGTCTTCCTTCCAACTGCCAGGGTGGGTTCTGCAGGAAACCTTGTATCTACTTAGCACTTCCTACTCCTGGCTCAGGTCTCTGGTGCTTTCCTGGCCCTGCCTGGCACATGCCTTGGCAGCTTGCACAGCATCCTTCCTGTGGGCTTCTGTTTTCGCCCATTCCTGCTCAGTGTGATGGCAACCTACCTCATTTTCAACCTCAGGCCAAGCAGAAGTGTTGTTCCTATCCATCTGCCACATTGGCCAAATTTCCCTGATGCTAAGTGATTTCAGGCACTTCCCAGGAGGACTGAGGGAGATACAAGATGCTGTGCCTTGTTCTGGGGCCTTATCAGAGATGGAGAGGGGCAGAGACATATTCTCTACCAGGAAACACATAGCACCTAAAAGGGCCGCAGTGTGCTTTGAGAGGCAGACTGAAGGACTAACATGGCATCCTCAGTGGCATGCCAAAACCTAGCATTAACCTCTAACTTCCGCATAAGTCATAGATCGTGGTCACAACCACTCCAGTATTTCTTACAATGGCTTACTTCTGTTTAAAAGTCTGTGTACTACCACATACAGTTTCTCTGCAAGCCCATTCCTTAATATTATCCATCTCCCATTAGTTATTAATTCAAGCTGATTACATGCTGGCCCAGCCAGGAAAGACATAAAAAGGAAGAAGGGGTGAAGAATAAGACGGGAGTTATGAGTGAATGAGTGAAGTTAAGTTATTATGAGCTCCATTGTAGAAAAACATCATGCTTTAGGGATGTCAGGATGGGTCTGCTTTCTACTTTGCCCAAAACATTGCTCACCATTGTCTCCCTCACAACACACTCATCCTTGGCATCCCAGTTCACATCCTCCCTCAGAGTTTTCCAGATCCTACTTTGCTTCAGAACATCAATCACTGGCCTCACTAGTCTTAAAGCAGCTGGGCCCTCGCTCTGCTCTATTTTTTCTTTTCACACTAAACGGATATATTTTAAGATGTCTCCCTGCTCCGCAAATAAATCTGCATGCTATTTTCAAGTGGACCTTTGTCATTCTTCTTTGTTTTAAATCCTCAAATCTCTTACTTGTATTCTACTTGGTAGATAATCAAATACTTGTTGTATAGGGAAGAATAGATGGAAATGAATGGAAAGAGTCCATGAAGTTGCCATAGTGGACACCCCACCTTCGCACAAACTGACTCTTTTAAGAATAAGAATATGGACATGGAGCTATCTGATTAGTTCTTGTGTATGTGGAAAAGAATCCGTAAATATTGACCAATAAGTGAAGCTTAAGATATTTTTCTCATGATGACCACAGAATTAGACCTGCAAAATGTACATCTTCTAGCTAGAGTATTCTGTCTGTCCTGGGCCAGACAGAAGCTATTACGTATTTTTAGCCACAATAGAGCACATGTAGTATCTAAGTGATCCCATTGCTGTGAGAAAATACCCTGAAGAAAAGCAATTCCACGAAGAAGGAGGTAATTTCAGACCACGTATCAAGGTTACAGTCCTGCATGTGAGGGAAGTCAAGGCATGGGAAGCTGGAAGCAGATGCTAGTGTTGTACCGCAGCCAAGATGACTAAAGCCACGAACACTCCTGCTCAGCTCAATTTCTCCTTTCTGTCCAGTTTAAGAAGCAGGCCCAGGGCAGGTGCTGTCACTCTCAGGGCTTCTCACTCTTGGTCTAGATTTTACCTCAATTAACGTAATAAGGATGATTACTCACAGGCATGCAGACAATTCGAACAAATTTAAATAATGCAAGGTGGTTTCAGCCTGGAGGCTTGTCGTTTATATGAGTCTAGATATGGTCAAATTAATAATCAGTGCTTTCATGAGAAGTCAAATCTTAATAGCTGTGACATTTCCTAGCATATGTCGTACTAATAGAGAAAGGTTTCGGTACACTAACGCTAGCCCTAATCCTAGACCTAACCCTAACACTAACCCTAACCCTAACCTTAATCCTAACCCTAACCCTAACCCTAACCCTAACCCTAACCCTAGCCCTAGCCCTAACCCTAATCCTAACCCTAACCCTAACCCTAACCCTAATCCTAACCCTAACCCTAACCCTAACCCTAGCCCTAACCCTAACCCCCTAACCCTAACCCTAACCCTAACCCCCTAACCCCCTAACCCTAACCCTAACCCAAGAGTTGATAATTTTACAGCCAAGAGGAAACTCAAAGATTATAGTTCCACATACAATTTTTACAACAACATTTTTATTTTATGAATGTTTACCTGAGTATATGTATGGCCATCATATATGTTCATAAAAGCACTTATGGAGGCCAGAAGCCACTGAGTGTAGGTGGTGGGAACTAAATCCAAGTCTCCTGCAGGAACAGCAGTTCTTATGAACTCAGCCATTTTTTGGACCCCTTTACACATCTCTCCACCTAATCACCAAAGCAAAAATCACTCTCACTAAAAACACCCATGGTCGAATTATACTAACATATGTCCTAGTATTTAAAGAAACCTTTATTTGCCAAAATTTGAGGATCCACAGGAAAGTGTGACAGTGTCATTTACCACAATCTCGGAATAAGACCAAGTCATCCTTGCCAAGTGACCCATGACCATCAGCGTAACATCAGTCAGATTTCATCTCCTCTTTGACATACAAGTGTGTGCTTTATAATTGAATCTAAACATGACACGGGGGTGTTTTTAAAATCTGGACACTGGAAATGTTTACTGAAATAGGCTGGTTTACAGGTTGGGGCTTGGCATTGGCAGCACCTGAGGGACTTAGAGAATATGGCAGAATTAAGGCTGGCCAGAGCAGGGCGAGTGTAGAACAGGCTAGATCTGGCTCAAGAGCCTTAGCATCAGCTGCTATAACCTGGCAAATGGATAAATGATGTTTTTCAGAGCCAGCAGTAAAATGAAACTTATGGAAATAATAAAGTAAATGTTCTGGCTGGCCAGCAAGTGAAATTAGAGAGGAGGAGATTTTTCCAACCAGTCCTGAAAAACCATCAATGCAGTTCATTGGTCCAAGGCTATGAGAAAATTAATGCATTTCTTTTTTTGTTAATTAACGGTGTATATAAGAGATTGGCAAACTGTGGCCTTCATGGAGACTGGCTATTTTTTGTATGTTCACCAAAGAGGAATGGATTTTATATGTTTAAATGCTTTATTTGCTTCCAGAAGAATACTGTTTCATGACACATGAAAACCATAGTTTGCACTTTAATGTCATTAATACAGTTTTATTGGAACTCAGCTGCACACAGTCCATTTGCCTCAGATGTTTCCATGCTGTGAGAGCAAGGTTCCATAGATGAAAAAAAAAAAAGTCACATGTCTTGCAAAGCTAAACATATTTACTTACTACCCAGCTCTTTCAGTAACTTCTAATATGCATGGTCATAGAAGATTTACTCAGGCCCAGTGTCAATGAAATAAAAGTATTCTGTAGTCCCAAAAAGAACAACCTTAAAGTTGGAGGAAAGTGGAAGAAACCTGGCCCAGAGCTGAATTCCACAAGCTGTCCTTAAGGAGCCATTCAAGGCAGGAACTAATGATTCTAAGTCCATCTCATGATCAGGGTAAAATGGTTTTAATTATTAACTGACACCTCCTTACCCATCATAAAGGAAATTGGCCTCCATCCTTCCTGATGAGAGTGGACTCCTATCCTCTTCCAAAGGTAAAACGTTGCATTTTGGAGTACATATAATTGAGTTGTCACCCCAAAGTGTCCTATGGGAATTCCCAAGAAACCCAGGGTGTTTCTAAGGCTGGAGATTGTTTTCCACAAGCTGACACTAAGTCTCTATTGATGAAGAAAACACCTACACAAAGCATTGAATATAAAGAAATCGAGATGGTGTCTACATGGAACCTTCCACCTCTCTAGGCCAGAGTTCATGATACCAAAAGCTGACATACTCTGCATGTCACCAAAGGAGAAACATAAACACAAAACCAGCTACAAACGTTCTGATCTACAATGGCATTCAGATATGCTCACAAGCTATGCTACTGCAATGGTGGCATAAATGTCATGGGAGCAACCAACCAACATCCAATTTGACTTCAGCCCCACTCCATGAGATGGAACCCAACACTGCTTGGCTAATCAAGAAGCAGAGACTAAATAGCTCAGGCAGCTATGGTAGAACCAAGCACTGATGTCCTACTAAAAGAACATATCAATAAAATGACTCTTAATGACATTTGACTCTACTCATAGATCAAGGTCATCATCAGAAAAGATTTCTCCTGCAGCAGATATGACTAAATAGAGACCCACAGCCAGACAATGTTCAGAGAGGAGGGGAAGAAAGGGAGAGAAAGTGAGAGAGAGAGAGAGAGAGAGAGAGAGAGAGAGAGAGAGAGAGAGAGAGAGAGAGAGAGAGAGACCTCAGAACACTCAGACCTAAGTAGGATTTTTCTATCAAATCCTTCCCTCATGGGGTCCAAGAAACCCTGAGGAAGAGGAGGTGGAAAGAATGTTTTTGTTTGTTTGTTTGTTTTTTGGAGGGGAAACTGGGAATGGAGAAAGTTACATGTAAATAAAGAAAATAAAAAAAAAATTACAGAAAAAAAACAAAAGAAAGAATGTAAGAGCCAGAAGGAATGGAGGACATCAAGGAAACAACGCGCTCAAAATCTACAGTATCAATGCACGTATGAACAAGGTCCCCCATAGTCTGCACCAGATGGGGTCTTAGAGGAGAAGGGAACACAGTAGCCCCCATCCCGAACCCAGAAGTTATTTCCAAATGATAGCCACTTGCAAATGAAAATTTAGCTTTCTCTAAGGGAATCTTACTGGGGAAACAAAGTACTCTTAAAGGTAGAGTACTCCTACCTTTAAGACATCCTCCACAGTAGATGTACAATAGAAAAGAAACTCTATGGCATCTTTGGAGGTTCTTTGTTTCAAAATGTCATGTTAGTGTTTTTAGGATTCTTGAGTTCGCAAACAAATGGGTCTCTCTGTCTACATTTGTTTCTTGTGCCTCCTCTTTGTCTCTTTTCCTTCTGTCTGTCTGTTTGTTCATTTGTTTGGTCCAATTCCAATGTATTAGCTTTTGCTTTGTTTTATTTTATTTTTTAATTTAATTTTATTGGTATCCCTTGGAAGCCTGTTTTCCAACGAGGCACAGAAAGAAGTAAATCTGGTTGCGAGGAGATGTGGGAAGAACTGGGAGAAGTAGAGGGAGGGGAAATAATCAAGACATATTATTAAAAATCTATTTTCAATAAAGGAAAAAACTCTTTGCGCTTCAAGGGGATTTCTCATTCAGAACCTCATTCAACCCATATAACATATCTCAGGAAACAGGCTTACATGATTATCTCTGTTATAGATGAGGAATCTCAAGGTTAATTCTGTCAAATGAATAGGATCCACCACAAATATGCCAAAGCCTTAACGACCAATGTTACATTGGGCCATTCTGGATGGTGATTAGGGTTAAATGGTATGATAACTATAGACTCTACTCTAAGAATGCTGGTGGTTTATAACCAAAAGAAGATCTCTAGTTCCAAAACTAAGTACTTAGATAAAGAGACAAGGAAAGAAAGAGTGGGAGAGATGCCACCGCACATAAGTTCTTCCTCTCCAGAGAAGCAATCAGATAAAAAAAAAAAAAAGGCCATGCGATGGCACAGCAAAGCCATTGTCTACAAGCTAAGAAGAGCACTCTCATCAGAATGCAATCCTAACAGTACCTTGACCTTGGGCTTCTTGACCCCAGAACAGTGAGAAAATACATCTTATCCAATCCATGCTATTTTGCTAGGGCAACTGGAGCAGATGCATCCAGTTAGCCAAGCTGAATCGCATATGCTAAATGAGGCGACTCAGCTGTAGCAGGAGAGAAGTAGCAACTCACCCCAACAAATATTTACCAGGCAGTAAGCACAAGGACAAAATGAGTATTAATGCAAGGGGCACGCTGTAACATATTTTAACTTCAAGATAAAAACGATGAAAGAATGCATGATACTGCCGTGAATTTGGAAAGCCTTATACAGAGAACTATAGAGTACTATGAGATACGAGTAAGAGAAAGTGACTTATCCAAGTCAGTCGAAGGAGGATACCCCATCATACAATGGAGCTGGTTTGAAATGTGGATAATTGTTAACTTACTGAGGCTGAGGGGGGTGAACATCCAGTGGGAAGGCATGTGTGAAGACCCTGTGATCATAGAAACATATGGTTGGTAGTCAAGAAAATACATTCATCCAGTCGTGCTGGAATAAAAAGAGGTAAAGAGTAGCACTGGATGAGGTAAGAGTAAATAGCTGGGGCGGGGGGACCTAGCTCAATTGGAAAGAGTGCTTAGCTAGTATGGGTAAGGTCCTGGGCTCAATCCCCAGCCACACATAACCCACCCATGATGGTACATGCCTGTAATCACAGCACTTAGGACACAGAGGTGGAGAGATGAGAAGCTCAAGGTAGGACTGGAGGGATGGCTCAGCGGTTGAGAGCGCTCACTGGCTGCTCTTCCAGAGGTCCTGAGTTCAATTCCTAACAACAACATGGTGGCTCATAACCACCTATGAGAGGGTATCCTTAGATATATGTTGATTTCAAGGCCAGGTTAAGTTAAGTAAAGATTATCCAGACTTCTTGTAATAATATTGTGAGCTGTAACTAGTAATTGGGTCTTTACCTTAAGAGAATGAAGAAGCACTGAAGAGTCTGCAGCAACAAAATGACTTTTTAAAGTTTTCTAATAAGAAAGGGAGTACCACGGCCATAGCTCGGAAAACTGCTTAGGGAAAGGCAAGAGGACCACTTCGAGACAACCCCAGCAGGAAATAGAGGAGATGCTCACAGCTAAGATCACCAATGTTGCTCTGAAGAGACAGAAAAAGAAGTGTTTCTGAGAGCTACGTATCCAGTAAAATCATGGAGCATTGCCTTGAAAGGAAGTCACCAGGTACAAATCCTTGATCCCTGCATGTTTAATAGGGCGAATGAGACGCCAGGAAATTCTGATACATGAACCCGTGAAAGAGGACGCTAGAGGCCTGCAGGCAAAGAGCAGCAGGAACGTGGCTGTGGCTGGACAATGTTGAGTGTCTTGCCTCATGCAACAGGGAAGAATGGTCACTAAAAGGAGTGACAAAGTCGCAGTGAGAGTGTTCTAGGATCATAGCACGGAGTTGGGCTTTCTGTTGGGTGATTCGAGAACATCGCAAAGAAACAAGCGTTGGTGGTGTTTGAACGCTGTCGGGAAGAAAGGTTTATTCTGTGGTATGGCATCTTCATAATCTTATCTAATAAATGGTGAAGATGGAAGTGCTATGATTCGTGTCAAGATACGGTGGGAGTATTTCACTATGCCTTGGACATGATATTCACACCTCTATCTCATTCAGTCAAGTGTGATCATGAAGCTATGAGGCCATTACAGTTTCAGCATGTCTGACTGGTCTAGCTGCACGTCCTAATTCTTTGGAATTGTTTATGTTCAGCCAAAGATCACCCCAAACCTGCTGTAATGATAAGAGCACAAACAGAGCCATGAGCACCTACCTAATGGAGCTAGAAGTGTTACTGGCTCTGGTGGCTGCTTTCCTATTTTATCAGTTTCCCCTTCTGGACCAACAGAGGATAAAGTAGAGTTGTGGAACATTTATCTAGAAGATCTATATTTCACTATTGACGCGCTTTTGACTCCAGAGGTTGTGCAAACAATGCATCCTTTAATGAGACCACAGTTCCCCTGTCCTGTTTCCCCTGTTGAAGGACAACTTTCTTATCATGTGTCAAGACTGGGACTGCACAGAAACACTTATGATTCTAAGCAAGATACATCAACCAACTGCAGGACAAGCAATTACCAAGAGAGAAACAGAAATGGTTGTTAATTCCCATTAGAGACAATTTGGTGAGGAACTCAGCTCACCAACCCAGGCAATGGAACATGTCCCAAATTCCAAATGATCTCTTCTAGCCATCCAAGTGGTTTTTCTTCAACCTAATTATAGACTATTCTACCAAGGTGCAACTGAAGTAATTTGCTATAGTATGAATTTCCCCTTGGCTAGCTAAGAAGAAAGGAAAGGCAATGCGGTTATCCATGACAATATTAGCTAACAAGTTTAAATTCAAATTGCTTTGCCAGGCCTTCAGAACAGAAGATGTTCCATTTATTTTGAAAGAGTCAGAGATAAATTACAGACCACATATTGTGTTTATATTATCCTTACTCTGGAACTTTGTCCCAACAGCAAGTATAATTAGAAAAAAAATTTTCTATATGTGATATAATTTCTTCAGTGTAGTTAAAGCAACCCCTAAAAGCAAAGTGGGGTGTCTCCAAATACATAGTATCATGATGGCAAGGAGGGCCCAAACATCTGCCTCACTTCTGAATTAGAAGTTTGTTTTGGTCTTAGCAATCATTGTATTGAAGATAGACAGACTGACATACAGACAGATGACAGCAAATGAATGATAACTCACTCTGAAGTGAAGCTATCAGCTTAATAACTTATCTCCCAGCAATGTCCTGATAGAGAGATCAAGGCTCAATTTATAGAACACTAATGTTTGGGATTAATTATGTAAGGTAAATTTAAGTACTATAGTAACTCTGTAAAATAAATCTTTTTGTGAAGTTTTAAAATGAAATGTTATTAAATTTGTCACAGCAACCAGTTATATTTAAAACAATTGCTATAGCCTGGGGAAAATGCCTGAGGTCAGTTTAACTGAAATGGTAGAAGATCATAGCAAGTCAAAAGTAACAAGATAAAAATAATAAGAAATTGTGTCATTGCACCTTTTGTTCAGTTAATAGAGGTTGTCAAAGTGCAATGATAGGCAAAATTAATGGGAAGGAGATGGGAGGAAATGAGTGATGAAGGATCCGAGGCAATTTTGGAACATCATTCTAGGGAGGTGTTATCTCTACTGCTGACATTTGTTCCATTTTGTCTTGAAGAAATGCCGAGTTTGAGTTTCAGAACATCTTTGGGACATCTAAGACATTATGTCTCACTGCTGCTATCAAGTTAGAAAGAAAGATGATAGATAGACAGACAGATGATAGATACATAGATACATAGATACATCAATGATAGATACACAAATACACAGATAAATAGACACATAAATATATTGATAGATACATAGATACACAGATACATAGATATATAGATAGATAGTAGATAGGTATATGATTGATAGATTGATAGATATATACAAACACACATGCATAGATAATAGATATAGACAAACATATAGATTATTCAGTGATGATAAGTGTACAGTGATGATGAGTAGAGCTTTGTATGACAAAATGGGTTTCCATTGCATATAGGGAAAATCTGGACTGAAAGCAAAGACATGTATGGTCCATATGATCTTGCTTGGTCTCTCACACATCACCTTGTCATTCTCCTACTCCTTCACTCTGATGTAGCCACACCTTTCTTCTCTCAATTCCTTAGCACATACCAGTGGCCTCTTTCCTCTCACATGACCTCACAAACATGGTAGTTTTCTGTAGCATTTTTACTGCTAGCTCCTTCTCATCAGGCATCGTGGTTCATGTGTCACTTCTAATCCCATTAGTTTCTCTAACTAAGCTTTCCTTACGGCTGTCAGCTATCACATCGATAGCAATCATCATCACTATCACATAGACTACATCCACCCCACAGGATTTAGAAACTGTGACCTTATTGGAACTTTTTCTGTGAAGGTCCCAGTAGCATTTAAAGATTGGTAATTAGTACACTCTCTGTGGTAACTATTCAACTCTAACAATGTAGTGCAAAAGGAGTCAAAGAGAACCTACACAGGAACAGATATGGCTATGCTGCAGTAATGCTTTATTTACAAAACTTTGCAAAAGCAGAATTTGCCTCTTGGGCCATTTATCAACCCTTGCTCCCAACTGACTGAACTCTGTAAAGGCAGCATGGCAATTTTTTCACACTACATTCTACGTTCTTACCACAGAGTCGGTGCTTAAGCACACATTTGTCAAAGAAATGCCTGGAATGGTTGTACCAACCTCCTAAAGCCTCACAATGATAACTCTAAGATGACTCCTTCACTCCTTTTTTGTCCTTTTCCACTGTCATTTTAAACACCAAAGTCATGATCGTCTTTTTACCATTATTTGATTTAATTCCCTATCTTAAAACAAAACAAAACAAAACAAAACAAAAACAAAAAACGGAAAGTAGCTTACGCATACACAAAATTAAACTATTTTAACCGCTTAGGAGAGCACTGGGGCCCATAGGAAAGGACTGGTTATTGAAGTCAAAGTTTTAGCTTAGAATCACAGCTTTTATCACTTAAATTTTTTATGAGCATTGGGTGAGGATATAGTGTGGAAATTTGATTCACATTATATAAATCCAGGAACACAGTGAGTTTAATCAAGAGCCCAACCATCTCATAAAAGACAATGGCTTTCCCATACCTTCTGAAGTGTCAGTTTCATCTCCAAGTTGCTTTTCCTCAGGTAACCATAGCTCCTTTGGTTCCAAGATTCATGTCTACAGAGTGTACCAATCCTGAGCACCATGCACAAAGACAAGGAAGCATTTCTCTAATAACCACCTCTCTTTGTGGCCCATGTGATGATGGGTTCTCAGTCACTGCCCAAGGCCAATGGGAGCACCATGAATGGCTTAGGAATGGGTGACCCAAAGCAATCAAGAGATGAAGGACATGCAATGATTCTGATTCGTGAGGCTCTCTCAATGCCCACATTGATATTTGTGCTCACACAGACTCCTGTGAAGTACATGACCTGGAAACTAACAAATGTCAAGCTTAAATTGCAGCTCGCACTTCCTGTTTATAAAATAGAATTCACACCAATCTCCAACTCGTTATTATGATTAATTGGGGAAGAACACAAATCTTAGCAGATGATAAATACTGTGTAAATATTTTCTTTCATCACCCTTCCTTTCTCTCAAGATGCTTCAAATGACTTCCAGTCTTTGGTTCCTGTAATTACCTAATATAATTACATAACAAGCCTGATCTTTTTAGCTAGACTCTGATTCCTATGCCCTGTGATGAGAGGAAAAAGCCAGGCTGCATGAACTCAAACTGCACATTGCCTCCAACTGTGGGACCTTTGTCACCGAGACCCTCTTACCCTCAACATTATTTTCATCACCACCAGCAACAACAGAAGTCACCATATACGCAGTTTCTTTTGCTTGATTAGGAATCTAAATATAGCTCCCTGTTCCAGCCTAGAGTTGGAGCATAGAGAGAGGCGGCAAGCCAGCTTCTCCAATAGCTCCTCGCCCAAAAGAAACTTTGTCTTCCAGAACATAGAATACAGTGGGATGGGGAAAATGAGGTTGGCTATAGTAAAACAAAAAATTCCGATATGACAGGGTTCTTTATAAATTGACCTTCCGGGACGGGAGAGATGGTCCAGCACTTAAAACACACTTTCAGCAGACCTGAGTTTAGTTCCCAGCACCCATGTGGTGTTCACAACTATTTATAGTAGTTCCAGGGAATTTGTGCTCCTTTTCTAGCATGTGGACACACATTCAGGAAAAAGATATATACACAAACATATATATATAATGTGTGTATGTGTGTGTACATGTATATGTATACATGTTGTGTATATGCATACACACACACACATATATATATATACATGTGTATATATATACATGTATATATACTCATATGTGTATATATATGTTGACAAACACATCTTTCTTTTAAAAAAATATTACCTTCCAAGGGGATATGACTATTTTACCTGTGGAAGAAAAATTTAATTGTGAGTATATATAGGCATGCACAGTTAGGCTGTCAAGCCATTGCTCTCTACATGGGTCGTTTTAGTGGGCACAGGCCTGGGTATGGACCCTCTTTCCAGTGAACCAATGGAGCCCAGCCCTCCCACACTTCATATTCCTGTTCTCATTTTCTGTTCTCTGGCTGGAGAAAAGGGTGGTGTGCATGTAGAGAGCAACGGGCAGTACCAAGGACAGCAGACAGTGACTGCCTTGTTTAAACAGGGCTGGCTGAAGATGTTTCCAGTCAAGGTGAATTTTGCTAAATTATCCCCTATGGAATTATATATTCCAGTTTTAATATCTCAACCCCCTGATTGATGGCTCAAGTTAGAGTTGTGATAACAGTGGTTGGTGCTCTTCAAGAGGCTGAAAATGCCAGCTCTCGGGAAAATGACAGTTCTTTGAGAAATAATCAGGTTCTCCACACAGCTCTCAACAATAGGAAGACCATGACTGGGTTCACAAAATTACCTGTGATGGCCTTTTCCTGCAGCACGAGCACTCCTTTACCGCTAACCAGAGATGCTGTGAATAGGGAGAAGGCATTTCATTTTAACTTCCTGTTGATGCCTGTTATCTTTCTACCATCCACCTTATCACAAAGGAGATTTGCTTGAAAAATAATTCTTTCTGTTTACTCCCCCAATAAAGCAGAGAACAGAGTAAGATGACCACCTTGTGATGCTAAAATTCCTGATCTGGAAAGAGTCAAAAGCATGATATAATGCCATTTCGGAGATTGATCAACAATGATGACCAGAGCCATGCTGAAGGAAGAGGTGACAATGATGGAGGAAGTGCGGCTGCTGACAGCAATAATGGGGGAGAATTCTACTCTGGCTGGTGTGGGCATTTTCTTAAACCACACTAAAAGCCACTCAAATTCAATTTCCAGACATCATGATGAATTATGTTTTTCGTGAGCAATGGTAGGCTTGAAGGGAACCATGTCTGAACAATTGAAAAATAGGGCTTAGAGTCAAGACGATCAGGCCCAACATAAGAACAATTTATTTGAAAGTTACTTGGCTTACCTGATGCCTCCAAAAATTCCAAGCAAGTAACTTCTTTTAAATTTCTGAGCTTTGAATTTCAAATTAACTTTTATTTTTAGGTCTTGTTTTGTTTTGGGGGTAAGGTGAGAATTTATCTCTCCAGGACAGAGGTTGTCTCCATGTGATAGAGTTGATAGTCACACATGGGACCACATCCAGCATATTTTAAACTGGTGTAATGAACAGCTCTTTGTTTCAAATGTTAGAAGTAAAATGATTCTAGCACATGATAAGTTAATACAAGGACAGACTTTTCTAGTCAAATAATGAGAGTAAAATGGTAATAAAAATGCACCAGAAGAAATAGCTGCTCATCTGAATTAAAGGAAACTTTTCTGCCATCTGCTATGGTTAGCTTGTACACTGCCATATTTATCTATTCCAGAGCCCAGCACCATAGCACACAGCCCCTCATTCTGGGTAAGCTTTGAGGCAAGAGCGCAGAGCAGTTAGAGGAATGTTGGTAAATGCAGAAGGTGCTTCTCCATCTCCAGAGTTGATGTGTCATCTTTCCCAGCAGGAGAGCTAGCAGTACAAGAACCAAGGATGGACGTGTCATGGAAAACATTCATCCCAAATGTGAAGAGCAAAAAGAACCCAAGGAATGGGGCCTATCCAGGAGACACACTTGTCCATGCCAGTGGCTAAAGTAGAAATTTCTGGTTTCTTTGGAGACTCAGTTGTGGCCTAGGATGTTTGACTGGAAACTGTCTTATGAGAAGATGTTTTCCTGAAGCAGGCACGTGAGAGGGTGTTTTGATGAGAACAGACATGTGTTTTTCTGGAAGCTCCCTGGAAAGGGGGAATGAGATGTTGTGCTAGATACTTTTGCTCGGATGCTTGCGAGGACATGTGAAAGGATATAAGCATAACCCAACAGACAGTGTACAAGGCTCTGGCATTGGTTCACCCTGACACTCTTTGTTGGGCTTTGCTAACACTGGTCTTCACCGACGACACTGTAACATTGGTTTGCCTTGCGTTCTTTGCTGATCATTGCTTGTTGTGACTTTGTAGAAAGAAATGCACCAAAGAACTTCTCATGATATTCTGGAGGCTTCTGACTGCTTTTGTGGACTCAGATGATTGGCAGAGCCTCATGGTTTCTTCTGAATCAAACTGCTGTTGCTGATTTGTACATGGTGTTTGTGAGTGGATCAAGCTACTGCTGTTGATTCAAGTGAACTGAACTGCTAATATTCTGACAACAAAGATTGGAATAGCCCCAAAGAACTATTTCTAAACAGGTCCATACCCTCCCTTGCCCTATTAACCTTTCCTTTCCACTACCTCTGAGGGGTGGTGAGCTAGAAGGGAGGTTAAAGCATTTAAGTAGGTTTTAAAAAACATCTAAGCCTACAATTGTCCAACTTCTCTCTCCTAAATGTCATACAACATGAAACCAAGGACTACTGAGTTGTTCAGAGATACTCGGGACTAAAGATTGTAACAGAGGGTGTCCACCCATCCTCTGTTACAGAGAGGAATGCATCATCCGCAAACCCTTGGCTGGAACACTGCAGAAACCTACTGGAGGTTGAAAAGACTTTCACAAGTGGACAGTTAAGCATTGGTGGTAGTGTAAGAGCTGCAGTGATGTTGGATACATCTCTGTCAAGAGAACAGCTGAGGAGATAAGGCACATAAGTAATTACGGGTATGTGTAGTTCCCATTAAATGAGCAGATAACAAAGTGCAATTAAATAAGCTAAGAGTGGAGGTCAGCATGCCCACTTATCCACCATGCACAGGGAATCAATTTGTTCAGACTGTGTTTCCTGGTAAGGAGAAAAAGAAATATGACTTTATGGCAGGCTCAAGGTCCAACAATATCCTCAGAGGGGGGATAACAAGGCTAAGAGATATTAATAGAATTCTCCCCCAAGAGAGACTATTTGGGTACCAATGAATGCTCTCTGGGTTACCTAAATGAAACTGAACTCTTAACTGTGGACCTTCACAGGTAACTTTCAATACAGACAAGGCCTGATAGATCAACAATATTAGCTACTAAGTAAGGACCATTCAAGGTACATAGCAGGGTTTTTTTCCAACTTGTGCTCAGTAAAAAAGTAAACCAACTTGAGGGCAGTTGAAGAGGTGAGATATCCAAAGCAGTATGCACTGTACCCATGTGTGGCAAGCAGCTCTGCCTGTTGTAAAACCAAACTATTGACAATAAAAACTTATAAGATCATTGGTATTCTGCTATTCCCCTTTTACTTTCCTCCCACCTTCTTCTGTAATTATCCCCCTATCAATAACTAGCTTCCAAAGGAGGGAGGCAACCAACAGTCCTACCCAGCTGTGTCACCTAGGAAACCACATCAGTGACCAGCATGGCGTGATAGCTTCAGAGATACAGTACAGAACCAACAGTTTTCTGATTGGACTTAAGACCTGATCATTAGGGATACCCTGCCTCATCCTGGGAACCCAGATATTCCTTGCTAATGAAATCACGGTTATTGGAGGAGAACATGCGATCACAACTACTAAACAACATAGTTTCCTAACAACAGTCTATAAACATTTCTCACAAAGAAATAAATACGCATCATCAAATTTGAGGAGCTCATCATGCCCCAAAGTCTTTCCAGCACCCACGCAGCCAGAGTTATCATTCCTGTGAAGTGGCAGATGGGACAAGCCGAGTAGCTTGCTTACAGGTCTTAGTAACTCAAGAGTTTTATTCCTACAACACTTGTATCAGAACCGCTTGTGTCATTACCTAGTGCACGTTTAAAATGTATATCCCAATCCCTTCTCAGATTAAAGAATCAGTTTCATTCTTGGTGGGCCCTTGGGTGTCTACACTTCTAACAAGCACTCTGGGAGCATAATGATGCATCATCTGATAATGGGATACATACTATGAAATGCAAAGCCAGCTATTTTATAATTGTGAAAGAATCACATTACATCATTGGAAAATATCACTGACCAAATTTTGGGATCATTATCATAATGCGATTCATCATTGAATAAAAGTTAAGAATGGCTATGAGAAGTGGTCTTGAGAGCCAAACCAAAATTTAGGACTGGCTCAAAAATGATCACATATCAAACATTAGATTCATTAAAAACCCAAGTGAGTGGGTAATTGCAAAGTTGGTTTACCAGCAGGGAGGGTACACATTCAGTGCACTGTGAACCAACTTTTATCCAGCGCCGTCTTTGATCCAGGCACTTCACATATCTTTTAATTCTTTCAGTTATCTTCATATTCCACATGAAACCAAGTTCAGAGGGTTTGAAGAACTTGCATGGAATCACTGATCAGCATAAGGAGAGACATCAGTCATTAGATGCAGGCAAACTGGCTAGAACATTTAAATAATTTTTAAAACTATACCATACAGTCTTCCTTTTATTAGCCTAAATTGGATTATACAAGATAAATCATTCATTATTTAAAACAAATTTTTACCATGTAGTGCCTTGAATGATATAGAAAGATACTTCAGAGTAAGAGATTAATTCAGAGATAAGGAGAAAAAATACTAAAATATAAAGTATATCAGTTGGTATTGTATGAAGCTTGAGTCGTGTGCAGTAGAGAAAAGGGGAGTTAATCATCTAATACTGACTAGCTTGGAAACTCCCCAAGAATAAATAGTGTTTGAAATCAGCTCTGAAGGCCAGCATTTTTCCTTTGAACTGACCCAACTTTACACTATCTCAAATGTTACTTTTAATAATTAAGATTGTTTATGGAAGGCAAAGATGGACTCCAAAACAAAGCAAAGTTTCTAGGTTAATAATCATCAGCTCTTCACGTGTGACCAAAGGATAAATAATAGCAAACTCTTTGTGTGCTTACAAAGTCCTAGGTATTTTATTAATTCATTGAATCTTTATCAAACAATCTATGATAGATATTATTGCCAGCCTAGTTTTAAATGGAAAAATTATATAAAGTTGGTCAAGATACAAGTGTAAGCAGTATTAGAACCCTGACCATAAGCTATTCGAGTGCTCCCACTCGCTAGAAGTTATACTGACAGAGGTGGAATTAGGGACTCTAAATTATATACCATACTGACAGGGACAAAGGGAAGCTATGAGATCCTTTGAAGACAAAGAACTTGTCATTCATTGTGTGTGTGTGTGTGTGTGTGTGTGTGTGTGTGTGTGTTATGTGATGTTGTGAATAAAGTCTAGGTTCTCATGAATACTTGTTAAGTGTATCTCCAGGCCTGAGGGAGTTGATTTTTTTAATGCATTTGTATATACCAATTGTAGAAAGCAATGGGTTGCATTGTATTGTCTCAACACACTGCTCTCACCTCAAAAGGAATGTGAGATATCTTATTCTGGAGCGAGCTATGAGTGACCACATCCTGGAAACGTAGACTGGTATTGCCCCAGATACCATGGTCTAATGTGGTAACTACTTAATGAAGTTTTTAAACTGCAAAGAGATCCACAAATCAAGGCACCTACAAAATAAACAGGCAGAAACGCAAGTTCTACGATGAAGTAGAGATGCCTCTGCTCGAGGCCTTTGCTGTTGCCTGATGGCATTCTTAGCCTGCATTTGGTAGAAACTAGGGGGTCTATTTATACATCCAAAAAAGGATTTTATCTGAGAGCCGTAAGAATATCCAGTCATACATAGAGGGAGGTAGTATTGAGGGATAAAGATGGCCCAAGATAATTTGGCTCTAGACCTGCAACATTCTAGCTCTCTATAATCACAGAGCTTAAGATCAGCCAATCAGTCTTGTGGAATCTTTAACATGAGTACAAATTTGAGAGGGGCTCGGAATACAATTATAACATGTTTATATACATATTATGATGCTCCCTAATAATTTTCACACCATTAACAACATTCACCGACACTAACCCCCTTCCTGTCCCCTTTCCTTCCCTCCTCTCTGGTACCTCTCCACTTTTCAAACAATCAAGGCATCATGTTTTAGTAAACTACCTGAAAGGCTACGACATTGAAAGAGGAGAGACTGTTCATCTGTGCTTTCCCTCTAGCAAACGACCCTATCCACAGAGAAGGGGGTTCTCACTTCTGAAAATGTGTTATCCCAACCGTGAGCAGAGTTCATTTCCTCTTGTGTCTAGGGAGTAGTCCTAAAGGACCCTGACGCTGTTCTAAGGGCTTCTCCTCTGTGTAACTCCTTCTGGGATAACTCCTCTTTGCCTTAATCCTGCAATGTAAACTTGGAGGACTTATATTTAAGGAGCTGGATTGACTAACTAACCAAAAGAATTGGAAGTGCATATACAGATGCCTTATAAATGCCTCCTCATATAAACACTGACAACCCATCTTAGAAATGATGACTATGACTAGTTTCTGTGAGAGGATAGGCATCTCAGACAATAACGATTGAGCAAGAAGCACCCCAAATCCCTGGTGAATGCTCAGCCTCCTTTGTAAAGTAGCCTCACAATGCTATTTCCTTGAGCTCCCTGACTCCAGCAGAGTCCATGTCTCCCAGTGGAGCTACATCTCTGTAAGATTTCTTGTCAGCATTTTTCAGAGGGTTTCTTTATTTCTTTTCTACATACCTTGTTTATCCCTAATGTCCCTCCTGGTCTCTTGGTATTTTTCCAGATGCTCTGGTACACAAGGCAATGTTGGCACTTCTGAAATCTCAGGTCTAAATTCATACAGTGTGGGAAGCAAAGGAAGCCCTAGGTGAATGAAATCCTGGGAGAATATTTGCTGTTGATACAGGATGGCTAGGGATCATGTAGTGGTTTAAATAGGTATGGCCCCCATAGACTCCTGTATTTGAATGCTTGACCCAGAAGTAGTGGCATTTTTAAGTAGGTGTGGCCTTTGTTGGAGGAGGTGCGTTACTGTGAAGGCAGACTTTGAAGTCTCCTGTGCTCAAGGTATGCCTAATGTGGCACTCAGTCTCCTTCTGATGCCTATGGATCAAATTGTAGAACTCTCAGCTCTTCCTCCAGCACCATGTCTGCCTGCACACAGCCATGCTTGCACCATGATGACAATGGGCTAGACCTCTAAAACTGTAAGCCAGCCCCAATGAAATGTTTTCCTTTATAAGAGTTGCCATGGTCATGGTGTCTCTTCACAGAAATAAAACCCTAAAACAGACCCCATAGCCCCAGACCCTGAAGGAAAATGAAAAGACTTTCTTTCTGGTCCATGTGTGCATGTTGATAGTATGTGAAGAAAATGTCCACCATAACCCACCCCCTGTTTACATTCAGAGGACTGCTCTCCCACAGAGACCGCTCCTACTGAGATCAGCAAAACCTGCCTCCTTGATACAGCTATATATAAGAAACCCTGTCTCCTTGCTTATCAGCACATAATAACTCTCCCTCCTTGTCCAGCTGTATAGGATAACTCCACCTCCCTGTTCAACTCTATACAATAAACCGCTAAGCTTCTATGGTCCTGCAGCTACTCAGAGTTTCGAATCTACATGATCCCAACTTTTCTGTGTGTCTATCTAGTTCTCTTTCTTTCATTCTTTCACCATCTCAGTCAGGTCTGTCCCTGGAGCCATGCCGGATGTGGCAATATGGAGATGTCCTCAGCAAGTACTAAGAGCTGGATTAACCACAACGTGTATTCACTTAAGTTATCAAAAACACTTTGTGAGTCAGGATTATCTTGTTACAAAAAACTCCCATGTGTTTACCCCAAATCACAACTCAAATATGTGTAGCACAGGTCTCAGACCCATACAGCTTAGCTTCAGAACACGTGAGTTCCCTCAGTCTGCTATTTTGCAATTCTATGCTCATCCCAAGTCTAAACATGGTTGACTGCAACTTTAACTCATCCACACGCTAACTCCCACCATATGCTACGGAAAGAAAGTTAGGTAAAAAAGCACATCCCAAAAGATCAAAAATATTGTTTAGGCAGTCCGAAGCTGCCATACATGGAGTTAAAGGCATTTTATATTCCTCATAGCTTTAACAACAGTCCTGAACAACAGCCCTTGACCCCATTTGCTGACAGTTCACCGGTGCAGGTCAGTCTGGTCTCTGAAGCTCATTAGAAGGCTGAGAGAAATCTGAAGACATCTGCTCAAGCTAATGGCCACTTCCTTTCATGGTACCTTGATCTGACACAATGTGCTCACTCAACCTGGAGAGCACAGATGCTGTCACTGGTCTCAACCTTCTACCAGTCATGAAAGAGAGCGTTTGTCCCAGTTAGATAACCTCTCGGGCTTAGGAGACTATGTCTAAAAGTTCAGAGAAAGTGTGAGAGTGATTCAAGATGGGACCTGTAAGGGTTAAAAGGGGAAGTTCCACTGACGAGGGTGGTATTGGATAAAGACAATGAAGAAGAAGGGGAAAAGATGAAAATACCTTCTTAAAAGCCAACGGGGAGTTCTGTAATCTAAGACGCTCAGAAGTGCCCGAAATGGTTGAAGGAGGCACATACAACTGGGTGATACAAAGCAGCTCTACAGATGTTAGAAACAATGGGGCACAAGCCCCACGGAGGCTGAAAGCGATGAGGGGGAGGGCTGAGAGGACTTCACACACTGAGCTCAGAGCAGAAAAAAGAATGAGGAGCAGAAGACCCCGCTGCTGGGGGCCAAACGGTGTCACGTCAAAAGATACCGGAGAAAAACTGGGCCATTCAACTTTCTCTGTCTGTCCTGGAAAGTCATCCGCAAGGGAGGAAAGGCTAGAGCAAATAAGGTTAGCAGGAAATCGGAAGCCGAGATTGGGATGAAGACGACAAGAAATGTCAGGCATCTGTAAATGAGTTCAAGGCCACAACCTTGCCTTGGGTCAAAGTCACCCCAAAGGAGGTGGAGTGGCAGAGCAAGCAGTGGGCTAAACAGCTGAGGAAGGTCTGAAAGGATAAGAGAGGGCAGGAACAAATCTTTTTTTTTTTTT
>NW_022196895.1:68940939-68962994 GCF_008632895.1 Mastomys coucha
AACAAGGAACACATGGGGTTTTAGCATTTTATAACTAGAGAAAAGGTGGGTTCTGTTGTATAGTTATCACACACTATCACCCATAAAGCGTACCTTGATGATATTCACACCCTCAGTGAGCCTGTTTCTACAGTTGCAAGGTATCGATGCCAAAAAAAAAAAAAAACCTTAAAACACAAATTTCTTACAGTAATTAAAAGACTATTATTAAATGTAATCATTGTTGCCAACTTGATTCTTGCTAAATGAGCTTCACTGAGCAAGCCTGGTCTCTCACTGGGAAGCTATAATGGGAAGTCAAGCCTGGTCTCTCATTGGGAAGCTGTAACGGGAAGTCAAGATTGTCTCCTGGACCCAGACTGCAAGAGCTCATTGTCAAACTCTTTCAAAGAACAAAGTGGCTACAGGTAGACTGAATGCCTTACGCACTGAAGGGGTTTGTTAACGACTCCAATGGCTGGAAACACATTATGTAAACACCATTCTGTGTCCCACATGATGCTTCAGTCCCGTAGCCTCAGTATTCTATGCTGTTTACTGGGCATGTTTTGATGGCTTATATACCTGTATAGAAACCAGGCATGTGGCATTTTAATGCAGCTCTTTTGAAGACGAATTGGCAGCCCTGAATAACATTTAGTTTTAAAGAAATCTTTAAAATGGCCGCTGGCATGACTACACAGAGACTCCATTGCTGAACTTGACCCCATTCTGAGTGAATTTCAGAAGTTCATTACATTCAAGCACAGTGACAGAGCAAGACTCTAAGATATTCACTGTTCATGTTACCAGTGAAATAAATGAAAATTTAGTTGCTTAAATGTTTTTGAAAAGATTAAGATATTTCTGTTAAGAGCAAATCAAAATAACCACATCAATACAACTGCATCAAATTATTTTCTACCAATGCAATGTCCATGCATTCTTGGTCTGGAACTCCAAAGCAGTGAGGGTGGGTCTCTCTAACTTGTGACCCACAAGTTGTTGTTGTTGTTGTTGTTTCCCTAGGTTGGCAACAATTCATTTTGCTTCTACAGTTTGTGAGGACAGAAAGTCAGAGAGGTTGCTGGCTTTGTGATTTTTATTAGCTAGATCTCCACCAAGCAAGTGATGTGTCGTGAATACAGAAATACATATGAAGATTACCTGTCATTCCAGATTCTTCTTATAAGCAACAGAAATAGGCCCTGGCTAATCTAAGCAAGGAAGGACTTCATCAGAAGAAAAAAGAGCAGGGCAGGCAATTACAGAAAAGATGAGTACATAGGACAGATGTCTTCCATTCTCCCAAGATGCACCTGGAGAGATTGCAGCCTGGCTCTTCAGAGAATGGCTTTGAGGGCTACAGTCCACTAGCTATCTCTCCCTTAGAGTAGTGGTTCCCAACCTGTGGGTCTTCACTCCCCTGAAGGTTACCTATTGGATATCCTTCATATCAGATATTGACATTATGATTCATAATAGAAGCAAAATTATACTTATGAAACAGGAATGAAAATGATTGTATGGTTGGGCAGCCACCATTACATGAGGAGCTGTATTCAAAGGTCACAGCATTAGGACCACTGCCTGAGTGTTTCTGCTCTCTGTTAAAGCTTGCCTCGCACCCTGATCCTAGTAATCAGGGATGCTGAAGTCCCAGAACTGTCCAACAGCCACATAGGCACATAAAGAAAAAAAGTAGAAAAGAAAAACCTCGGCACATCATGTGAATAAATTGAAAGAATCCGTAGGAAAGAAATTGTATACATGCAGATGTATTTATGATTTTGCTTCATTTCTTTCATGCTAATAAAGTTGACTGCAAAGCCAACAAGGACATATGTATTGACTCCTGATAACAATTCTACTGTCAAAGCATGGGAAGAAATTACTATGCTTCAGTCACATTCTGTCTCCTGCTGTTTTGCCTTCAGTTCTTAGTTTTACATTTCAGGAATGTGTAAAAGTATTTGCTCCAACCCTTGTTTCTTCTCTTCCATCATCTATTCTATAATGAGACCGGGGACCCTGGAAACCTACTTTGTCCAAATCTCTTACCAGCTGGCTTCCAGGGAGACTCCACTAAGGGACAGCTTTGAACTGTGGTGTGGAAGGAATGGTGAAGCAGCTTTCTTCCTGAATTCATGTGCTTGGCATCTCTTCAGCTCATGCTCAGCGGTTTTGTTGGGTGCTATTGACACCTTTGTTAGGACCCTTCTATACAGCATGTCTATACATTAGCAGGTTGCACGACTCCAGGATCAGTGAGTGGCTCTTCGGAGGTTCTAGCTCCTATTGCTCATGTCCCTCGGCAGGACTGCCGTTGCCTTGCCCACAGTGGCTCTGACGTAGTACCTCCTCTGCCCTGGCTGGCCACCCTTGTTCTTCTGGGCTCTGGTCCACGTTCTCCTAGTCATTCTCCGTGTGCAGTGATGGCAACTTCTTCCATCATTTATCAGTCTCTACTTACCTAATGTTTGACTTTTCAGCATCCCTGACTTTCTGTAACCTATGTTTTCAAATCCTTCTTTCCTCTATTGAAATATTGAAAATGTTTCCATCTTCCCTTCTGAATACAGAAAGATCCAAATGTAAAAAAAAAAAAAAAAATTAATTAAAATAAATTAAAAAAATAAAAAAAGGCCTCCTGCCCTGTGAAGAGTTCCTTCCATGGCATCTTCAGATTTTTCTATCTTGGTGAAGGGTTGGGTGGTTCTCAGCCTCAGCTGCCTGGAGCTCTTTCTTCTGAGCAGAGGTCACCTTTATCCTGTATATCCTAGTGAATGTATGTTTCCAGAAAGGCAGGTTTCCACTCAAAATAAGAAATGGCACTGTAAGACTTGAATTGCCTACAGTGTACTATGCTGTCCTTCTACTTTGGAGAAGTCAGGCAGAAGATGGGCTTCCATCCTTCCGAGACACTGGATCGCAGTATCGTTGCAGCAGACTGACGCTCCAGCCAAATCAACGCACAGAGGCCGAGTCCCTCTGAAAAGCCTATGGACTTTAACTATAAAGTCAGCCATTTTCATTTGCAGCTGGAAGACAAACAAGATCTCCAGTGACCTGCAGAGAACTGTAACAGTCATCCTCTAGGATCTATCTTGGCCCGAGAGTAATTTAAAACAATGGACCCATTCACCTCCCCGCCATTTTGCACCCAGCTGCAAGCTGACTCCCTTTAAAAGGAATATTCTCCTCACTTGTCCCTCAGTGCTTCCCCCAGGTCTTGTTGCACATCTGGGACTTTATGTCCAGAGGGCCTGGGGAGCCAACAGCACCACCACCAACAGCAACAAGAGCAACAGCCACAACAGCTGCCGCAGCAGCAGCAGTAGCAACATAACTAAACCCCGAACTAATGGAACGCAAGGACCTAGAATTTGAAGAGAATTTCACTTCTCCTTGAGTCTCACCTGAAGGATGCAGATCTCCGAATCCCTTTCTCTCCAGTTAAAATTCCCCATCTCAGCCAAGGAGTGACTAGGGATGGGCAGCTGCGAGAGACCCAGAAAAGGCTTGAAAGTCTTAATGACATTGTCTTGCTGCCACCCTGGAAGTCCCACCACACCACCCTTCCAATTATTGCCACAGTTGACCACCAGTGCACATCTGTACGGCTCCCACCCTTCAGGTGTCCAGGGCACTCATGATGTTACAGAGCAGCTGTCCTCCCTCCATCCAATTCCCTCTATCAAACAAAACTGCTCTCAATTGCACTGCAGCGGTTACAGGGCAGGGGAAAAACAAACTGTGTTGGGCACAGTTCCACAAAATGTAAAAAACGAAACATTCCAACCTTGAAAATTATCAGACAATGCTAACTTCTGGCCCACGAAAAGGGACATAATATGATATTTTTCATGTTCATATGGGGACCTTGAGACACAGCGAAGACACAAAAAACAGATGCAAGACAACGCACAGGGATAAAAACAGGACAGAAACTATTCTAAGTTCCCTTCAACCTACTCCTCTCACCAAAGGACATCTCAAACTACTTAGAAGAAAGCCATGGACTTTTCCGTTTCAGCCCTTTGGCCAGTGAGGTTCATACGATGCAGGGTTGCACTGAGTTGGAGAACATTTCTTTTGCTAACACAACCTCCTGTGGATGGTTTCTTCTTTCTTATCTAATAATGCTTCTTAATTTGTCCCAATATTCTCCCTATTTGTCTTTCTTTGTGGAGGGATGGCCAAAAAGACAAACAGAAGGCATCCTCAGAGTCGAGGGTATATCTGGTTTGCTCATGGGTAAAGGCACCTGCCCACTGTGGGGAAACCAAGATGCAGGAACATACTACCTCACAGGCAAACACATGCCTGAAGCCTGAAATTCCAGTAACATCAACTCACAGCCTTTTTCCCAAATCTCTCATACTCCTCCCACCCATGTGAATCCTCTCTCTCTCTCTCTCTCTCACACACACACACACACACACACACACACACACACACACACACACACACTCAGGTTCTTCGAAATGAAAACCAGTTGGCCAATTCCTGATCTGGAGCAAAACTGGGTGACGGTGCTAAAGGCAAATATAAAGAATAGGACTTTAGAATACAGTTCTGGGGCGGATGGGTGGTGGCAGGATGGTATAGCGCATATGTGATCCTTCTGGGAGCCCATGTTCCTACGGTAGGTCAGGGGGCCCTTTCCTCAGTCTCCATCTCTGGAGATTAGAATTGTACAGTTCCTGCAGGTCTGCCCTGTTTCCTTTCCCCCTGGACTGTTCTTCCCAGCCCACCCCACCCCCGATCCCTTATTTCCTTCAGCCATCCTACTCTCTGGCCACCCGCCTCAAATCTGAAGCAGCCACCTGGGGACCTTGCAATCCAATAATTAACCAAGGCAGCTGCTAAACCAATCCAACTCCAGAGATCCACAGCTGGCAGAGCAGAGTCCCGCCTGAAAGAGGGGGGGAAGCTGGGAGGACGCCCACGGAGCCTTCTCAGGTGGCCAGATGACTCCTAATTAGGCCCCCTGCTCTAGAGGACTCTCCAGATGGGCAAATGCCTGGGAGCCTTAGGGACCCAGCAGGACACTCTGGGAAGTCACAGTGTGCCCCTTCCTTTCCAGCTGCTTCTGGGGCTGCAGAAGACAGCAAAAGTAATAATTGGTACCTTTAGTCAAAAGGACTTGCCCTTCCTTGCCAGAAAAACAGATGATCTGTTCTCAGACAGAGGAGCCAGCCCCTATTCACCCCGTTCTGTTGCCATATGAGCTGTGAGCTTGTGTTAGATGCTACCAGAGAAGTGAGCACTGAGGACACTTTTTCTAAGTCGCAACAATCCGCATCACGAGTTCTCAGGAGGCAACCTTCATGCAGAAGAAAAAAGAAAAGAAACACACATGTCTCCTTTTTTAAGTCTCCACTGCCTGCAAAAATTGAAATGGCCTACAAACAGAATGACAGGGGAAGGTGAGCAGCTAATGATTTAATTGTAACAGGCTTCCATGTCTAGGCAAGAAAGAAGTGGGGGTGAGCGGCAAACAGTAAGGGATGCTGGGAAGCTTAGAAGGAGCAGGCTTTATATTTCAGAACATGACTAAGGTCTTCAAGAGAGCCCCGTGGCTCTGCTGACCAACCCAACCATAACACCATTCACCCCTCTCAACACTGACAACGCCTTCCATTAAACCCAGCCAGAAGCAGACAGGAGAACCTGAATCTTAGAACCTGATGGTGTTCTGTTCCCTGCTCCCTTTCAGATCGTGGCATCCTTAGATAGCTTTCAACTCGCTCAGCACACCTGCTGGCTATGAGAAATTGTGATAATACAGGTGACAAATACTAAAGAGAAAGGACCTCAGAAAACATCTGTGTCGGTTTGACCAAATAACTGATATTAAAAAAAAAAAAAAAAAGCAACTTAAAGACAGAAGAATTCATTTTACCCACAGGTTCAGAGGCTCTGTCCATGGCTAATTAGCCTTATGGGTTGAAGCATTAATATCATGGTGGTGGGACCCTGCAGTAAAGCCATTGCCTCATTACTTGGGAGAAAGGAGACAAAGAACAGGGCAACGGGGACTAGGCGTAGCCTTCAAAGCTACACACACCTTGGGACTTACTTGCCTTTCTGCTGGGCCCTGCTTCCTTAAGTTTCCAGAATCTCCCCAGATGCAGCACATGAGCCTGGGTTAGGACATTTCGTCTTCATGTTCGTACCACAACAGCCTCTTTGACCGCTCCTTTCCCTTGCTTTTCCCTCATCTCTTTCTGACAAAGGACATCTGTGTCTTCTAATGAGAGATCGGCACACTTGTGACGTTCAAGTTTTTGACTCAAATAGCCTAATGAGGAGAAATAAATGTTATGGAAAGCCAAGAAGTCACTACCACCATAACCCTTGAACCTGCACTAGTCAGACCTTGTAAGCGACCAGATTTGTGCAGAGCAGCGGCCCGTGTCTCAACCTGTGGCTTCCTGCTTTAGCATGTAGCTTCACATCAGAACTGTTGGCACCTCGCAGCCACCTTCTGGTCTGGGAATGGCTATTTTCTAGCTCTCACATGCAAAAAACTTTTCAGAAGAAATTTAATAAAGCTTGGAAAACAAGCATAAAACTCACTTATTATAATCTTCTTTATTTACCCTGGTAATGCCTTCTATTTGGAAGACCAATGTGGGGGAGAGACTGGGCCATGTATGATTACATATTTTGGCCAGCATAGGACTGAACTGGCAGGAAAAAGTCCGTCACTGAGCAATCTCAGCCCTCTGTAGTTTCTGGAGGATAACATATTTTTTTGCAGGCTTTGGCTGATATAGCTGACATTAATTGTTGATTCTCCAAAAGCCATCTGCTGAAGCTGATTCCCAGGAAATCTGGGGAAACAGCGCCATCTAGCAACCCTCACTCAAAGTGCTCCTAAACTGGGCTCATTACTACTGACAGCCACGTAAACAAATGTATAGCTAAGACAACAGCCACCTTTATAACAGTGTCCGAACAGGTTTGTCACAGCATGGAATCTCTCTCCTTATCAGGAAATCTCTGGGTGTATTAGCCACCGGTTTGGTGAAATCACAGTAACATAGAACACCTCATCTGGAAGATTCTCCAGAGTCATACATTTATAACAGTAGATGAGGAAACCAATGCCCAGAAGAGAAGAGCGGAAGGTCCACAGCTAGGTTTTGGTTAATTAAGGCTCATGAACCAGAAGGAATTTCCCCATGCCCATAACAAGAGCAGTCACTAACCACAGAGATAAAGAATGGGGTAAAGGCAGCAATATGGCCCCCAGAAATGAAGGCATCCATCAGGAAACAGAGAGAGACTACTTCTGAATCTATAATAACCCATGTCTTCATCCATGAGCAATCTATCCCAAGGGTCTCAGTGCATGCCTAAAACTTTAGATAGCACTGAATTCTGTGTATACAATGTCTTTCCATAGACACATACAGTAAAATTTTACTTTAGAATAAGAGAAGTACTACTAATGAGGTTGACCAAGAGAGAAATCACCATGACATTTAAACATTGTAACAATATACTATAATAACAATGGCGGTATTGAAACATTGTAACAATATACTATAATAACAATGGCAGTATTGGTGCTTTTGAGTCACAGTAACCCACCTGTTAACCAATAGCTACTAAGTAACTGTTAAGGGCAGACCTGCTTTCTGCAGACTATTCTGACAAGGGACTGGCTCTCAGTTGTTCGTAGGACTGAATGAAATGGCATATTTCATCCCATTCCTCAGTATAGTATGTAATTTAACTTAAGAACTGTTTATTTCTGGAAGTTTCCACTTAGTTGTTTTTAGAATTGTGTGACACTGAACAGGATGACACTACATTTGAAAGGGTGTGGGAGGGTGTAGGCTGAACAAAAGGACGGTTGTTGTGCTGTGTCTAGTATGTAAGCAGGAACCATCACCAGCTCTCAGAGTCCCTCATCATGCCAAAGACATGACAGCAACATTGGCCTGAACTTACCGTCCAGCCTAACATACCAGAGGGAATGGGGCTGGAGCAAGACTCTGAAAAAAACACAAATCCCATTCATGAGGATAGAGCCTTGTGACCTAATCACTTTACCCAAACCTCACCTCCTAACACCAACACATAAGAATGTCAGAGATACTGACATCCACTAACCCAGCTTCTCTATGGTCTCACTAGCGAATTTTTTTCCCATAAAGGAAAAAATATTCTCGATTTTAATTTGAGAAAAAGAGGCTCTGCACTCTTCTCCTCAGAAGGCTCTTCAGAACTTTGACGTCTTTTTTTTTAAAGATTTATTTATTTATTTTATGTATATGAGTACACACTATAGCTGTACAGTTAGTTGTGAGCCTTCTTCTGGTTGTTGGGAATTGACTTTTAGGACCTCTGCTCGCTCCAGTCAGCCCCGTACACTCCAGTAGACCCCGCTCGCTCTAGCCCAAAGATTGATTTATTATTATAAATAAGTACACTGTAGCTGTCTTTAGACGCACCAGAAGAGGATGTCAGATCTCATTACGGGTGGTTGTGAGTCACTACATGGTTGCTGGGATTTGAACTCAGGGCCTTCGGAAGAGCAGTCAGTGATCTTACCCACTGAGCCATCTCACCAGCCCATGTCCAACTCTAGTTCTCTCACTCAGTGGGGGAAATATTGTGTAGAGTCCACCTGTCAGAGCTCCCCTTAGGGATGATTACAAACATAAGAGCATACCCTTGAAGGCACAGAGGAAACATTAAAAACATGGGTTCATGGTCCCAGCCCCAGAAAAATTCAATCAAAATCTGCAACCTAGGGACTGGGCATCAGTGCGTTTTTAAAACCCTTGAGAAATTTCATTATGTTCCATTTCTTGCCTAACTTGCTTCCTAAAGGTGAAAACGTTAAGGCTTGGATAGACGAACTCACTTAACCAGTGATGTGTAGAAGCAATGGTGGAGTGGGGGAGGGGGGTGCTATTTTTCCCTTTTCTTCTGCTGCCTCTTGCCATACACACCATCATTGGCTGTAGGCCTCATAGCTAAGCAGCTTGACAGCCCAGGTGGGTGATTGTCTTCACACATCCTGAGTCAGAGGCATCTGTGTGTCTGTCAGTAGGAGGCACTATCCTGACCCGTAAGCAAACTGGACATTTTGCAACCCGAAAGAAGAGAGGCTAGCAAAGTTTGATAGAAATGGAGGGTCGGTCCACAAGAATGGTGGTCCTTTTCTAACTATAGTTTCTAGGACTGGGAATATAACTACAAGACCTGTTTCTGAACTACAGCAGGTCCACTGTGATTCAGATCCTGTTGATTACCTGCTTTGTGGATGATGGCAGCTTTTTTTTTAATCTCCAACATTCAATAGTTCCTAGTAGGCTAGTCACACCCGCTTCCTTTGTATGTGATCACCCTAATAAATAAACACACTTCCCTACAGACATGGTCAGGTGGAAGGTGGGCAGTACACAGTTTTGCCTGTGCAATAGGACTCCCTTACAACTTCCTCTCCTCTTCATTCCAGAGGGTCTTTGTCTGGGAACTGGCACACATCTGGGGATGTGGTAGGCAACAGGACTTCCTGCTATGGTGGTTGTCTTCCCCAGAGGTAGAAGTCCTTCCTGCAGAGCAGAGGAGACTTCCCTAGGCTGTGTATCTACTTCTCCTCAAGGAATATCTTGAATAACATCTGCACAGTGATCCCTGCAGTCATGCTGGTCTGCTAGAAGCACGGATCTAGGGGAAATGTCGGGCTCCTGTACTCAGTCAGCTCCGATACCTTTAGATAGTTCCCCCGTAGCCTTGCTGCAATCCCCTCGCCTCTCTGAGTACACCAAGACAAGTCATCCTATGTGTCAAGAAGATCCGGTCCAGAATGAGAGGCTCTCTCTTTATCATAAACAAAACCCCTGAAAGCCCAGGATTTGGCTTCCAAACCACATCTATAGAGCTGTTTCATACATTGGAAATCAGAAGAGGAATCCTTTGTCAGACAAATCGCCTCAGGTTTCATAGAAATCCTTGCTCACACACTATGAAATGAACAATGGCATCAGTATCAACTGCTTAGCTGAGAAGAATGAGTCAAGCCATTGGAGCTTAGGATTCCCCTGTAAGAATTCTGCTATGACCAGGACCATGCTGGCACGGGAGGGAGGACCATGCCAACACAGAATTGGCATAGTTATTACAGGCTCAGTTTTCAGAGCCACTTTCCCAGTTCTCTTGTTTCCTTCAGTGGGAGAAATTTAAAAAAAAAAAAAATGTGAGATGAATAATGATGATCTCTTGGAGGGCAGGGGATCTCCGCACTTAAAGGCCTTTTCTTGAGTTTTGTCCGAGTGGAACACACAAGCTTTAAGGAATCGTGGGCACCAGTAGAGTGTGAGTAGCTTTGAGACCAGCCATACTTACAGATGACAGCACTTGTAAACTGTTGGTTTGTTTTATGTTTGTTTGTTTGTTTTTAAATCTGGTGTTCTGGCTAACCTAACAAAGATACCTAACAATTGAATCCAGGGATCCTTTTAAACTGGGCAAGACATCACTCCTCTGTGAAACCTAAAATTATCTTCACATTTCACACAGCGTGAAATATACAGGTCCTTTCCCAGACATGGCCGAGGGTCAGCAACCAACTCTCCCTGGCTCCGTTCCTACCCATCTGGCCTGCATATTCGGGAAGCCTAATACACTGGTCTCCTTGGGTTTTGTCAATGTCCCTTAGCACTCTCCACAGGCTGTTCACTTCGCTTGTTTTAATCCTGTTTCTGCCTCAACCACAACAATGTTTGAAAGGACAGAGATGTTTGTCTCAGAGAAGTCACAGTCCTTGGAAAACCTTTGTCATGCTAGAGGTCCACACATATTTTGTGAGTCCATGAATGAGATCTCTCCATGCCTGCCTACCGGTGGGCTGAGCCAATTACAGCTTCATAAGCCTCCGAAGATGGAGCTGGCTGCCCAATTTGTTAACTCTTCACAACCAAGCTAGATACAATCTCCCAAGACTAATTCCATCACCTGGAAGACATTCAGACCTAGCAGTTAATATTTCTAAATTTCTCCCATAAGTTAATATTTCTAAATTTCTCCCTTAAATCTGTCAATGGTTATAGTCCAAAAATAGAAACTTTCCACTCTCCCAGAGCTTTCTATGCCTTGTGTAAAAATAAGTGAACATTGACCCCTCTTCTTATGTACTTGATAATGATGCCTGAAGAATGCTCAACTAAAGAGAAAATGACCAGTGTAACTCCCTACCCTAAATGGATGACTTTGCAAATGGCTCACATTTAACTTTATAGGTGTGCCTGGAGAGGGATCCCTAAAACACTTGCAGATGAACAACATCCACTTATAGAAGGAGATGGGCTCACCACTCAGAGCCATCTTTGTCTTTTTTTTTTTTTTTTTTTTTTTTGATTCTGCCACAAAAATATTTATATGTAGTTTTGCATTAAAAACAACTTGGAGCACTGGCATTCAGAAGAAGAAAGTATTCCCTTTAGAGTGTTTTTTCTGAGTTCTAATTATTTTTTATTAGTTTTTTCCTTATTTACATGTCAAATTATATCTCCTCTTCAGGTTTCCCCTCTGGGAAAAAAAAAGAAATAAAAAGAAAGGAAAGTAAAAAACAAAACAAAAACCCTGTTCCCTCCCCTCTCCCCTGCTCACCAACCTACCCTCTCCACTTCCTGGCCCTGGCATTCCCCTACACTGGGGCATACAACCTTCACAGGGCCATTCCATTGGACTAAATACAAGGTCCCCATTGAAAGAGCTAGAGAAAGGACCCAAGGAGCTGAAGGGTTTGCAGCCCCTTAGGAAGAACAACAATACGAACTAACTAGTACCCTCAGAGCTCCCAGGGACTAAACCGCCAACCGAAGAGTACACATGGGGGGAATCATGGCCATCTTTGTCCAAATGAAAGCTTCAGCCAGTGGTTTGTGCATATGCTTCCTTCAAACATTTACCTTGTATTCTGGAAACTGGTTGCAAAATGGATGCCTAAATCGATGGGGGAGGTCCTCAAGAAACTATTCTATTATTTGTCAAATGTTGACTTAGAGTCTCAATAAGCATGTTGAACAAACTAAGGAAACATTTGGAGACGCTACAGGCAGTAGCAAGGAGGGGGAGATGTTTAACAGAAAGGAAAAGCTCTGGTCAAGCCTCACTGGCGAGGTATGCTATGGGCAAGACCTGAATGAAGATCTGAGCTGTCGACGCAGATGTGGGAGCTAAAGCGTTCCGAGGACAGCAACGGCAAAGGCCATGAGGTACAAATGGGCTCTCTGAAGCCCTTCTTTTTTCCCCCTCTTCCATTTGGCTGATGTCCCAGTCTCCTCAACCTGGCCAAGAAGCCAGCCTTCCTGTCTGCAGTATATGCAGGGACTTCCCAGCCCACAGTCTGAAGGAGGCATCTCAGAGTAGCCTGCCCCTAAACCTTTGTGGTATGGTCTCTAAAAGGAGTTCTCCCTGGTAAACAAATCTACTTTGTCCACCCACAGCCAGGAAGCTGCTGAGTCCTGGCTTCTTGGCATGTCTTCCTCTGCTGACCAACTCCATCATCACTGGAGCTACTGGCAGAATTCCACCTGTCTCTGGGCAGAGCTCTTTCCCATCTCCACCCTGGATTCCCACGCCGTGCAAGGTAACTAGCTGACCACAACAAAGAAGAGCCAGCAGGAACTCACTCAGCTCTCACTGTCCTGACTCACAGTGTCATACAAGATGAGTGGTCTTGCAGCCCCGTCTCCTCCATCCCCTGCCAGGAAGTGAGCAGAGTGAGCAGTGATGAGAAGCTGGGATTAGAACCTAGGGACAGGCAGTCCCGGCATGCTCTTGCAGCTCACCCCACCCTGGACAGAAGCATGGGTGCAGAGATAAAAAGCTCAGGCAGGGGCTCTGAAGCTTCTCCAGCCTGCCAGGAAGGATAAGGCTGCTGAGAGGGCCCATGCTTCAGGGTCTGTTGAAATGAATCCAAGAATACGAATGTGTTGATGTTTTAGAACATTGCTTTCTACCTGGCTCAGTCTCATGCCCAGCAATTCCCAATTCTATGCTTACGTGCAAAACTGGCTATTCATTTAAACAGAAATGGCTTGCTGAGCGAACTGAAACTGTGCTTAAAAATGCAAAGTGCATCAAAATAACTAACACTGAGCACTTACTTCCTTCTGCCTGGTTTTGGTCTTTGTTTTTCTGTTCTAGAGATCAGACCTATGGCCTAATGTACCCTTTACCATATCCAGCCCCATGTACAGTCATTTTTTCTTTTACTGGACTGCTCCAATATACACTGTGGTAAGTACCTTCTATGCCTCATTTTGTTTAATAGTCATTACAACAGGGTGAGTCTTAGTCTTCAGGTGAAGCGAAAGAGGTTCAGAAAGTTAGAAATACCAGTCCACTCTTGAATGTCTGTATAAGAACCAGCACTGGACAGACTTCTGTGTATTTGTAAGTCTACACTGCTTTTCTTGAAAACCCATACAGAGACGCTTGAAGGAGAAACAAACACAAATGAATAATCCATCCTCTTAGAGAGAGAGAGAAAGAGAGCGTACAGCATCAGGATCCCAGTAGGCTCCTGGCAGGAAGGTGAACAGGGGTGGGAAAGATGCCGAGCCAGAAGAAGGCTCGACTGGCTGTACACTTGTTTGCCCCAGGCTGTCTGAGCTGGCTCTTCTTTATAAGGATGAGATGCCATAGTCAGCACCTGCAGAGCCCAGCTTCCCATCCTGCCTAGCAACAGGCTGTCCTGATGCAGAAACAAACCAGGAAGCTACTAAGCAGCAGAAGCAGAAGGGAAGCAAGCCTTTAAAAAAATCCCAAGAACTGAAAAGTCTCCTCTTTTCAGAAGTTATAAGGGAATAGACCAAAAGAAACTGGACACAAAAGGCTTTGTCAATCATGGCAGTATCAGAAGCAGAGGAATAGATCAGAGCACACAGTTCACTCCTCTATCCATCTATAGACCCATCCATAAGTACATGGAGGTATTTATTCATCCATGAACAACTATTCATCTAATTCATCTAAATAGTTCCTGCCCTCACTGAGCTAATTTTCAAGTGAGGTATTTACACATACCACAGTGAAAATTGTGAAATTAAAGAATTAAAGGCAATCATAAAGAAATGGGGGGGGGGAGGACCAGAGAGACACCCAGCAAAGTCTTCCCTTTTAAAACACAAAGACCTGAGTTCATTCACCAACATTTACACTAAAATGCATGTGGATGTGCTTGTGTAATTCCAGCATTGCAGAGGTAAAGGCAGGCAGATCTTCAGGCCTTTGTGGTTAGCAGCCTATACTTGGCGAGTTCCATGCCAGTGAGAACTCTTGTTCTACCACCACCGCTCCCCTGCAAAAATGTACTACCAGAGAAATGACACCCTGGCCTCCATACACTCATGAGTGCAAGCATACACACATAAGTATTAGGTTGTACACACAAATGTTAGGGTGCACACACACATAGACACACGGGAAGAACTCTTGAAGTACTTAAAGCAGAAATGGAAAGAAACAACGTGTGCATGGATACTAAGAAGGAAACACCATCAATGTGTTCAGAGAGGACAGAAGGCGTGGATGGGTGGCAGGCAGAACACAGAACACAATGAGGCTGAGACATATCGGGTGCCAGATCAGACATAAGGTTTTCACACAAGGGACAGAGCTTATTTTAAACAGTAGTATAAAGCCATAAAGGAGCTAACAAGTAAAGAAAAGCATTATGGCCCCCTGTATGCTGTCGCGAAAACTACTCTCACTATTCTATTTGGAAGAAATTATAGGCAAGGAGAAGTGGAACTAGAGTAGGAGTCACAGTGAGTTAAGAGTGTGGCTTGGGGTTAGAGAATACTGCAGAGGAAGACCTAAACTGACCTGGTGATCATTCACATGGGACGTTTGAGAGAGAGAATTCAAAGATGATGCTGGGCTTCTCAGCATCCTGAGTATCCAAATGAATTTTTGGTTCCATTTATAAAAATGAAATCTCTGGTGAGTCTGTTCTCCTGAGCTTTGACCTCTAGGACCCAATGTGGTGACAGCAACGAAGAGTGGTTTGATACATTTAAGGCTAAGGGATGTAGCACAATGGCAGATCACTGTCTTAGCATAGTCATAATCCCTAACAACGCAACGGATGGAAATAAGGATGGATTTATCTGCTCAGACCAATGCAGCGGCAATGCCCGAACACAAATAGTCAACTGTGCTCTCCCCTTCCGCTTTTGCTACAACTCATCTTCACATTGAGCTTGCAAATGAAATCTTAGCTGGAACACCAAAATGGAAAACAGACAAATTGTAAAATTTTACTAATTAAAATTTATACTTTGAGTTCAGTTTTGACATCTGCCTGTGATAAAGTTAATCATGAAGCCAAACGGACCAGCTGAACTCAAACATTTGAGACTAGATGCTATGATGACATCTGTGCTCTGTTAGACGCTCCAAAAGAATTCACTATTTGCTTCATGTGACTGCACTTGCAAATGGAAAAGTTTTCCGCGTTGTTTTGTTAGTAGCTCCTGCGACTAAGTGTCAGAGTTATTTATCAGTGGCTTACACATGATGCTATTACTGTCGATGCACAAAAAACGAGAGCAATGGACCACTCAGCACACCTAGGGGACTTGAGCAAGTACCCTCAAGAAGGTGATCTGAAATAGCCCAGCAGCTCAACAGCCACAAAGAACTGAGTTCTTTCTGTCCTTACGTTCTGTCACTATCAAGCCATGGTCTCACCTGTAGGGGGCTGGATCAGTTACTTTTCTATTGCTGTGTTAAGATACTGTGACCAGGCAACTTATAAAAGGAGCATTTGTTAACTTGAGGCTTCTGGTTGCAGAGAGTTAGAATCCATGATGGTGGAGCACAGGTGTGCTGGCAGGGACAACTGAGAGCTTACATCTTGATCTGCAAATTGGAGGCAGGAAGAGACACTGGGAAATGTCATGAGTCTTTTCAAACCTCAAAGCCCGCGCCTCCCTTCCCGCAGTGACGTACCTCCGTCAACAAGGCCATGTCTTCTAATATTTCCACAAATTTCTACCAAATGGAGACCGAGTATTCAGAAATAAGAGCCTTTGGGGCCATTTTTACTCACCACATAGGCTGTCGCATGGTTGTGAGCAATCACAAAGTTGTTTAAAAGTAGGAGTAAAGCAGTAACCAGGATAAAAAGGAGAACTTCCCATTGTAGATGTCCCATAAATCAACCTTCCAGAGTTTCATTGGCGTCGGCCTAACAGTGAAACAGCTAGGAAACAAGCTTAAGAATTTTATTAATAACTCACCTGGAAGATTGAGTAACAGTAAAAGAAATATAAATATTCACACATATAAAATTAAGCTACTCTCTGCTGTTCTCGGTGGCAAAAGGAAATTTTTATTGTCCTTTTTTGAAGTGTGTATGTGTGTGTGCATGTTGTATATGTGTGTGTGTGTGTGTGTGTGTGTGTGTGTGTATGTGTGTGTGCACATATTTGACTGCATGTGAAGTTCAGCAAATAACCTCAGACATCAGTGGTAGGCTTCCAGGTTGTATGAGAGTCTTATTTATGGTTTGCTACTACACTCACAGTCTACCTGGCCTGCAAGCTTCTGAGGAGTCTCCTCTCTCAGTGTCAGTACACTGGGGTTAGAGTTCGCTACCACACCTGCCTCTTTATGTTCTGGACATTTGAACTTATATACTCATGTTTTTATATCAAGGGCTTTATACACAAAGCCATCTGCCCAGACATGGCTTTTTTTAAATGCTTTTTCAAGCCAGGTTTTCTCTGTGTATCCCTGGCTGTCCTGAAACTCACTCTGTAGACCAAGCTGGCCTTGAACACAAAGATCTGCATGTCCCTGCCTCTCAAGTGCTGGGATTAAAGGTGTGTGCCACCACGGTGCTAGCCAGCCCTGACTTTTTTAAAATTCAAAGCAAGTTTCTTGCCACAAAATAAAATATATTTTTTAAAAAAGCTCATCTATGTCTTTACAGTGCCATTCTGTATAGCTGTTGTTCCCACAGCAGAAAACATTCTCAGGAATTGTCTTTTAAGCCTCAAATTCTCTACTGTCTTTCCTACAAATCCTATTCAAAAATAACTGAGGATGGAGCCCAGTTGGTAGAGCATTTGCCTACCATACAGACAACAACAACAAACAACAACAGAAAGAAGGGAGAAGGTGGGGACTTCTTCAGATTATTTCTCCATACCCACCTCCAATGACTAGCCCCACTTTCTTCTGACTTCTACTTCACTACTACTTCAGTATTTCAATGTGTATGAGGAGTTACACACAAACCTATTTCCTGGAGGATGGGCAGAAAAAAACATTATAGAACTCATGATGCATCTCATAGATTTCAATTGCACTAAAAGTACCCTTACATGTACAATGGGGGTAACACAAGCAATCATCTAAGAGTATGTATGTATGTATGATGTTATGAGTTAATTTATTACCCTGTGAGTGTCTTTAGCAACATGACATCAATAAGCTTTGTATGAGACATAGATTTTAAAGGTTTTTTTTAAATATAGTTTTCTGTAATGTGTAGGTGCAAACCTGATTCTTTTTGTAAACCTGATTCTTTTTTTTATTCTTTTTGTAGCAGTATTTTTATGCTTAAAATAAAGTGCTCAGAAATTATGAAAAAGGTTTTATTTTGAGGGTTTACTCTTCTAAATAGAGAGAGACAGAGAGAGACAGACAGACAGAGAGAGAGAGAGAAAGAGAAAAAGAGAGAGAGAGGTCCTATTCTTGAGAGTGGAGAAGACCATGACTTACATCCCTTGAAGACCCTGCTCCCGACCATGTACAGGCTATAAAGAAAGAGGTTCTCTGAGACCATAGTCACAATATGTCAGAAAGCCTGCACTGAGTCTCTCTGCCACCTTCATGTGGGCATGGGGTAGGTAATGACCTACGGTGACCCAAATCATGTCAATCGGCCATGGTTGAGAAGCAGCAGAAAAGGTTCATTTTCAACTCAGTGTGCAGCATCACAGGGTCAAATCATGGAACCTCTTCACTGATGAAACTAACGACTCGAAGGCGAGATGTGATTTCATTCCAATAAGAATTGATATTCTCTGCCTTGGAAACTCTTCAAAACTTCTTTACGTGCCTTTGACTTGAAACAGGGACATCATTCAAAAATAAAGTAGCTATAAATTTTGGGCTTGGCTTGCTTTTAAGTGACTTTGGGTTTTCTCACCAATGACAGGAATATTGACCACAATTGTTGCTCCACGGGTGATAGCTAGCCCCATAGATGCTCCTCCACCTCATTTTTTTGTTTTGTTTTATTGTGTTTTGTTTTTGTTGGGAGTGAATATTCTTTTCTTTTTATTTCCATTTTCTTTTATTGAAAATGCATTCTTATCTCATAGACCATAATCAGGCTATGGTTTTTCCATCCCTATGCTCCTCTCTGTTTCTTCCACTCTGAATCCACTATCTTCTTTCTGTCATTAAAAAAAAAAAAAGATGTTTTGAAGAGATAACAAGCAAACAAAACAAAATATAATAAGGTAGCTAGACATGAAGGTTCATGCTTTTAATCCCAGCACTGAGGAGAAAGAAGCAGGGAAATCTGTGTGAGTTTCAGAACAGCCAGGGCTGCTACACAAAGAAACCCTGTCTCAAAAAAATCAAAATAATAGTAATAATAATAATAAGTGTAAAGTAAAAACTACCACATCAAAGTTGGACATAACAACCCAAAAGGAGAAGAGTACCAAAGACAGGCACAAGAGCCAAAGACCCATTCATTCACCAGTCAGTAGTTCTATAAAAATACTAAGCTAATATCTATATATAAAGAAGACATTGTGTAGACCTGCGTGGACCCTCTCTGCTTGCTGCTTCAGTCTCTGTGGGCTCATAGGAAACTTGCTTAGTTGATTCAGGGGGCCTTGTTCTCCTGGTATTCTCCATGTACTCTGGTTCTTACTATTTTTCTGCCTCTTCATCTTTTGTGTTCCCTGAGCTCTGAGGAAAGGGATTTGATGAAGCCTTTCTACCTCTCCTTAATGTCTTTCTATGGGTCATTGCACCTGTTCCCTCCTGCTTCTTGAGAAAGTCTCTCTAATGATGACTATGACACTACTCTATGAATATGGCTTAATATCCTTAGGAGTCATTTTTAGATACATTTCTTAGACCAGTCGTGTTTGGTTTTCCCCTAGATCTCTGATCATTCTAGTCTCTGATTCTTGGATACTCAAGCAGTGTCATGCATGTGTTCCTTCTCATGTAGTGGGCCTTAAGTCAAATCAGACATTATTGGCTGTTCCCAGAAGTTCTGTGCAACCATTGCCCTAACTTATTTTGCAGGTAGAACAGATTGTAGGTCAATGGTTTGGTGACTGGGTTGGTGTTTACATTTCTCTTTGGGTAGCCTGAAGATTATCTTCACACACCAAAAAGACTAGAACATATGGGTAAGGCTCCCATGTAGGCACCAGCTCAACTTCTCCATGTTCAATGAGTTGTGTGGGTGTTGTCCTAGGCAACAGCATCCACTGTCAGTTTTCAGAGAACAATCTTTTTTCTTAGCATCAGCCCAGATTGTTTGGAGATTTCCATGGGAACCCTTTGGCCAACAATTTGATTGAATGCAACCTAGTTCTGCTGCTGGAATCTTTGACTGGCTAAAAGAGATGGCTATTTGAGACTCCATTTTCCCTGTTACTAGAGTCTTCATTAAGATCACCTTCATGGATTCCCAGAAGTTCCCACCACTCTAGATTTCTCTCCAATCCACTTCTACCCCCCAACTGGACCCCTTCCACTTCTAGCCTCACCAGCACCAGTCCACCCATAAAATCATTTCTATTTCCTCTTCCAGAGGAAAACAAAATCTCCCAGGCCCCTTCCCTCCCCCTTACCTCTCTGGGTCTATGGATTGTAGCTTGGTTATCATTTACTTAATAGCTAATCCACTAACAAGTGAATATATACCATATTTGTCTTTCTGGATCTAGGTTACTCACTCAGGATCAATCAGGTTTCATGACCAACAAGCAAGGATCGATCAGTATATGAAAATCAGGAAATATAGTCCATCATATAAATGAATTAGTAGGGGAAAAAACACATGACCATCTCATTATATGTAAAAAGATTTTTGACAAAATCCTGCATCTCTTTATGATAAAAGTCCTGGAGAAATTAGGGATATAGAGACATACATAAACATAAAGGCAATTTACAGCAAGTCTATAACAAAAATCAAATTGAATGGAGAGAAACTCAAAGCAATTTAGGAAAAGTCAAGGTTGTCCAGCCTTTCCATATTTATTCAATATAGTACTTGAAATTTCAGCTAGAACAATAAGATAACTGAAAGAGATCAGGAGGCTACAAATGGAAAGAAAGAAGCCAAAGTATCATTATTTGAAAATGATATGTTATTATATATGAGTGGCTCTAAAAATTCTGCCAGAGAACTCCTACAGCTAATAAACACTTCACCAAAGTGGCTGCATACAAGAATAACTCAAAAGAAGTAACCCTCCTTTATACAAATGACAAATGGACCAAAAAAAGAAATAGGGAAACACCCTTCATATTAGCCTCAAATAATATAAAATATGTTAGGGCAACTCTAGCCAATCAGGTGAAATATTTGCATGATTAAAAATTTCAAGTCTTTGAAGAAAGAAATTGAAGGAGATATCAGAGGATGAAAAGATCTCCCATGCTCATAGATTAGTAGGATAAACATAGTAAAAATGGTGGTCCTACCAAAAGCACTCTACAGATTAAAGGTAATCCCCATCAAAATTCTAACACAATTCTTTTTCTTTTCAAATTTGTATTGTTGCCTTTTTACTCACTTTACATTCCCCTCACCCCCTTCCTGGTCACCCCCTCCCACAATCCCTCCGTCTTACCCCATCCCCTTCTCTTCTGAGGGGGTGGAGGACCCCTCCATCCCTCCTACCCTGGCACATCAACTGTGAGGCTAGATGCATCCTCTCCCATTTAGGCCAGACAAGGCAGCCCATCTAGAATATATCCCACAATCAGGCAATAACTTTTGGGATAGCCCCTATTCCAGTTGTTCAGGACCCACATGAAGACTAAGCTGCACATCTACTATATATGTGCAGAGATGTCTAAGTCCAGCCCATGTATGTTCTTTGGTTGTTGGTTCAGTCTCGGAGAACCTCAAGGGTCCAAGTTAGTTGATTCTGTGGTCTTCCTGTGGAGTTCCTATCCCTTAGGGGCTGCAATCCTTTCTCCTATTCCTTCATAAGAGGTCCCAAGCTCCACCCACTGTTTAGCTATGGGCATCTGCATCTGAGTCAGCTGGTGGGTGGAGCCTCTCATAGAACAGCAGTCCTAGACTCCTGACTGCAAGCATAACAGAGTATCATTAATAGAGTCAGGGACTGGTACTGGACCATAGGATAGGTCTCAAGTTGTGCTGGTTTTTGATTGGCCATTCCCTCAGTCTCTGCTCCATCCCTAATTCCTGCATTTCTTGTAGACAGGTTAAGTTTTGGGTCAAAAATTTTGTAGGTGGGTTTGTGTCCCTACCACCTGGCCACAGGAGGCAGCTTCCCCAAGCTGTATTCTGTGCCTCTGCTGCCCACCAGCAGCAATGACGACAGAAAACCAAGACTTCTTCTCTCGATGGTTTACTCAGGAAATTTCTTTTTGTGTTACAGCTCTCCTAGGTACCCAGGTGTTACAGCTCTTTAAGGTACCTAGGTATTACAGCTCTCCTAGGTTCTTAAGTGTCACAGCTCTTCTTGATGGCACGGCTCTTCTTGGCTCTTCTTGATGTTGCTTCTTCTTCTTCTTCTTCTTCTTCTTCTTCTTCTTCTTCTTCTTCTTCTTCTTCTTCTTATTCCTCTTCTTCTTCCTAGGTGCTACAGGTCTGCTTGCTTCTGTGGAGTGGCGTGGAATGGCCAGAGAGAGCTCCTTATATATCCGAGCCTGAGCTGCCAAGTCCTCCTGGATTGGTTCTCTGGCAGACCCTCATTAGCATACACCTGCTCGGGAGAGCTCCAGGCGCAGTATACACCCGCTCGGGAGGGGCGCATGCACAGTGGAATCGTCTATTGCTACAGTGTATCGGG
>NW_022196895.1:68966368-68967660 GCF_008632895.1 Mastomys coucha
GCTGCCAAGTCCTCCTGGATTGGTTCCCCAGCAAACCCTCATTAGCATACACCTGCTCGGGAGAGGCACATGCGCAGCATACACCCGCTCGGGAGGGGCGCATGCGCAATAGAATCGTCTATTGCTACAGTGTATCAGGAACCAGCACCATCTTGGATTTTATTGTCCAAGCGGCTGCCTACACCAAGCTCCACCATATGCCCAATGCTGTGAATCATAGCTAAGGACACCTTCATTGCTTGGGCACTTCCCCTATCCCAGGTCTCTGTATCTTCTGGAGATGCCTTCCTAACAGTCCCTCATCAGTTGTAGATTTCCATTCATTCTTATGGCCAGCCAGCATCTCCCATTCTCCTCCCCACACCCAACTCTGAACCTCACCACTCCTTTCCACCTCCCTTCTCCCATCCAGTTCCCTTCATCTGCCTTCCATGACCATTTCATTCCCCCTTCCAAGTGAAACTCAAGTATCCTGGCTTGTGCCTTCCTTTGAGTTCAGCCTCCTTGGGTCTATGGAGTAGAGCATGGACATCTTGTATTTTGTGGTTAATATCCACTTATAAGTGATACATACCATGCATGCCTTTTTGGAGCTGGGTTACTTCACTCAGGATTATATTCTCAAATTCCATCTATTTGTCTGCAAAACCCATGTCTTTGTTTTTAATAGATGAATAGTGTTCCATTGTTCAGATGTACCACATTGTCTTTATCCATTCTTTAGTTGTGGGACATCCAGGTTGTTTCCAGTTTCCAACTATTAAAAATAAAGCTCCTGGGTGAGTTACTGAGACCTGAGCAGCCAGCTGGGAGGCACAGGCCCCACGAGTCCCAGGGGAGCCGCAGGGCGGCAGGGACAGGATCCTCTCAGCTTCCAAGTGACAGAGGAGGATCAGAGTCCTTCTCTGCCCCTTCCCTGCAAGTGGAGGGCCTACCTCCAGAGACCGCCTTAAACCAGAGTCCCGGGAGAGATCCGCCATTTTCTCTCAGGTGAGTTTCTGAGACTGGAGCAGCCAGCCAGGAGGCACAGACACCACGAGTCCCAGGGGAGCCGCAGGGCGGCAGGGACAGGATCCTCTCAGCTTCTGAGTGACAGAGGAGGATCAGAGTCCTTCTCTGCCCCTTCCCTGCAAGTGGATGGCCTACCTCCAGAGAGCTCCTTAAGCCAGAGACCCTGGTGAGATCCACCATTTTCTCTCTGGTGAGTTTCTAAGACCGGAGCAACCAGCTTGGAGGAACAGGCCCCACGAGTCGCAGGGGACTTGCAGGGCGGCAAGGACAGGACAAGCTCT
>NW_022196895.1:68968885-68969287 GCF_008632895.1 Mastomys coucha
AAGAAAAAAGCTGGAGTAGCCATTCTAATATCGGATAAAATCGACTTTCACCCTAAAGTGATCAAAAAGATAAGGGGCGACACTGTATATTCATCAAAGGTATGATCTACCAAGATGAACTCTCAATTCTGAACCTCTATGCTCCAAATGCAAGGGCACCTACATTCATAAAAGAAACTTTACTAAAGCTCAAAGCACATATTACACAGCACACAATAGTAGTGGGAGATTTCAATACCCCATTCTCTGCAATGGACAGATCATGGAAACAGAAAGTAAACAAGGGCACAGTGAAACTAACAGAACTTATGTACAGGTGGATTTAACAGATATGTAGAACTTTTTATCCTAAAACAAAAGGATATACCTTCTTCTCAGCACCTCATAGTACCTTCTCCAAAA
>NW_022196895.1:68971224-68971596 GCF_008632895.1 Mastomys coucha
CACACCAGTCAGAATGGCTAGGATAATAAACTCAGGTGACAGCAGATGCTGGAGAGGTTGTGGAGAAAAAGGAACATTACTTCATTGCTGGTAGGATTGCAAACTGGTACAACTACTCTGGAAATCAGTTTGGTGTTTCCTCCGGAAATTGGACATAGTACTACCGGAGGACCTGGCTATACCACTCCTGGGCATATACCCAAAAAATACTGCAACATGTAAGAAGGACACATGCTCCACCATGTTCATAGCAGCCTTATTTATAATAGTCAGAACCTGGAAACAACTCAGATATCCCTCAACCGAGTAGTGGATACAGAAATTGTGGTACATCTACACAATGGAGTACTACTCAGCTATTAAAAACAATAA
>NW_022196895.1:68972099-68985902 GCF_008632895.1 Mastomys coucha
TCTAATAAAAAAATAAACATAACACTGAAAAAATAAAAAAAACAAAACAAAAAAACAAAAACAAACAAAAAAAAAAACAAATAAAGCTCCTGCAAATATAGTTGAGCAAGTGTCTTTGTGGGATACTAGAGCATCTTTTGGGTATATCCCCAGGAGTAGTATAGGTGGGTCTTGAGGTAGAGCTATTCAAAGTTTTCTGAGAAACCACTAAGTTGATTTCCAGAGTGGCTGAACAAGTTTGTACTCCCAGCAGCAATGGAGGAGTGTTCTCCTTGCTCCACATCCTCACCAACATGTGCTATCACTTGAGTTTTTAATCTTAGCCATTCTGACTGGTGAACATATAGAATCTCAGTTGTTTTGATTTACATTTCCCTGATAACTAAGGACTTTGAGCATTTCTTTAAGGGCTTCTCGGTCATTCAAGATTCTTCTCCAGCACAATTCTTTATAGACTTTGAAAGGTCAGTTCTCAACTTCAGATGGAAAAAAACCAAAAACCCAAAAAGCCATTGCTTAAACAATCCTGAACAATAAACGAATTTCTGGAAGTATCACTATTCTTGACTTCAAGCTGTCCAACCGAGCTATAGAAATAAAGAATGTATCGCATTGGCATAAAAACAGACACATTGATCAAAGGAACTGAATTGAAGACCCAAACATATGCACACCTAATTTTTTATAAGGAAGCCAGAAATACATACTGGAAAAGAAAAACATCTTCAACAAATGGTGCTGGTCAAACTGAATAGCTGCATATAGAAGAATGCAAATAGATCCATATTTATCACCCTGCACAAATCTCAACTTCAAGTGGGTCAAAGACCTCAACATAAAAACAGACACACTGAACCTGATAGAAGAGAAAGTAGGGAATAGCCTTGAATATATTGACACAGGAGACACACTGCTAAACAGAACAATAGACCAGGCACTAAGATCAACAATAATCAATGGGATCTATGAAACTGAAAATCTGTAAAGCAAAGGACACCATCAATAGGACAAATAGAAGCTTACAGAATAGGAAAAGATTTTCACCAACTTTTTCTGATCAAGGGATAATATACAAAATACATAAAGAAATCAAAAAACTTGATACCAAAAAACAAATAACTTAATTTTAAAATGTGAAATATATCTAAACTGAGAATTCTCAATAGAAGAATCTCAAGTGGATAAGAACCACTTTAAGAAATTTTCAACGTCCTTACCCATCAGGGAAACTCAAAACTATTTTGCCATTCCAACTTATTTGTCAGAACGGCTAAGACCGATATCACAAGTGACAGCTCATGCTGGTGAGGATGTGGAGCAAGGGGAACACTCATCCATTGCTGGTGGAAGTACAAACTTATACAGCCACTAGGGAAATCAATATGGCAGTTCTTCAGAAAGTTGGGAATTGATCTTCCTCAAGACCCAACTATATCACACTTGGGCATATCCATCCTACCACAAGAACACTTGTTCAAGCATGTTCACTATGACTTTCTTTGTAATAGCCAGAAACTGGAAACAATCTAGATATTCCTCAACAGAAGACTGGATAAAGAAAATGTGATACATTTTCACAATGCAGTGTTACTCAGGTATTTTTTTTTTTTAAAAAAAAAAAAAAATGTGATCATGAAATTTGCAGGCGAACAGATGGAACCTGACAGTGTTCTTTTCCAAAGCCCCTCTGAGCCCCATCTTTCCCTGTACTCTGGTCCTGCCTTGTTGGTGACCTTCCTAGCTAAGCTGCTGGACACCCCTGAAAGTTCCTGTCTTCCTTGCTTCTTTGCAGCATCTCAGGCGGAGCAAATGTGCAATGATGCACTACGTTTCACGTGTGTGTAACTGTTCTGCTTCACTTGATCCCACAGTGCACTGAGTTCCTTCTCAGTTCCCAGGACCATAAGTGCCTCCATTCTAAACCAGCAGTAGAACCACCACCCAACACTTGCCATCCTTTATCAACATGAAAAGTGCAATGTTTTCCTACTTTTAGAACCATGGGTCTCGCTGACTACAGTTCATCAATAAATTACGACTTTGCTCATAGTTTGGTCCTTAACTTGATGCTTGTTTATTTAATCCTCTCAGTATGGGTTCTTAGCACATCAAAGAGCAGTGAAATTCAGCATGGATTATCATTATCTTATCATCATTATCTTGCTTTGGGGAGGAAACCAGACACTAATGGTTTGAGCAATGAGTATAATGTCGGCCTGTAAAATGATTAGGACATTATTTTTTAATTATGTAATTTTTTTACTACTTTTCTAAGGAACTATACAAAATAATGTTTCAGTGAGATGTTTTTATACATATAATTATATTCTGTTCTAATTCTTTCTCTCCCATACCTCCCTCTTGCTGGTTACTCTCTCCAGCCTGCTTTCATGACCCCCTCTCTCCATTACTCACTCCTCACTTAAGGTCTCTTTCTCCCCATTCATGGACCCCTTCCTGCTTTCAACACACACACACACACACACACACACACACACACACACATGCACACGCACACACACACAAATAAAACCCAGGTTCTACATAAGAAAAAGTATGCACTATTTCTGTTTCTATGTCTGGTTGTACAAGACAACGATTGCCAGTTGCGTCTATTTTCCCGAGAAGCCGTAATTCCACACATCTTTATGATTGAAGAAAATCTATTGTGTGTTTGCCCCATTTTCCTTATCCATTTATTTACTGACTGACGCTTTCCACAGTCTATGGATACTCTAGCAGGAAGCATGGCTGTGCATGTATCTTTGTGATATGCTGAGTTTAGAATCCTTTGGCCTGAGACTGTCTGTTGTCACCCAGTGAAGGACTGGACTCAGAGTAAGGTTGGGGGTGGGGACAGTTCCAAGAGAGGGAGAATGGCAAAATTCACAAAGATGGTAGCTGGACAGCTGAAAAGTGTAAAGAAAGAAGTCAAACAGTAGACAGAAAGGAAGCACAGCTAGACACAGCAGCAGCCGACACGCTCAGTGGGGAGAGGGTACAGAAAACTCCAAAAACCGTAAGACGGCTGACCCCAGTGGGGAAAGACTGGCCATCCTTAGGACAAGCCCACAACTCACAGGAGCCTCAAAATCAGTTGCAGTCGTAGGGAGAGTGATTCCTCCCAAGGATAGGTCAGAAGTTTAAAGGAATCCCACCCACTTTGTTACTCTGTATGACTGACAGAGAGTTGGCTAGCTTCCCTCTTGAGAAGAAATCTATTGTTTAAAACTGAGCTACCCTGGGGGTTTCAAAACAGGAAACAGTGAGAAGTCAGGGGCACTGGATTTACTCTGTCACCATCCCTGGGTGAGAGAAACTTCCTGCAGCAGTTGTGCAGAATGGGAGTGTCCGGTGCTGAGGAGCCTTAGGAGCAAGCTGCAGGAGGCAGTGAATTACCAAGGAAAGTGCAATGCCTCCCTGGATTGCCAGGGGCAGATCGCATCCGCTGAGTCTGAGGCAGATGGGTGGTTCTACCCCTAGAGACTCCTACCTGCTGTTCACTGCTGCAGAGCCTGAAAGGCTGGCTTTCCATGGGTCTACTTGACATCCCATAGCATTATCCCTCCAACTGCATTATTGATACTTAGAGGTCTTGAACGAACAAAGTCAGGCCCTCCAACTGCACAGATCTCAGTGCTGTGATTGCTTCCCAAGCTCCTAACACAAACTGAGACATCTTTCCCTTCCCCTGCTAGAAGAGGAGCCACCCAGGAAGGAGAAACAGAAGTTGAGAGATTAGGAGACCCTTCCTAGCCCATAGACTGCAAATCCAAGTGTGGCCAGCAGAGGCCTCTAGCGTGCAAAGAGAGGACAGTGCTAAATGAAGAACCCCCCACTGGTGGACTTCAGAAGTTGTCCAATACAAATAGAACACCAGCGTGAGCCATAAGCAGGGCAAGTTCATGCAGGGGCTACTGGTCCTCCCTCCTCCTTCACATGCAGCAGGCAGTCTCCAGTTTTTAAGAACCCAGGAAGAGGCTGCTCCAACAGGGCCGGTTTCCCACAGTGCACCTCTCCTTCCCTGGGGATGCCACTTTCTGCAGTAGTTTTCCTTTTCTATTAAAGCTATATTTTATTCCCCCTCATATATCCAAATCATTTTGTTCTAACCATTTTTCATTGCTATGCACCCTTTTCTTCTGGTTTTTCTTGATTGACTTGTGGGCTTCCTCCCTTGATTTATTGTTTGTTTGCTTAGGTTTGTTGTTGTTGTTGTTGTTCGTTTGTTTGTTTTTTAAATTTGGTTTTGTTTTCTCCACTAGTAGAATTCAGACATAATCTGATTGTGGCTTTTTGGCTGTGCCTGTTTTTTGTTTTGTTTCTTTTTGTTTTTAATTATATTTTTTAATTATCTTTTTAACATTTAATTTTGTTTTAATTATCTTTTTGACATTTATTTTGTTTTCAAACTTTCTCATTATTAGGAATTTTTTACTTTTGTCTTTTTTTTTTGATGTTTTAAAATATTTTCTAAGAACTTGGCTCTGCTTCTTTTTTGCTTTCCCCATATAACATTCTTCTTCACACCTTCTTCAATTTGCCTTTGCTTTCTCTTCTGTTTTTCTCCTTTCCTCAATTCCTTTCTATATGACATTTATATTTCAATACTTTCCCTAAATCATTTTTAAGATTTACTTTTATTTATGTAGATGTGGGAATACATGCAGCTACCTGCAGAGGTCAGAAGGGAGAGTCTAAGCTCCTGGAACAGAACTTAAAATTGCTTGTGAGTGGCCTGACATGGGTGTTAGGAACTGAACTTGGGAGCCCCAGAAGAAAAGTCAGTGCTCTTAAATGCTGATCCACCTCTTAAGCTCCCCCAAATACTTTCAAACTTCACAGCACATTTTACTTTAGATTTCTCATCTTCAATCTCTTAGTTACTGGTGATTAGAATTTAATAAAATTTAGGTATGTTTCTGTATCTTACCTCATTTGTTGGTGTTGATGTTATAACAGTTGCTTTCTCATCGTTGAATAGTGCTGGGAATTGAGCCCTTAAGAAGGATTTAATCTAAGACCTGGAGAAGAAAGCCAGCAACATGGAAGAGAAAGTGTAGAAAAGGGAAATATATATATAAGATAAAAAATCTGAAATATGGGTAGAAAAATCATCAACATGGAAAAATACTTCTCAAGGAAATTGTTTAAAAAAATAGAAATTCTTGAAGTAAAAACTCAATAAATCTGTGGGGAAAACACAACAGCAAGTTTGACTAAACAGAAGAAATAATAAAGGATTGAGGAAAGAGTACAGAAAATAAAATAACGCTACCATAAGCCATGAACACAAAATTAAGTAAACATGAATTTGATGTCTCCTAACTCTGAATACAATTAAAGTGAAATGGCCCGTGTCACCTCTGACTCTTAGTAAAGGCAGCCATTGATCAAGAAGATACAATTACAGGCATACAGAGACTGAATGTTTCAAGTTCCTGGTGGCATAAATAATTAAGGTGCATGAAAAGTAAGATAGATCTTGATAGAATCATAGTGGGTGGCTTCAATCCCCACTTTCATCTTTTCACAGGTCCTGCTAATTAAAAATCAACAGAAATAAGTAAATAAGAAATAAGTTCAGAGTTTAGGTAATTCATACACTTAACAGATATCTACAGAATACTCCATCCAGTAGATGTATAATACACATTCCTTTCAGCAACCCATGGAGCCTTCTCTGAAACAGCATAGTAAGCTGTAAAGAACGTGTTAACAAATATTGAAGAAAGGAAGTCACTTATGGTATTATATATCAGGTTGCAATGGCATGAACCTCGAAGAAAAAAAAATAGCAAAAACTAACCTCCCAAAAAGCTATGAAAACACCTGGAGACCAAACAATACACAACTTGAATGAATTAGGTCATTGATGAAATCAGAGAAGTTAAAGTAATTTCTAGAATCCAATGGAAATGAAGGAACATTTTTACCAGCTCCTTTGGGATCTAGGTAGGGGAGCTCTGAGGGCTTGGTTTATAGCTATGAGTACACACACTTGACTAAAGGATATAGAGACATCAATCTCAAACTGACTCAAAACGTCCTCCCCACTGGCTACCTTTCATAGAATCCTAAAAGGCTGTGGAGACTGCTGTGGGTTGAGGGAGACCTGGATAGCCTTAGCCAGTGCTGGACACTGAATGCTAAAATGACAACATGCTAGCAAGATGTGTCCACTGATGTAAGTGTGGGCCGACTCTTCTAGAGTGAGTAACTGTTTTCTAATTAGTTTGAGATCTGCTCTATGGGAGGGAATTTCCTGCCGGGGAATGTAATCCTGCTCAAAAGCCCAAGGCAATGAAAACATAGGCCCTAACATAGATCAATTAATTTCTCTGATGAACATAGATGATGATTCCCTAGTAAAGCTCTCACAAATAGAATTCTCAACACACATTAAGAGGAAGAGAATCCCAATCATGATAGATCAGGAAAGAACTAAATCAAGTAGATTTTCATGCCAGAGGTGCAAGGATAAACGGATCCACATATGGCAATCCATAAAGCAGACACAGCACAAACATCATAGAATTATTTCAATAGATGCTGTGTTAGCTTTTTTTTCTCATTGCTGTAACGAAGTGCTTGATAAAAAGAAGCTAGCAAAGGAAGCGTTTATGTTGGCTTAATGTTCCCGGGGATACAGTACCTGATGGGAGGGAAGGCATGGAGCAGGCCCAGGCAGCAGTGCATCACATCTCATCCACAGAGATGAACGCTGTTGCTATGCTTGCTCCTTCCACCTTATTCCGAGATCTTAGCCCACGGAACAGTGATGTCCAAAACTAAAGTCAGGCTAGTCACCCCAATTAGCCTAATCAATAAAATCTCTCACAGACAGTCTCCAGAAGCTTGGCTCCCAGGTGGCTCTAGATCCTGTCAAACTGACAATATTAACCATAGGATAATATTAATGTATGGAGAGGACATTCATACAAGCCCCCAAATAAACTAGAAACGGGAGAAATCTCAACATCATGAAAACTATGCACAAAAAACCTGTAGCCAGCTAATGTCCTATTGAATAAGGAAGCTTATGAAAGCATTTCTTCTAATATCAGGAGCAGGATAAAGGTGCCTGCTCTCTCCATTCTTACTCAGTAACATGTTGGCGCATCAGCTAGAGTAATGAACAGACAGGAAGGAGATACAAATGGGGAAGATGTAGGAGTCAAATTAGCCCTATTTAGAGGCAGAAGAGGTCTGAAGGGAGGTGAGGATGGGGCCAAAAGGGGGGATAATGGAATTTTCATTTATATTTCAGCCACAAATGGTTACTTAAAATGTTTCCAAATATATGTGATAATGACATAATATTATATACTAGAGAGTAAGCTCATCGTGGAAGGAATATGGGTGGTGCATGTCACAACTCACTATTTTCTTATAAACTAATAACCATTCAACCAACTAGGTGCTATAAATCATCAATATAAAGGGGGATGAAGCAATGTTTATCACTGAAACACACAAAGGTACAAAGATACTAGAAAATCTTGTTTATCAAAACACCAGATAATGTAATCAAATGAAACAATTTTTCCCAAATAATCACAAAACCTTCATGGAAGAGCTATCACTCTGACTAGTTCCTAATTAAAAACATGTCAGGGCCAGTTTGAGCCTCTTTCCATGTAAATCAAATATTATACAAAAGCAACATAGTCCCTGACCCTTAACCACTCAAACTTCCAAATCCACTATCTTAGAACTCCATATTTGTTTATTGCAAATAAAGCTATCATGCTTTGTTGATGAAAGAGAGAAAAACATGAATTTGCAATCTTCTATGTAATTCAAACAAAGCAGGCATAAATCTCCACTTCACTATCACAAAGCTAAGAAGTTGACCTGTCCTCATGATATCTAAGCCAAGGGTCAGATTGGGAAATGTTCTCTGGTGACTGCACACATGTACACACACACACACACACACACACACACACACACACACACACACAAATGCAAAAGACAGAAAGAGAATTGTTCAGCCATCCACCACACTCCCTGAAAAGAAACACTGACAAATAAATCCTACTTCTAGGGAAACAGAAAAATCATTTTGCTATAACAAATGACTAGTGATTTCACAACCAAACTGCTGAAAGATCAGGGATGAGGATGCCCACAAAGGAGTAGTGATTACTTCACTCTGAAACACTGAGCCCTGAGTCCTCTGTCCCCAACCCCAAGCCAGATAGAGCTGAGTTTTTTTTTTTTTTAACTACAATTCCTGATAGGAATAAAGACTTGTCAGTTCAATGACTAACAAAGATAAGTGCTTAAGTGGCCTAATTATATCTGATGTGGAGAATCACCCTTACAGGAAAGCTAATGCTTTTTGTCAACATAGAAAGATCCAACTGTTCGTTTGCCTGATAATGATTTGGTTAACAAGCCAGGAAACACCTTTACAATCAAGTGTGCTCTTGATTCATGGCTGCTGTCTAAAGTGAAATCTGTTTCCCCAGCCAGCAGGGGAAAAGCCTTAGCAACATGGACAGCTGGCAAAATAAAACATATGCTCCAGATGAATGATAAAAAAAAATGATTTCTAAAAGTTTTCAATTAAAGATGATAGTCCTTGCAAAACAAACAGATGAATAAGTTTTTCATGCTGCAAATAACACTGGGAAAATGAATAATGAGATTCTGGGAAAGTATACCATTAAAATGGTCTCCTAGTGGTGGGAAACTCCTCCTTGACCAGCAGGGAGCCTTGGTAAGGGCCAGAGGCAGAGAACAGGAGGGTTTGTAGCACATCTAAAATTAGAAATGCTGAGTCAACCCCACTGGTGTTCAGTGCTGTGAGACAAGGAAATCGGGTCTTCATTTTCAGTGGCCTTAAAGAAAATGGTTAAATCGGTTAAAGTTACAAAAGGTTAGCCAATTGCTGTAGAGTTTAGAAGAAAAAAAAAAGCATTTTTTTCTTCTGTTCTCTTTAAAAGAAACTCTTCTAAAAATTACTCTGTAGAGAACCCACCTCTGTAGGATGAATGGCTCTCACCTTGTGCTTAGAGTTTCAAGTATGGACTGCCTTCATACTGCTGGGCTTCCCAAGGTAAAGAAAGCATCGTTACGTGGTGGCAAGATTGTGTTCAGCTATTTGGAAGTACCCGCTTTGATGAGTCCCTTTACACTCGGCCATGGACTCCACTTGGTCATGGCTCTCCACTGAGTGGAATCTCAAATTTCCCACTGAAAGACAGTGACGTGTACAGAGATGCCATCCCAGGATTGTAGATCATGGATCGTCGTGGCTCTTCATTGAAGCCTTTAAGGTGAATGGCAGGGTCTGGCAGACACTCTAGTCTACCCTTTCTTTTGAAGGGATTATTGTGGTAGTTGTCATGGGACACGTAAAAACTCATCTTCCCACAGGATGCTTCTCAAAACAACAACAAAACGTTTCAAATAAACTGAAAAGAGTATTCATGCCATGGGGACTCCTTTGTTAGAGTCAGAACATATTTACAAAGCACAGGCCACAAGTTCTCTCCAATGTTCCCCTTCCCAAACCATCTGGCCATGCAACCCTTTTCAGTTGGAACAGTCAGTGACTGTTCAAGTAAGACACTCTAGAAAATGTTGATCTAATTAGGAAGGTCTTCAGATTGTGCAAGTGCTTTGTTTACTTAATGAAAAGCAAAACAAAACAAAATACAGAGAGACCTAGACATTCAAGTTTTTCAAGTTCACCCACTGACTAAACCCAGGAGTTGATCTGTCTGCCACAGTCCTTCTCCATTGTGAGTCCCTCAGGAGCATAGACCATGAAGAAGGACCCTTCCCAGGTTTTTGCCACCAGCAAACAGTAATGCTGAAGAGTATGGGTCAATGATTTTTCCTTGAGAAGTGAGAGTATTCTAAAACCAATCCACACACTTAATTTCCAATCTAGCACCTCTCTCCTGCAAAGAAATGCCGATATCCTTGCACATATCCTTGCCGATATCCTTTTCACAGCTTAGGTTGGTTAATGGAGAGTGAGGTGGGTGCCCTGCTGGTTCACGGTGTCACTGGAGAAAGTTCTAAGAATAGAACCTGCTGCTAGCAGAGATCTGTCTTGGTCACACCCGATCAAGTGCAAGTGGGAACACACAAAGTCAATGGTCAAATCTAAGCTAAAAGGTTTTACTCAAGCAAAGTTAACTTAAGGAATTAAATACAAGTGTTTTCTCAACCTCTGGCTTAAAGGTAAAGCCTAAAAGTGTATGTTGTTATTTCAGTTCCGTGTTTCTTTTCCTCTAGAAAACCACTTTCTGAGAATGACACAGTTAAAGCTCACCAAAGGGGCAGGACCCTCACTGTCTGGAACCTTTCCTACCCTGCTCTCCCTGCCTGCTTGATCCAGTCCTCAGTGGATTCATTTATCCCTTGTAACTATGCTGTCCGAAGTTCAAAATTTGTCAGAACTTTAGTCGTAAGGCTTCCTAGTATCTTTATTCAGTGGGTATCTTGGGGCCTGTGTGTCTCTCCTGGCTCTTACCCATCCACAAGTGGCCAGAATCTAAGAACAGATTTCTCCAAGGAAATCCCAGCCTGAAAACCACGGGCTCACTGTCTAAGTCCAGATGTGTCACTAGAAATTTTCCTAGGCTGACACTAAAACAGGGATCTAGATTCATTTCCTTAACCATCCTCTGTCTTGTGCGCAGTGAGGGAAACTGTCTTCTGAGATGGAAGCTTTGGTGTAGAAAAACTACATTCACGTGACTTCTGGAGGGCACAGCATAGTTTCCCAGACGGTGGTCAAGGATTAAGTAACCCGTGAAGCTATGAGTGGCGCTTGCCCTCCCTACTATGCAGGTCTAATCCTCTCCCTTCCTTTAATCCCAAATGTATTCATTTCCAGAGGAAATAACAGTTAAAACAAGATAGCACCAGTTTGATCCCGAGCGCTTTGCCCACTTGTGCTTACTTCGACAGCATAACAAACTTTATTCATTTACTTAGTTCCTTATCCATTGAATTTAACTTCAAGTTAAATATGTTGCTAAATGCAGTGAGTTCTAGCTCCATTCTCTAATTCACTCTCTGTGTTCACTTAGGAGGAAAAAAAATAAATTCATATTTCCCAGTAAATATTTAAGTAAAAAAAAAAAACTGTCTACCCAAACAGATCTACCAAATTGATCAACTGTAGAATCATAGAAGGATTAATCACACAGCAGGACAAGAATCTAAAAATAAGCCTCAACTGTTGCCATGGTCTGATTTAAAACAGAGAATTCTTTAATGGCTTTGTTGCCTAGAGATCTCGCAATGCTTCAATTCCTAGGTTAGGTTTCTCTGCTGCAGTTCTTGGAGCCTGAATATGATTTTCATTCTAGTGCAATGTTACTGGTTTGTTCTAAGTGGTTGCTTGCGTATAGACAGTAGTGTCAAACTGTGGAAGCCATTCTCAACAAGCCATCCAGTCAACAGAGAAGGGGAAACTTTGCTTAGTAAAACTGTAGGGCTCCTTGGAAAACCCTGCTTGGCTGCAATCGGGGAATAAAGAGAATGTGACTGTTCCTGCCCTGAATGTATTTCTGACATAGTGCCCTCTTCCTAGAGGCCGGTGAGAGAGAGGAGGCAGGACTGAATAAAGGAGCACCCCAAAAGGAAGTGGGAACTCAGTAAAAATAGACACCCTCTGGTTTATCTGTATTGTGTGTTTGAAGATTAACTGTCTGTCTCTAATTCAGTCCTCTTCTCTAAAGGTGAGGGTCTGAGGTGGAGTCCATTGCTCTGGCTGACGGCACAAATCTAAAAGGCCAATGCTCCAGCACAGCCTCCGACCAGCCATCTTGGATTCCTGTTTCACATAACAGAGAAGTAACTAGGCATGGACACCATTCGTTTTCTTCCAACCATTTTCCCATTGGACCAAACAGATTCATCCTCAACCTTTTCCCTTCCCCCAGTATCATATGAAGTGCTGGCTGTCCCTTCTCAAACTGAATCTTGGTCCAATTTCCTTCTGCCTTTTGGAAACACTCTGCACCTTCCCTTTTCTCCCAAATCTACTCTTATAGCCTCTAATTAAAGGCTTTAATTAAAATGTGGTGGACTTTGGATGTTTTCTGTAAAGGGCCATCTATTTGGGCTCTAGGATACAGCTCAGTAGGAAAGCACTTGCCTAACATGGGTTAGACCATAGTTCAATCCCAGCATCACAAAAGCAAGCAAGGTTTCTTTCCCATCTGTCCCAATATTTAACAGTTTATAATGTAAAATCCCACATCAGCTTCTTTTCCACATCCTTTTCACTCTTGAATAGCCCATGACCTGGCTCTTGAAAAACTCAGGTTACTAAGGGCCTCTGCATTGGAAGAAAGATGCTTGATCCATTTCCTGTGGTCTTTCCTCCCCTAACTTCGATGGAGTCCTCAGCATTATCTAAAGTCCCTACCACCTGATCGGCCATCATTGAACACAGAACCATTTGGTTCAAGCAAAGAAATACCCTTCCAAAGCCAGATTCCAAAGTGTACTTTCTGTCTTCTCTGTGATGTTTTCATATCTCTTTCCCTCCCACACTCCAAGCCCACAAAGTAGGTACCCTTCTTTGAACTAAAAGTACCTGGCCATTAGACACATGATAGTGCTAATACTCATGGCTACTTAACTCTACCTTGTCTTGAGAGATGCAACTGTGTCCCATTCATTTCTGCAGTCTTTCATGCAATAGGACACTCAAGACATAGTAGGGACACTCAAAAAGTTGTTTGATAAAAAAATACCATATTTAAAATTTGATTTTCTTATAAGCACCACAAACCAACTTGCTAAAGATTAGCAAGGATTTTGGAGCATCCTACAGGAGAGGTCATAGTGCAGGCTGAAGCACCAGGTAAGGTGACAGTATGATTTTTAAATTACATGCAACACTACTGGGGCAGTAAGAGGATTTTATCAGTCAATACAAACACTGAGCAAGAATAAAGGACTATTGGTCTTTAAAATGCACAAATACTGTGTCTACCCTGAACAATCTAAACTTCCGTGGATTTCTAGGACACAGTATTTGTCTATATCAGGAGACCTGTATAAAGGATATTTTCATGCTTTAGTGAGGAGAATCCAATGTGTGCCACTACTGGCTATGGGTGCTATGTAAGGGATGGACCAGAGTAACTGGATAGTGTAAGATGAGAATCCTGGAAAAGGCTGCCCATCTTCCTCAGGAAAACCTCAATGTACAATGCCTCTTCAAAATATGAATTTCTTGTCTTTCTGGGCCTATGTGACCTCACTCAGGATAACTGCTTTCACGATGTCATTTTTTTTCTTAACAGCTTAATACTATTTCTTTTGTTAAGTACCGCATTTTTATTATCTATTCATGAGCTGATGGACACCTTGACTGTTTCCAATTTCTGACTCTTATGAGTAGAACAGCCATATACAGGGATGAGCAGATATCTCTGTAGTAAAAGGCAGAGTCTTTGGGGTATATACCCATAAGTTTACAATTGGATCATGTGGTAGATTTACTTTCAGCTTTTTACAATAATTCCTAAAATGGCTGTATCAAATTACTCTCTCACTAGCGATGGATGAGTGTTCCTCTTTACCTAATCCTCACCAGTATGTGCTTTGTTAATCTTGCCTATTCTACCTAGGTAAAATGAATCTTAGTTTCAATTTATTCTTCCCAACAATCTCACCCAGCTTTAAACACTGCAAGCCCTAACAATAAGATACACCCATTGCCATGATAGTGACACAAACAGTATAGGAATAGATAAACCACTTTCTTTAGAATTGCATTTAAGACCCTGTCTTAGTCAGGATTTCTATTCCTGCACA
>NW_022196895.1:68985912-68987243 GCF_008632895.1 Mastomys coucha
CTGGCTTGCTTCCCCTGGCTTGCTCAGCTTGTTCTCTTATAGAACCCAAGACTTCCAGCCGAGGGATGGCACCACCCACAAGGGGCCCTACCCACTTGATCACTAATTGAGAAAATGCTCCACAGCTGGATCTCATGGAGGCATTTCCTCACCTGAAGCTCCTTTCTCTGTGATAACTCCAGCTTGTGTCAAGTGGACCAGCCAGTACAGACCCTCTCCAGAAGATTGAACCCATACCTGATATTGTTAATGAGGTCAAAAACCTGAGACAAGATAGGTCATGAGCTTAGGGTAAAATCCACTACTATTGTTCTACTAAATACACATAGCAGTAAAGACTCTTGATGACTTATTGCTATACCCCTAAATCAGTCCACTGTCCTGGCCTAGGCAGAGCAACTTCTTTCAGTATATGACAATTAACACAAAGATCTACAGATGGACAGCATGCAGACAGGAAGAAGTTTGGAGTGCTCAGCCCTGATTGGGATGCCTTTATCAAGCCTCTTCCACAAGGCTCACAGATCTATCTACGCAGAAGAGGAAGATGAAAGATTGTAAGAGCCAGAGGTGGCAGACGATTTTAAATAAAAAGCATCCCCCAGACACAGCAATGCAGATGCACAAACGGCCCCATAGGAGCTATGCTAGCACAAGACACGTATAAGAAAACGTTCACCGTGTAAGAAGGGGGTTGGGCGCAACATCCCACCCTTAGCCAAGAAGCTGTCCACAAAAAGACAGCTACTGGAAGAGTGAAAATCAGTTGTGTATAATGGAGTGACACTTGAAATATAAAGGATACTCCTGGAAAGATCCGGGCCTGGAATTATTGGGCCAACACAAGTTGTACTTCATGTTTGTGTTGGCTTTTTAATTTTGTTTTTGTTTTTATCTTAAGAAACAGAAACAACATGACGTTGGATGGGTGGGAGATCTAGGAGGAGCTGGGGGACAGGAAAGAGTAAGATTAAAAATAGACTGCATGAAATTCTCAAATAATAAATTAAAAATATGCTCTGTGTGTGTGTGTGTGTGTGTGTGTGTGTGTGTGTGTGTGATGGCTATTATTGTTTGTCAGCTTGACTACATCTGAAATTAACTAAAATCCTAATGACTGGCCACAACTGTGAAGGATTTTTTTTCCTAATTAAATTTTCACTTTTAATCTGAATCTTTGAGGTGGGAAGATTGACCTTTAATGTAGATATTTTAAGGTGGGAAGATCCACACTTAATCTGGACCATACCTTCTTCTGGCAGGCTACATAAAGGGCATTAAAAAAGGAAGGTCTCTGTCTCTCTTGTCTCCATCTTCCCCTCCCTCTCCCT
>NW_022196895.1:68987521-69018826 GCF_008632895.1 Mastomys coucha
TCCTTGCTTGATTTCTCTCAATAGCCAGTCCACTTCTTCACTGGCATTAGAGCCTCCTTCTTTTGGTGTATAATGAAAACTAGCTGAGACATCCTGATGCTGGACAGAATAACTCCTGGATTCATAGATCTTCTGTTCCTAGCAGCCATTGTTGAACTGGCCAGACTACAGCCTGGAAACCATTCTAATAAATCCCGTTTCTACATATAGAGAGAGATTCATTCTATAAGTCCTGTTCCCCTAGAGAAGCCTGACTAATACAATATTTATATATGAACCAAAATGACAGGGTCTATTAACTGAGTTTTAAAGGACTTCCTACACAGACCAGAAGTAGATTTACAGCCTTTCTATCTCACCTTTTTGCCTAATGATAATTTCTAAACAAAAATCAGAAAGTCTATTAACGAATCAAGGATCATTTCCTGGGGACCAGAAAAGCCCACCGCAACTCCAACCCCTCCCCTCCGGCACATAATTTCTTACCCCAAAACCTGTTAATTCTAGTCTAAGTGACAAATCTTCCCACCTCTTTTTCAAATGATCTAAATTGGGATGTGACTTTTTTCGAGTCAAGGGGGAAAGCCTTGTCTAACCTCAGTGGGAAAGGATGTGCCTAGTCCTGCAGTGACTTGGTGTGCCAGAGTGGGTTGGTACCCAGGGAGGAAGCCTCTCCCTTTACAGAGGAGAAGGGGAGGCCATGGGAGAGGGGCTATGGGAGCAGGGACTGGGAGGGGGCAGGACTGCGATCCGGATGTAAAGGGAGTAAACAAAAAAATGAATGGGGGTTGGGGGAAAGAAGGGTGGATACATAGAAAATACATTTCCTTATCCTGCTATTACTAAAAGAAAATAAGAAAAAAGAAAATAAGAAAACTGAAAAACAGGCTGTCAGAGAAGGCAGAGAGCAGCAGAGATGGAAAACCTCACAGCTTTAGCTTCCCAGGGCAAGTCCGTCGGGAGCGCTGATGAATACCTGCTGTTGGGAGACTTTCCCAGATAAAGCGAGAAATCCATTCTCTTTAACTTAATCGCAACAGAGAGACATCCACGGGTGGGAAAACCACTCCACCTGCCTCGCGGAAATACTACAACATAAAAGCTGCTGCTTCTCATGTGTCTTGCTAATGTGTTCTGTCCGCGGCACTCCAATACGGTTCCTTGGCATATTTCCTTCCAGGAGCTCAGAGCCCTTTACAGAAAGCTTAATTCTTCAGAAAGTAATTTCCTGGCTCTTTCCATGAAATCTGGGTACTGAGAGGTTGCCTTGATGTAAACTGACCTGTGCTGTTCTTCGTCTTCACCTGGTTCAGGCGTCTCTGCTATGCTGTGTGATCCCGACTTCTCCAGGTTGCCACTTCAAAAATAGCATCCTGTCCCTGCAGGTGGATGAGACTAGGCTAGGCAGAGCTGCAGGGGAAATCCCTGACTTTCTACTGTGGGATTCTCTATGTGACCAGGAACACGTCAATTCAGCATTAACTCTCTGTGATTTGGCCATCAGGGCTAGGAGCCCATTGATAAGGGGGATATGAGATCTCTGACCAATTTTGTGCTGTTAGACTAACAGTGCTCAAATATGGATACACATAAGGATCACTTTAGATGTTTAATGAAAATATGGTACTACAGAGCGAAACCATTGAGTATTTATTCAGTAAGAACAAATGACGTTATTTCACTTGCAGGGACACAAATGGACCAAGAGGACACGTGTTAAGGTAAAGAAGCTAGGGTGAGGACAGGAAAAAAATCCATGATAAAAGCACTTACTTCCAAGCTTGGAGATGCAAGTTCAGCCCTCAGAACCCGCACAGTGGAACGCAAGAGCTGACTCCTGAACGTTATCCTCTGAACTCCGAGTGTGTGCGCTATGGCATTCACCCATGCACGCACACATCGCAAGCACACGCGCGTGCAAGCACACACAGAGAAATGTACGAAAAGCTTTTAAGACAGATTCAGAAGGAAAAATGTCATGTTTTTTCCTTTCATAGGCAGAATCTACTTTTAATAAAGGGGTCTATGTAGAGTAGGGGAGGGAAAGGAATAAAAGAGGGTAGTAGGGTAGGGGTGTGTTGGTAAACATGGCATTCACGATTATATACATAATCCAGATTTAAGTATCCATTTATACATGGAATAGGTGTGACTATGGCAGGGAGGCACAACAGGAGGAAAGAGACAAGGACCAGGAATGCAAATGTGGAAAATATAACAAATTCCATGGTTGTGAAGACTAATTTAAAAACTGATCTTTTAAATTGAAAGGTTTTTGTTATTGTTGTTGTTGTTGTTTGCTTTTCTTTTTTGGTTTTTCTGAATATGATATCCTACATTCTCCTCTCTACTTCACCAGTTCAGGTCAAGGTGAGACCTATGTGCTTTGTGTAGAGTCAATGCCATGTTCTTGTAGTCAGTCTACCTGGCACTGAGCACACCAGGCCTCATGTTCCAGGGAGGGTGACCTAATGTGATTCAGCTCCCACAGAGAAGGTCAGTTTTGTGGGCTTTGCTTTGAGGGCATTTTTTTCTTCTGTGCATTTGCAGTGCTGGAGATGAAACCCAGAGCTTTGAGCATGCTAGACGCGCACTCTGATGCTGCGCTATACCTCAGCCTAACACAGCCAGTTCTTCACTGGCCTTGGTGTTGCCTTTCTCTTCCACCTCCTTTTCCTCAACGCTGACCTTCCTCCCACCCACCCCCACCCCCACCCCACTGCATTTGTTGAGATCATTTCCCAAATAACTGGCTCGAAGTGTACTTTCTAAGAAGAATCCCCACCCTGGCCTAAAGCTTGTTCCGTAAGGCCCTCCCCCCACCCCTCTGCCCCTGAATGGCCTTGCTCCCCTGGACAATGTCGTCAGGATTCCTACCCCCCTGCTGCAGCAGAGAACAACAGCAAATGCTTTTGTACAGCTCAGTCTGAGCCGGGAGGTGGCTCTGATGGGTGTTTCATGGCAATTAGTGGATTATGCATTTAAGACAAGCATTTGGTTTTCTAACTTCTCAAGAGGGCCCCAAGGATCCACTGCCACACCAGAGAGTGACATGCTGCCTTTGGAGTTTTGATATTGACAGGGCCAGATGTCTGCCTAAAGGCTATCCCACTTTTTAAACTCACAGAACCTGCAATTGTGGGATGTACACAGCCCCCAGGCATGAATCCTAAGGGTCTAAATCAATGTCTAATTGTCATAGCCAAGTATGGCTTTCCTAGACTAATGATGGCTTTCTTAGTCTTTTTATTATGCATATGTCCAGGACACTTAATTCTGGCCTATAGGAAATGAGAATTTTGAGAGTGTGTCTGTTTGTATAGCTATTATACATGGTGAAACTCAAATTGCTAAGGGTGACAGATCTGTTCTTTAAGTCAAAAGATGCCTGGCTCTTGACTTTCTCTGATAACTGATAGAGGTTACCGCGACAATTATTGTTTAACTCATCTTTGGTCAAGTTATTCTGTTTCGACACAAAAGTGTTCTTGACTTATTACATGTAACAAAGGATTTGTATTCATAATATACAAAGAGTTCCTGCAGATCAATAATAATGAGACAAATAACCTGATTAAAATTGTAAAAGATTTAAGCAATTACTTTACAAGAGATAAAAATGACCAATAAGCCTGTGAAAAAGATTTGTGAAACTAATGGGGAAATGCAAATTAAAACCACAATGAGACACTATTGTAGACTCACCAGAATCACAAAATCTCTTAGAAACAGCAATCTGTGTATTAGCAAGAGTAAATAGAAACCTTTACAGTGAGTGACAGAGCCACTTTTAAGACCAACAGCCACTCTTAAGCAAGTGAGACACTGAAGGACAGGTATAGGCAAACCAGTTGGCCTACTTGGCCCTGGTCACATGGTGGGCAGGAGAAGACTTCCAGTGGAACCCAGTTTGTCTATCCTAGAGGCCCATCCGTTTCTGGGATGCTTCCACCTCACGTCCGTTTTAACCTTTAGCCTGCCATAGATGAGAACCTCAAGTGAGTCAAAGGCACAGAGAACTAAGGAGATTTTCAATCATTTTGAACCCAAAATTGATGGGCTTGGGCTAGCAACAGTAGGTGTAACCATGGAGATCGTGAGTGAAGATGTTTTATGTTAGGGCTTCTCCGGCTAATCTGGAGCTAGAGACAAGCACTTCCGGTGCTTTATGACCTCATAACTCCTCACTAAATAAATACCTACTTTATAGGCTCCAAATAAATGTCTGTTGCTCTGAATTGATTTTACTGTCCCAGCCTCAGAGAATAGACACTAAGATTCATAGACACCTGGATGGAGCTAGAATGCTCCCCAACCCTCTTCTCCCTTTTCCTCTCTCCATCTTCTTCCTGTCACAGCAGAAAACATGCTCCAAGATGATGAACTCACACTCACTCACAATTTCCCCTGAAGTCTGGGCCATGCCACTTAACTAATAACTCTCTGATCCGCCACATGCAAACTGAAGAGAGCAAGAGTTTTCCTGCCCAAGTCTGGAGACTGGGCCAGCAATCTTTCCAGACTTCCCACCACTCAGAACACCACTAAGGCCATCTCTCCAGACCTGGGAACTGACTATGAAAAAGAATATGTAGTATTTCCCTTCTGAGTCTAGATCCCTCTCCTCAGAATATTTTTTCTAGTTCCATCCATTTTCTGCAATTTACATCATACCATTATTTTTTTCCTGAATAAGATTACATTGTGTATATGCCCCACTCTGAGATGGCTCAGTGGTTAAGAGCACTGGCTACTGTTCTAGGGGACTGGAGTTCAATACCTAACAGCACCATAGTAGCTCAGAGCATCTGTGACTCCAGTCGCAAAGGATCTAATGCCCTCTTCTGGCCCATAACCCAATGATCAGTTGATGGATATTTAGGCTGAGTCTGTGTCCTAGCTTAGAGTCCTTTGGATCTTGTCAAGGGTGGTATAGCTGAGTCACATGGTAGATGTATTTCTAGATCTGTAAGGAACATCCTCACAGATTTCAAAGTCACCCCACCAGTTCACATGTCCTCTGACACTGATGAGGGTTCCTCTTTCCATCATCCTCTGCAACACTTGTTAGCTGAGGATTGCCATTCTGAGAGGGATGAGATGAACTCCTAAGTAGTTCACTCTGCATTTATCCTGATGGCAAATGATGCTAAATACTTAAGTACTCATTAGCCATTTGCATTTCTCCTTTTGAGAATTCTTTTTTTTTTTTTTTCCAGATCTATGGGCCATTTTAACTGAGTTGGTTTTGTTTTCATTTCTTGGTATCTTCTTGATTTGTGCATTTCAGATATTAATCTTCTGTCAGCAGTATAGCTAGCAAATCTTTTTCCTCCTTCTGCTCCCAGTTTACTCTGTTTATGATTTTCTCCGTTATATAGACGCGTGTTGGTTTCATGAGGTGACACTTACTAGTTGTTAGTTTTGTGTTTGTGCTATCAGATCCCTGTTTACAAGGCCCTTACCTGGGCTTCTGTGTCAACATGGGCTTCTGCTAACTCCTCAATCATTTCCAAAGTATCTGTCCGGTCTCACCTCGAAGTCCTTGAGCTGTTGGAGTTTAGTTTTATGTAGGATGAAAAAATAAAGGGTCTAGCTTCCTTCATTCAGTCTTCCTCGCGTCATGTATAAAAAAGATGGCTGTCTTTTCCCCAGTTACCGTCTTAATCAGAAGTCAGGCAGCTGCAGTTGCATGGGATCCTATCTGGGACCATGTATTAGAATCTTCCGACTTTTCTGTCCATTTTTTTTGCACTTGTGTGTGTGTGTATGTTTGCATATACACTTTAAGATCCTTTTTCTCTGTCTGTGAAGAACGTACCTGGGATTTTGGTTGGAATTGCAAGTGAATGGCTATTTTTACATGATTTCTTTCAATCAGTGAAAATGGAGGTCTTTCTGTCACCTTGTATCTTCCTTGGTTTCTTTCTTCGACGTTTTAAAGTTTTTATTATAAAGCTTGTTTAGTGGAGTTTATCCTCGGGTTTTGGTTTGTTGCGGCCATTATTTGGAGTTTGTGTGTATGAATGCATACACGTGCACTCGACTATTTGGAAAGAGGTTGTTTTCCTGATTTCTTTTTCAGTGCACTTACCTTTGATATAAGAAACCCATTGATTTTTATGTGTTAAATTTTTATCTTGGATTTTTCTGAAGGTACGTTTCAACTTTAAGACACTTTTGGTGGAATCTTTAGGCTATTCTATGTATATAATCAATATCTGCAAAGAGGGATATTTTGACTTCTCTTCCTCTTTGCATCTGTTTTATTTACATCTGTGGTCTCATTGCTGTCGCTCAGTCTCTAAGTAAGAAGCAACAGAGAACACGGCCATGTCTTGTTCCTGATCTTAGCTGGGGAGGGATGCTTTGAGATTTTTCCTTTGGAATAAGGTGGACTAAGGGTTTACCACAGCTTTTATTATATTGGGTTATAATCCCTCTATCCCTGAAGTCTCTATGATATTTATCATGAAGAGGTGTTGAATTTTATCAAAGATCTTTACCCTTCTATGTCTATAAAAATGGTATGAGATTTTCATCTTTGAATTCTCTTATGTTTTGAATTAAACTTATTAATTTACATATGTTAGAGTACATTTATTTATTTAAAAATGATACCTTCACAGTACTTCAGCACTCTCCTTGGGAGCCATCTTAAATAGGGAAACCACCATCAAAAATAACAAAAAGCCACAAAGGCAGGAAAAGTGACACAGCATGTGCTGTTAAAGAGACACGCAGGAAAAAATGACACAGTATGCGCCCTTAAAAGAGATACACATACAGTTGGAAAGCTAAAAATAAGAAAATGGATGATCCTATTTTTTAAACTCATCTGAGACTATATACATCAAGAGGCTCATAACATTTTGCCTCTGGGAACATTTGCAAGTAGACAAGACAAGCAGTACACATTTTATTATGGGTTTCAAAGTACATCTTAATAAGTGTGTAAACTTGTAAATAATGAAATCAAAAATAATGACAATCCACCACACATAATACATCAAAGGAAATGGTAGCTACAAAAAATAAACTAAGAAAAGGGGTTAGAAAGGGCTGGGAAATATTCAGCTTGAAGTAAGATTAGATTCATGAATAAGGTAGGGGAATGGGTCATGTAAAGGAAGAGGCTCTGAGAAGGAAGGACAGCAGTGGAAAACACAGAGGCAGATGAGTGTGTGGTCCCTTCAACGAACATTCCAGGCCTGTGTGCAGTGATAGAGTACAGTAAGAAAAGAGGCTGGAGATGGAGACAGAAACAGAGAGTGGGCCGAGATTACTATGACTTAGAACAAGCAGGGAGTCATTTACCTTTGGGGTAAATGACTTGACTGCAGCAAAGGAGGATGTCTTAGCTTACTTTCCTATCATGACTAAAGCAACTTAAGGTTGGGGACGGTGTTTCAAAAGGAATGAAATCATCATTCATTAGAAAAGTCGCAGAGGTAAGAACAGGAGGCCAGCCAGTCACATGGCATCAATAGCTCAAAGAGTGAGCAGGAAGTGAGGCCATGCTATAAAACCTCAGAGCTTGACCTTATTGGCATACTTCCTCCAGCACAGCTCCTGCCTCTAACCAGTTCATAGCCTTCTCAGACAGCACCAGCAGCTGGGGACCTAGTGTCCAAACATGTGAGCCAAACTACAACAGAGAGTCAAAACATCATTAAGAGAAGCCATATATATATATACATATATATATATATATATATATATGTATATATATATGTATATGTACATATATATGTGTATATTATACATATACATACACACACACACACACACACACACACACACACACACACCTTTGTTCAGTGTGAAATAAGCTATAGGAGGAAAGATGGGAAGTTGGGAGAAACAGAGATGCCAGTGAGGTTACTAGCCAAGGAGGGGGTTGAAGCTACATTTGGGTGCTAATGGTAGAGGTAATAAGGGTCTGATGGGGTCTCAATTCCTAAAGAATGCTAGCAAGATTAGCTGGCAGCTCCCTATAATGTTATTTGTATGTATGTATGTATGTATGTATGTATGTATGTAGTATGCATGTAGTGTACGTATGTGTATATATTATATACATATGTAGTATGTATGTGTGTTCACAAGGATGACTTTAGCATTCAACAACCAATTGCTTTGCTCTTCCCTTCATGGTCTCTTGCCTCTTGCTCTCATGGTCTCATCCCTGTGGAGTTTGGAATGCTCATTTATCGCATCCTTGTTCAGCTCATATTTGGAAATACACATCTGCATGCCATCACAACTAATGGAAAAAAAAGAGTTCATGATTTTGAAGAAAGTTGAGGAGGGAGCTAAGGGAGAGTTTGGAGGGAGGAAATGGAAAGGAGAAACCTGGTAAATAAATTACGTTCTCAAAAATAAGCGGAAGAGGTGATAAGAGAAGAAAGATTAGCTGGTGGATGGAATATGGAGAGCAAGAGAGAGAGAGAAAGGATAATATTGAAGACTGAAGGAAAAGACCTGAGCACTTGGAAAATAGAGCTGTCATTCTCAGACATGAAGAAGAAAGGTGTAGTGTGATGGAGAGTTTGGTAGGAGGCATACTGAGACTGAGGTATCCAGTAGACATCCAAGCCAGGATGTTCAGCACCCATTGACTAGATCTCTTGGGAAAGGATTTAGTTAGTAGTTATCATAGAGCTAAAGGCATTTAAATTTAACAGGACCTGATAGGATTGCCTAGAGCAAGTATTACAGGGACTAGAGAACATGGAGGACAGAGTCACAATTGAGTGTTGATGTTCTCCAATGGTAAGAGTCACTGAGCTCAGTAAAAGCCACCTGAGCAGAAACTGCAGGTAAGGGAGAAGATGTAGACAGTAGGAGTAGGATGCTGGAGGCAAGAAGGAAGGATATTGTTGAGTAATAGAAGGTTAGCTTTGTTAGATACAGTGAAGAATTAAGATGGTCCCTGTTTAGTTAGGGTATCACTGCTGTGAAGAGACACCAAAACCAAGGCAACTCTTATAAAGGAAAACATTCAATTGGAGCTGGCTTACAGTTTCAGAGCTTTAGTCCATTATCAACATGATGGGAATCATGGAAGTGTACAGGCAGACATGGTGCTAGAGAAGAAGCTGAGGGTTCTACATTTTGATCCACAGTCATCAGAAGGAGACTGTGTGCCACAATGGGCATAGCTTGAACATATGAGACCTCAAAGCCCATCCACACAGTGACACACTTCCCCCAACAAAGTCACATCTACTCCAACAAGGCTACATCCCCTAATAGTGCCACTCCCCGTAAGCCTAAAGAGGCCAATTACATTCAAACTACCACAATCCCTAAGAACCAGTTACTGAATTTGGTGAGACTAAAAAAGTCTCTTGACCTGTTGAGATAGTTGATGAAAAGATCAGATTAAAGCTAAGTAGATTCAAACTGGGAAAAGAGAAAGTGGAGCAAGTACGGATGGACAACCTTTTCAGGATATTCTAATACATCAGAATGGTGCTAAAGGAAAACAACTGGAAAGAGATTCCAGCATGTGGGATGTGTGCTCTAGACTCTAGAGAGTCTAATTAGCTGTAGGAGCAATGCCATCCTGTCAGGGTGAGGGATGGAACCCAGTTTTTGTGTGAAGCACCGAGAATAAAGGAGTACATATTTCATTCATTACCAAGAGATTCTTGCCTGGTTAGTTTTTGTTAAGTTAACACAAATTTATGTATATCTTCTCAGTGGCTAATTCATATAGGAGGGTGTTGTGGAAATTTAAAAAATGAATCCACTCCACAAACTCACTTTCCCGCAATGTTCTTGAGCCAGTACTGATTGGTGTCACCACGTCCTGGCAGGTTCTTATTATTCTCTCCCAGCTATTAAAAGCATCTCGCTCACATGCAACTCTTTACACACCCCCACAATCATTTATCTAAATAGCGCCTAAGACCCAGTAAGCAAAGCATGACTCTTAAGGCCTTAATATCCAATCAGATTTATATAATAATAAAATCACAATTTACAAGGTGCCAATACAATAATTTCAGGACCAAATAATAAAGACAATATTCTAACTCAATTAATCTATTTTGTAAAAACCTTTGCTTGGCTGTATAACCTCGTGGGGTCTGGCTCGTCCTCATTGTCTGCCTCCATGATCTTGACACCTCCTTCTGGTCTTCTGACCTTTTTCCTCCTCCAACTCTAGCTCCACCTCTCTATTCCTGTCCAATCACAGGCCTGTCACTGCCCTAATGTGATTGGACAGAGAAAATGTTGTAGCAGGAGGGCTGCCCATGTGTTCAGCCTGTCCACGGTGAGTGCTGCCCTCCCTAGGCCAGTAGCCTGGGCTGTGTAAGAAAAGTAGCTGAGAGATGACAGCAGAAAGCAAGCCAGTAAGCAGCACTTGTCCATGATCTCTGCTTCAGGTCCTGCCTCCAGGTTCCTGCCTTGAGCTCCTGCTTTGACTTCCCTTCATGAAGGCCTATATCCTGTAAGCTAACTAAATCCCCCTTCTGCTCCAAGTTACTTCTGGTCAGTGTTTTATCACAGCAACAGAGAAGCAAATTAGAGCAAATACTGAGTAAGTGGATAAAACGGGGGAGGTTAGGGTGCCGGGTTGGGGGGGCATGGAGGCGGAGGTTAGGGTGCCGGGTTGGGGGGGCATGGAGGGCGGAGGTTAGGGTGCCGGGTTGGGGGGGCATGGAGGTTCTCCGTTGCTAACTTGTTATTATTTTTTTTCTCAATAAACTAAGCATCCTTGCTATTCACTAAGTCAGTTATAAGGAATAGATGTTAGGAATTTGAGATGTGTACAGGATGCACCTGTCGGGTTGTTACAGTGTGTCTAGTAGTTTAAACTTTTACCAAGACTTTTATTGAAAGATGACTTATTGAAAAATTCAAAGTGTCAGCCGTAAGATAGTTGTCTCTTTACAGTTGCATATCACATAGTGATACCACCTGGCATAGGTTGACAGTTTACTTTTTCTAAGAAAGAATAATTGAGTTAAAAAAATCAAAGCCCTAACCACTCTAGTAAGTGATCTGTTTAATTTTAAGAACTGAGAAGCCTAAAGCTAGCATGATGAAATGGAGGCAGACAGTGGCTGGTCCAGTGTCTTAGCCACTTAGTTCTGTTGTCAATCATGATGCCCAAGGTTCTGAAAGGCAGTGACCACTGTTGCTTTAGACTCACTGCCTTGAACATGTAGGAAAAAATGATAAATTTGCAGCTTGGGACTTAGAATTTCTTAAACATATGTGAATAGTTTGCTGGGTAACACTGGAGATAGGACTACTGAAAATTGTTGCACTGGGTTGTGTTAAGACTTCAATTTTTCTTTAATGAGTAGTAGAATCAGATTGTCCATTCCAAAATGTTTTTTCTCTGATCACAAAGAACAAGTGTATCTCTTATGATGGTGGAACAAAAGGAGTTTTAATAAATGCAAATAAACTTTTCACAATATTAGACTTTAAAAAAAAAAGGAATGCCAAAAATAATTGTAAAACAACGTTTGAAAGAGTGAGAATACAAACTGAATAGGGAGAGGAGGTAGGTCTGGGACATTGTAAAACCATGCCTGAAGATGTGGTCTCCTGGCACTGCCACTGTCTCTGACCTTTCACCCAGAGCTCAGTTCTGAGGCCGGATGTATTCTTTCAGCAGTGATTCAAAAGTATGATCCTGATGGGCGGAACCTCAGACCTTGGGAAGTCTGGGCCTTTCAGCCCACACTCCCTGCCACCTTCCTTACTAGAAAGATTCTGCCTCCCACAAATATTCCCAAGGCAGATTGTTCCCAGTCAACCATAGACCATAGATACATATTTAGTACATGTCCTTCACACATACAATTTTCTCCTCCCTCCTCCAGACCCTGCAAAGGTGCCAGAGCAGCTGCCGTACCTTTCCATTCGCTCTTATAAGATACTATTAAGAGGTCAATTTGGAATAAATGTCTATGATAGAGATTCCATCACAGTGAATTTACTACTTGCCTTGTGATAATTTCACACTGGAAGAGGTAACTGCAAGCCATAAATTCATTTTTTAAAACGCCAATTTTACACAAATAAAATCAATTCAAAACCAATTAACTCATAACCACTGCCATTCCCCCAATAAAATATGGATGATTTAAACTGTTCTTAATCAATTTTATAGAAGGCTTGAAGTATTCATGGACTTTCCTATGAAACCTTTTACAACTTCATGCCTCACTGTCTGTTTATGAACAGTGTGGCCAAGACGTCTGAGAGCTCAGCACTCACTCTGCCCCTAGCAATGCTATTTCATACACACGAAAGCACAAAGCTGCCCCTGGACAGAGTACACTGCTAGTTATTGGTGGAGCCTAGATTCAAACTAGTACCTTATTCAGAACAAACTCACGTCCCTTGTCAATCACCATGGACATTCAGACAACACATACACACACACACACACACACACACACACACCACATGCACACACACAGACACACACACACGCATGTATACACACACACACACACACACACACACATGTACATACATGCACGAAAGTGTTCCAGTTGCTGTTACAGAAGTTGGTGAAATACAGGTTTTAACCCAGAAACTTACCAGTTAGAATTAAATCTTCCTTATAAAATACCAATGGTTCTTATCAGAAATCAGAAGCAAACTTACTTAAAAAGAGCCCCCTAGATCTACCCTGTGCTTCCTTAGGTCTCCTAGCAATCCAAATTCCCAAATGCCTCACCAAGTTGTGCTTTTGGATGAGAAAGAAGCACCTCCTACAGGGAGAGGCACTGGTACTGGAAGTTTGCAGTTGTAAGCTCCTTCAATAAAAGCAAAGAAGGGAAGCAGATGGCCAGAGCCAGCAAATTCTCCTGCCCAGTCATCTTCTTTTCCCTATATTCAGAGAAATCTTACTCCTGATTCTATACGATTGAAAGCTTCAGACCGTATGAGGGGGAAAACTTGGATGGATGGATCGTACAAGACAGAAACTGCTAATTTCATATGCCTATATCTCTGTTTTCTCTTTGCTAATAGCATACCTGAGTTTCAACTAGAGTCACAGACACATGGGGGAAAATCTCTTCTACCCACTGGAATGTAAACAGAGGGGTTTGGTTGTAGTGGCTTAAACTTTTCTCTCTCATCACTCTCATGAGCTGGCAACATTTCTCACCTCTATCCCATGTCCTTCACAAGCCAGGGCCCTGGGAATGTGTAGCATTGCTTGGAGTCATCACTGCCCACTTCTTTTAAAACTCACAACTTACCTGGCACATCTGCCATCAGGTGGGCTTCTCCTCCTCCTTCTGCCATCAGCACCTCTCTGGTCCAGATCTCCATCTTTCTCTGACTTTGGCTTTTAGCCCATCTCCCTCCTCTACATCTTTATCCTACCACTGTTTTGGTGATTTAAGCTTCAGTGAAATGAAGCATTTATTCTGTTTGTTAATCTTGACTATCATATGATATACAATTACCTGGGTCACACCATCCCTCAAGGCATAATTTCGAAGGTATTTTAAGAGAATATTAAGGATGGAAGACCCACCCTGAGTGTGGGTAGCACCATCTCATGGGCTGGAACTTCAGAATATGAAAACACAGAAAAGGGAGAAGGCCAGCTAAGCACCAGAATCCATCTCTCCCTGCTTTCTGACTGGGGATAGCTGTGTCATACTCCCACATACTTCCACAGCTGTGGGCCCATCCTGATTCCCACCATTCTGATTATTACCTTCTTCCCAACTGTGATAACCTCCACCTTTAAAGTGTGAGCCCAAACAAGTCCTCCCTCCCTCAATTCATTTCTGGCTGAGTATTTAGTCACAGTAATAAGAATGGCAACAAATACACTTGTACATTCTGATTTTAACTCCTCACCAACAATAACATTAATCCATTTCATCTTAGTTTCAAACTCACAAAGTCATCTCTGAACCCTGCTCTAGCTCAGATGGTAGCTAGGAACCACGGTAGCGGCTTAATTCAAATAAAGTCTAAGTAAAAGTTAAAATCCAGTGTGTCCATTGCATTGGTCTCAGTCCGGGTGCTCACTGGCTACATGGGGCTCATGGCTGCCATATTGGAAGCAGGTGACCTGAATAAGTTTAATTTAGCCCAAACTGCAGTGGGAGGAGAGTTTTGCGCTTCTTTCCCTTTTTACATATGCCTACAACCCCACCGCCACTGCCCTTTTTCAATATAACATGGTAAAAGAGATGCTATCCTGTGGTGGTTTGAATGGAAAATGTCCCCCATAGTCTTAGGCATTTAAACACTTAGTCACCAATAGGTGGTGCTGTCTGGGGAGGTTTTGGGGATACTGCCTTGCTGGAGGAAGTATATTGCTGAGGGCTGGCTTTGAGAGCTTATGGTCTTATCAAAGCAGCAGAAAAGTAACATGCCATTATGCCGTTTTTTGTTCTTTTTGTTATATAGAGATAGCTCCCTCTAGGATCCAGAAAGGTAAACTGTGCCAGAACTAATCACTAAAGTGAGTGCTTTGGGGACCTCATACCATGATTCCTTCTTGGCTTTCCTAATCTTGACAATGAGAACCCCTTTAGTGTACAGTAAAGGTATTGATTAGCTTCTTAATATTTGCTTTAATGCACTAATTCCCAGCCTTTTCCAGGGACTAGTACTTGATGTTTCTACCTGGTAGGAGGAATTAGAAATAAAACCAATGGAGCATATTTTGCAGTTGTGTCCTTTGGAAGACATTTCTTCCAGGGCCCTAAGAAAACACACAGGAGCATGTTTTACATGAGCATGTGTGTTTACATTTCTAAGTAAAGCCTTCAGCTTAAACCTGTGGTCTGTAACTTTAAGAGCAGATAAGTTGTCTTCATGCCTCAGAGGCTTCACTGCCTCAGAACATCTCAAGGTATAAGCTACATACTCAATTAGAGATTCAGGCTAAAGGCTCTTACTGTCAGCCACTGACACCTGCAGCTAAGAGACATGAGTCAAAGCACTGCATACCATCCATCAGAGAACATTCACTTTAGTATATGTTCCAGCATAATACAATGAGTATCTATCTATCATCTACCTATCTACATATCTTTCACTCTATCTAGCTATCTGTCTTTCTGTCCTTCCATTCATCCATCCCTCTATCTAATCCATCCATCCACCACCCATCACCTATCTATCTATCTATCTATCTATCTATCTATCTATCTATCTTGATCTATCTTTCTCCCTCCTCTCTCCTTTCTCTCTCTTCTCTCTTCTCTGTCTTCTCTCTCTCTCTCTCTCTCTCTCTCTCTCTCTCTCTCTCTCTTTCTCTTTCTCCTATATCCAATCTTTCACATCAGATTTTGTTTGGTATTCTTTCACACATAGGCCTGGTACATTAAACAAACGATTGAAAGGTTTACCATTGCACTATCATAAGAGCAATGCGAAAGGTTGAAATAAACTGGATATTTCTACCCCTTTCATGGAGAGTAATAATGTTGCAACTGAGCTAGAGCTGCATGTACTGCCCTCTGTTGCTTTTCCAAAAGCAACTACACTGTCTCTTGTGTCTGCCAGTACTCAGGTCGTGAAATTTCTAAGTGTATTATGGCTAGCTCCGGTGTACAAACAGGGTAACCCACATTCTTCAAAAGCCAAAAGTGAAAAGACCCTACTAAGGAATCAGTATATCAACAAATAAAACATAAATCCTGTTTTCCAACAGTCCTCTATACCGCAAGAAATATAGAAGAGGAACCCACAAATCTAAAGCATTACCTTCTACATCAAATATTAAGATCCACATATAGAGATAATTGTCCACTCTGGGTAGCATGCTTGGAGTCTTTGACTAATAGTCCATGACATCATCAAGCCCACTAATAGCTACAAGGGATATCAGTTCTGGGATGTTTGAAAAGCAGGAGTCTGATTGGAGTCTAAAGTCTGAGTTCCTTTTTGGTCTGACATTTCTGAGCACTAATTAATACACTGCCAGTGACTCAAGACAGGGATGAAAGACATGTCTCCCCACACTAGTACCTGCTTCCCTCTATACTGTTGTTCTTCCATATATTGATTTCTGGTATTTTAAGTCTGACCGCAGAATGTGCTTTAAGAATAAAAGCTGCTTTCCCCTCCCCACCCCGTCTCTCTATATATATATTTTCCATTCCCTCCCCTCTCTCTCTTTCCTTCTCCAGGTGTCTGTGTCTATTTTTTGGCATCCTGAAATCTCAGACAATCAGGGCTATATAAGTAAAATCCTAATTTGATGACAAGGCCTGGCAGAAGGGAAGTAGGACACAGTGAGAGAGAACAGAGCAGCACATTTCCAGGAGAGGAGAGAGGAAATGTGCGAGTGTAAGCAGATCGAGATGAGTGTCTGATGGCGCAAGTCAAAGCCAGGAGGAAAAGGCACGGAGAAGCTGACAGTGAGCACAGAGCAGAAAATGCTTGGGGTGATCTGTTTGTGAGCCGGGTAAAGCTTGTCTTTATATTATTCAAATGTTGATAAATGTTAATTTCTGTACCCACAGAAAGTTGAGTACAGGCCAAACTTTGGTATTGGTATTCATCAATACCATCAAAATGCCTCAGCATTTTGTAAATGTACACCTCCCTCACTTTCTGACTGGTTTAATAAAGAGCTAAGAGTCAATAGCTGATGCCAGAGAAAACAGGCGGGACTTCTGGGCAGAGATAGGAATTGTAGAAAAACCTCAGAAGTGGGAGATTTGCCAGCCAGACGTGGAAGGAGTAGGATATATCAAGATTGAGTGAGAGGTAATCCACATGGCAAATGTAGATTAGGATAAATGGGCTAATTAAATTCTATTAAGCTAGTTGGGAAATAGCCTAAGCTAAGGCCTACACTTTCATAAATAGTCTCAGGATATCCTACATTTAAAAAATCTATTTTGAATAAAAAGAAAAAAAATAATTAAAGTAAAAAAAAAAAATCCCCAGGCTACGGTTTAGCAAAGGTAGTGCTAACCTAGAATGCACACACACTGAGTTTGATTGATCCCTAGCACTATGGGGGGTCGGGGGGGGAATTAATGTTCTTATTTTCGAGATGAGAAAAATGATAGACTCAAATCTATTAAGAAACATGCATAAGAAAAGAAAGCAAAACCCAGGCAGGGGCTAAAACCTAAAACTCCCCCAATTCCTGAGTACAAGAATAAGGAAAGCTGGTGGACATAGACTGTGACTCTGAGGGAATCCTCAGAGTGGCTGTTTGGAAACACAGGCTTTTTAATGGTTCGTGTTCCCTTTGGTGTGCGTCATTGCCGTCTGCTCCAAGTGCCTCATGATTAAAACAAGGGTCTCTTTTGTGAACTCAGCATCTTCATGGATGAATCTCACATTGCTAATTCTCAGGTAAGATGATGGATTAGAAGTTACCTCCATGCGACTCAGTGAAAGAGAAGTGCCAGGAGAAGAAAACAATTCACTGTTCGTAGGGTTGCAAATTGGCATAGCCACTATGGAAATCAAAGTGGAGCACCCTTGAAAAGCTAAAATTCAATCTACCATAAGACTAAGCTATCCCACTACTTGGCACAGCCAAAAGGATTTGACATCCTACTCTACAGACACTTGCTCAGTTGTGTCCATTGCACACATTGCATAGATGTCCATAATATCTAGGAAACGGAAACACCTTAAATGTTCCTCAGCTGTGCAATGGGTAATGAAAGTGGAGTAGATATGCACTATGGAATACTATTCAGCTATAAACAAAAAGGAAATTTGAAAATAAATAGGTAGGTAAATAGACATAACTAGAATATACCATATTGAGTGACATAAGCCAGACCCAGAAAAGTGAACATCACATATTCTTTCTCATCTGTGGCTCCTACCTCCAAATCTTCAGATGTGAGAATACAATCTGAAGTAACAGCAGAAACAGGACAGGAAACAGCCGAATTGGGTGGGAAAGGGAAAGCAATAGAGAGGAAAATCGAAGAGTACAAGTGATTTGAAAAGGAAAATGGAAAGAACAGGTTGGGAATTTAGTCAGAGAAAGAGGAGGGAATGTGACGTCCTCCCCGTTCTGTCCCGCAAGAAAGACGCAACCTGAGCTCTTCCTTTTGCAGTTCATTTCAGGAACCTTTTAACAATGTTTCTCCCTCCTGCTCCTCCTGCTCCTCCTGCTTGCTTCTCCTACTTCTGGCTTCTCTAGAGCTGTTACTTAAGCTCCGCCTTCTGGCCCACCCTCGGCCGTTGAGTACTCCCAAGCTTAGCCAATCCCAATGGGCTACGTGGCAAAAGCAGATAGGTCACCAGATGTGGAAGCAACCAATGGCAGCAAGCTTAGCCAAATGAGGGCTTGCTTATGAGACCGCTTGCTCTTGGAAGGCTCTCCACAGGGAAGTCAATGCAGAAGGAGAAGGCAGGGAAAATAAAATAATTAAGGATAGAGGAAAAAATAAAATAATATTAAGAATATCTGAAAAGTCACATCTATTTACCTAAAATGATGTATAATACACATAAGTCTTCATATGTATATATACAAATAGAATTTAATTGAAAATTTCTCACTGCTCTAACAATGCTTTCCTCAAGATCCTAGACTATCCAACAACAGCAACAAAATAATTGGCATCAGAAGCCCCTTCTCAAATTGTTGGTTAGGGGAGTTCAGGAGATTCCTAAAACTTTATAGGCTATTTCTGTTATCCTTGATTGCCTCCAAGAGGTGAAAGATACATCCTGTATTGCTGAAGACACAGATACTGTCACTTAGAACACAGAGCTCAAAAAATCTGAGTTGAACCTGTCCTGAAAACTTGCCCCCTGAGAACTACTTTTCATGGTACCAGAAAGTGCCAAGCAAGCTTCCAATGGAGAGAAGCAAGCAAGAGTACTACCCAGCTATGCCATCTATAAAATACGAACACCACCACAACAAGCTAGCCCTAAGGGTGAAGTGGTTGTACACATATCCTGGAGGTAACCAAGAGCTCTCCAATTGGGCTTAAGATCTGCTGAACGAGATGGAAATCATGCCTGCTACTGGAAACCTATCAAACTACCTTGAACAAATGAAGTCATAGATCTTGGAGGAGAACCTACAATGGCCAGTTTTCTAAACCAGCACTGTTCCTATCTACATTCTAAATATTTATCCTTATACCCACAGATATGTGTAGCTCCAATCCCTCATCAAAAATTACAGAAAACCATGATGATAAAAAATAGCAGAGAAGTAATTGTGTGTGGTGTCCAGCCCCAACTGATATATCTACAACACATCTCTTATACCTGTGGCTCTAAACAACATGGAGTGGAGACAGAAAGTTAATAAGAGCTGGGGAATGTTTCTTCAAGAAATGTTGGGAAAGCTACACTCATGAAGTCTCGGGGGGGGAAAAAAAGGCTTCATTGATAGGACCCAAGCAAGAACAACACTAATAGACACCCTAACATGGAAGGGGAAGTCTCATGGGGCCCCACCCCTAGACAAAGAACTACAAGCAATTAAAGAATACTGAGAACAGGATAATTAGTCTTTCTCAGGGAAGAGGCCCTTGATTGGTTATCCAATACCAAGCTGTCATCTCTGAGATCATAATGCACAAATAGCATAACCAATACCAAGAGGTAGTCCCTGAGATCATATACACCTTATAAACTTGATTAGGTTGTATTTATGTATTTAGGGAAGAAAGACGATAATAGCTGATGAATGTTAGATAAATAAATGATAGATGATAGAAATGATGGGTGGAGAGATAGATGTGATAGATATAGATGTAGATGATAAATGATGGATGGATGGATAGATAGATGTAAACAACGTAAAAGAAGCTATGAATATGAGAGACAAAGCAGTGAGGTACATTGGAGGGGTTGGAGAGAAGAGCGGGAAGTAGGAAATGGTGTAATTAGTTTTAATTTTAGATAATAAAAATTATTAAATAATTATTATATAATTCATATAATAAAATAAAGCAATTGACCCTATTTGACTCTATTCCAAAGAGAGGATAAGCTTCAGAAACTCACAAAAGAAGTAAGAGGACTTTCAAAAAGATTGGAAACAAAAGAGCCACACTATAAAAGAAAGGGGATCTGGCTGTACATAGCCCAGCCCCATTGCTCCTTAGAGAAAAGGGGAAGGCAGAAGCCTCATCCAAAAGAGAAGCCAGACAACCTTGGTGGTGAGAGACTGGCTGTTATGCCCACCATTCAAGTCTAGCTCATTGGCAAAGACACCACAGACAGAGAGTCAAAGAATTTCCTCATGCATTGCCTCCAATCCCAGCCACAGAAGCAGACACTTTGCCCTTCTGGAGGAGAATCACAGGACACACAGGGTGAGTGAGTAGGCAAGGTAAGAAATCAAAAGCAGAAAATGAGTACACCCACCATAGTGGAGGTCACCCCAAGCCAAGGGGTAATATCAAAGGACTGCCTCCAGCATTTGGACTTAATCTTCCTAGTCTGACATTTCTCTACCCTGTGCCAGCCCCTGAGGTGGACAGGAGTGGTTTACTTCCTGGAATAGGGGAAATCTTCTTTGAAAACAAGCCTCATCAATAATCCATCCTGTTACAATTCACTACATCACATACAAAAACACAACAATGTAAAAATGCAACAACTCACAAGGTTGGTAAGTTTACAGAAGAAAGGGCAGTGATGTTTACTACATGTTGGCAGGGGGCATTTTGGGGGAGCCAGCTGGAGCCTGTAGAGACTGGCTCTTTTGTTTCTCCTCATACTTAATCAGCCATTTCATACCCAGCTGCAAGCCCTCTTTGTTACTGTCCTTGATTTTAATCCATTTCAACCCTAACATTCTTTTTAATGCTAACATTTGTTTCCATGCTAACAAATCTATCAAGTGAGCAGAAGCCAAAAGCAAGCTGGTGTAGCTTTTCTTCTATCTGCTAAAGTAGACTTCAACCAAAATTAGTCAGGATGGATAAAGAAGGCCACTACTTATTAAAAGGAACAATCATCAAGAAGATAAAACAATTGTAAATACATATGTATGAATTTTAGAGATGCCAGTTTCATAAAACAAACACTAATATGTATAAAAATGTAAAAGCTCTCAATATAATGATAATGGGTGACTTTGAAACTCCACTTTCATGTATGTCATCCAGACAAATAATGAAGGCAGGAACTGCAGAGTTATATTGTACTATAAGTCAGATGTACTTAGCAGACAGACACAGAACACACTACCCAACAGATCTAAAATATATACTCTTTACCTACAGCTGTTGAGGAACATTGTTCTTTAGGCATGATGTTGATGACTTAAATTCTCAGCAGGTATAATTACTGGTCTGTAACCACTGACAGGAGACCTGAACAATATTGGGCTCTAGCCAGACTTTTGGACCTTTATTGGTTCATTTTTCTACTACCCTTCACCCTATTCAACCCTTCTAACACTCCAACATTAGAGAGGAGAGATAGAGGTTAGAGGGGAAAAGGAGTGAAAAGCTCAATCTCATTAGACTGCTTCCTGGTGAATAGGAGCATTGAGCTCCTTGGGGCAAGTTTGATCTTTGCTGTCAGGATATTTAATTTCTTCTTCTCATCTCTATGCACGACCACTTGACAAACCTTGACAAAACTCAACAACAGCAACCAGCATCCAGCATCCAACACCCAGCAGCTAGCAGCCAGCATCCACCACTAGGAGCAGCAGCAGCAGGTGAAGGAACAAGAGTAGTGGCACCCCTCTCAGGGCTCTAGCGTGTATGTGTGTGTGTGTGTGTGTGTGTGTGTGTGTGTGTGTGTGTGTGCATGTGTGTATGTGTGTATGTGTGTATGTATGTATGTATGTATGCTTTCAAGAGTCCACCAAATGTCAAATATCACACATTTGCAGTAACTATCTATAGCTGACAAAATCACACTCCTGCTAGAGCGCGAGGCAAATCAAAGTCAGTGCTGTGGACATCTAAAGCAGCCCCATAACACACATCCCACACCCGGGATCAAAACGAAAACATATTCCCATAACATTTCTGTGTTTTTAAAGAAACCAAAGTTCACACTACATTGGGCCCATTAACTTCCCATCTTGGATTGGGGTGGGTCTCATGAGATGCTGTCCCTTCCTGGGTATATACAGATATGTAGTGGTTGCTAAGGGTAAAGAGATCATATGACCCCACTATTCCCTAAGGTGATATAGTCAGTCAATGGTTGCTGGGGTTTGTTGAAGGGGGGTATTTTCAGTGGTATAGTCCAAGGCAAGTAACTTCTGTATTAGTCTGGGTTCTCTAGTGTAACAGAACGTATATAATGAATCAATAGACAGTAGATAATTTGATTGATTGATAGATGATAGATGGATGGATAGATAGATAGATAGATAGATAGATAGATAGATAGATAGATAGATAGGGACAGACAGACAGAGCAGATTTATTAGAATGACACACATACTTTGGTCCAGTTAATCTAACAATGGCTGCCTATGAACCAAAGATCCAAGAACCCAGTAGTTGTTTAGTCCATGAGGCTGATGTCTTAGCTGATCTTCAGTATGCACCAGAATCCCAAAGAAGTAGTTGCTATTGCCAGTAAAGGAATGGACTTGCTAGGAGACCAATAACAACCAGGGAAAAAGCAAGATCTTCCATCTTTCATGTTCTTAGATAGTCCTCAGCAGAAGGTGTGGCCTAGATTGGAGGTGAGTCTTCACACCTCAAAAGACCTGGATTAAAGGTATGTTTTCTGTGTCAAAAATTCTGGATCAGAAATGGATCTTCACACTTCTAACCAAGCAGAAATCCATCATAGGTGTGTCCCTCCATTTTGGGGTTTTGGTTACTACCAAGAATAGCCATCACAATTTTCACTCATACTCCTGTAAGTAGAAAAATGACCACAAGTTCCTATAAATATAACTATAATTAAACTTTTTGTCTCACTAAGACCTGGGTAGAATCATTTCTTTGGTCTGTTATGGAGAAATATGTTGTTCATTTCCCCCGGAAATGTCTACATAACAGTAGCCCTTGGAATCAACCCTTAAAAATTGATGACATTCTATTTCTTTGTTAAAGTATGTCCTTAACAAGTACAAAATAATCAGATAACGATGTAATAAAACTACAAATCAAGAGGGGAAAAACCACAAAATATATACAAACATTGGGAGTATGAAGAAATCAGGAAGGAAATTTTAGAATTCCTATAATCAAATCAAAATGAGAACAATGTTATCAGAAGCTTTAGTGAATACCCCTCTAACTGGAAAGTTTGTAGTTGTGTGTGCTTGCACTGAATATCAGATTTCAAACAAATGACCCCGAGGTCTTAGCACAACAAGAAGGAAGAATCAAATCAAATCAAACCAAATCAAATTGAAGCAGCTGACAACACAAAATAATGAGGACTGTGGCAGAAATACACAAAAGGGGACTATGAAAACAATATGGGGACTCAATCAGAGAACCCATCTGTGAAAAATTCAAATATCATAGACATGGCTTCTTGCCTAACAAAAAGACAGAGAAAAAAATCAAAATAATAGAATTAGAGATGGAAAGAACAATGCCACTATAAATTCCAGTCAAATTTAGATGGTCATTATAGAACACTTTGAAAATTTAATTACAAGATGGAAAATCTAGAAGAAATGTATGAATTTTTAGACAAACATGACCTTCTGCAACTAAATTTTAATATATATATATTTATTATATATATGTATATATATATACATATATATAATGTAAACAGACCCAAGAGTCTCCTAGGAGGGAAAGGCCAGGGCTAGATGAATTCACTGCTGTTTTCCACAAAACTAGGAGAGAAGTATGCAGAGCTGAGGTCTTCAAACTCTTCCATCAAAGTAGAAAGGAAGGGAACCAAACTCATTCTCCAAAGCTAGTATTACAACACCAAAGCCATATAAGGACATAACAAAGAAAGAAAATTATAGACCAATTTCCTTAATGAACATAGAGGCAAAAAAACATTAAAAAATGTAATTACAAATCAAGAAAACATTTAGGTCATGCTCATCAAGGTTTCATTCCAGAGATTCAAAAATGAGTCAACATATATGAAACAATAATGGTAGTATAAAACATAGATAGGTCAATGGACAGAAACTACACAGTCACTTTGGAAGATGCCATAAAAGCATTTAAAAAAGCCCAATTCCTTCCCTATGATAAAAGCCCCCACAGTAACTAAGAATAGAAGGATCATACTTTAACATAATAAAAGATGTGCATGATGAGTCTATAGCCAACATTATACTAAATGGAGAAAACCTGAAGTTATTTCTGTAAAATCAAGAATAGAAAATCTATCCAAATTTCTCATTCTTATTCAATATGAGCTTTGAAGTCTTAGCTTGCAGCAAGATAAGAGAAAGAAATAGAAAGGATATCAATAGGAAAGGAAGAAATTAAATGATATCTATTCTTAGGAGACATGGTCCTATGCTTAAATAATCCTAAAGATTTCCCCTATGAAATCCATGGATCTGATAAACATGCTCAATAAAGAATCAAGATACAAAATCAATAGACAAAACTAAACAGATTTCTTACATACCAATAATGAACTTGTTAAAAAGAAATCTAGAAAAAAATCCTATTTATGACATCTTCAAAAATTACATAGTAATCCTAACTAAGGAGGAAAGACTTCTACAATAGAGACTTTAAAGTACTGAAATCAGCATGAACAGTGGAAAGACTTTGCATAGTCATAGACTGGTAGAAATGATGTTATGGTATTACTATATTACAAAGGCAACCTACGTATTCAATTAAATCACTCTAAGATCTTAATGGTATTCTTCACAGATCTATAAAAACAACACTGAAGCTCACATATAAGCACAAAAGATACCCAAACAGCCACAACACTCACTAGCAGAAAGACTAATCTGGAGACGTCCTGATACCCCATCTCACAGTATGTTACAGAACCATAGTAACAAAACTAGAATGGTACTGGCATACAGATATAAAAAAACAAGGCAATAGAAGACAGTACCCAGAAATAAAGCCATGCAGCCATAGCCACATAATCATTCATGAAAGTGTCAAAAACCACCCAGCCCCTTGAATCAATAGTGTTGGGAACTCTGGGTATCCATCCAGAGAAGGATGAAGCTAAGTCCATATATCACATCCTGCACAAAAATAAATTTAAATAATTGGTAAAAGGCCTTAATATAAGACCAGAAATGATTAAAAAAATTTTTCTCAAAGAAAACATTGAGACACAAACACAGGCAAGTACTTCTTAAAAACTACTCCAATATCATAGAAAATACTTCCAAAAAAAATGGAAATGCATGATGAAATTACAAAGCTCCTTTACAGCCTACAGGAGCAGCAAAACTCTAGCAATTATACATCTGTCAGGGGTTAATACATAGAACCTCTAAAGAACTGCAATAATAATAATAATAACAATAATAATAATAATAATAATAAGACACAAACCATCCAGCCAGCAAGTGGCCTAATGAATTGAACAGAGGTCTTTAAAGCAAGAAAGAATCCAGTAAATATCTGAAAAATTCTTCAACAGCCTTCCCCATCAGGAAAATGCAAAGTACAACTGCTTTTGTATTTAATCTCAGGGCTGAAGAGACAGTACAGCAGTTGAGAACACTTGTTCTTCTGGAGGACTCAAGTGTGGTTCCCAGCACCCATATGGAGTTTCACAACTGCCTGCAACTCTAGCTCCAAGGGATTCGATTCCCTCTTCTAGCCTCTGCAGATACCCTCACCCCCCCTGTTCAAGCATACCACACACACACACACACACACACACACACACACACACACACACATTAATCTTTATGTTTCACTTCTTACTACTCAGAGTGGCTGTCATCAAGTAAACAAATGACAACAAACACTAGCAAAGATATAAGGACAGGAGAACATTTATACATGGCTGGTAGGCAACAAACTGGTGTGCCATTGTTCAAACCAGTGTGAAGATTGCTCAACAACAACAACAAAAAAAAAACCTAAAACATAATTACCATGTGACCTAGCTATTCTCTCCTGGATAGATACCCAAAGTATGCAAAGTCAGCATGCAGCACAGGTACTAGCACACTCCTAGTTCACAAAGGCCGAGATAGGGAACCAGTGAGATGCCCATCAATAGGTAAGGGAATAAAGAAAACATATACAATAGAGTTTTATTCAGCAGCACAGAAGAATAAAATGATAACATTTTTAGGAAAATGGATAGACCTAGAAATCACTGTGTTAAGTAAAAAGAGTCTCCGACAAATATTGCATGCTTTTTCTAAATATAGAATCTAGATGTATATATACAGGGAATGTATACATATGCAAATGTACACATATGCAAATGTGACGTATGGAAGGGAAGACCTCTAAGGCGTGGGGGAAGGAAACAAGAGAGAACAATAGTGTATATATGCCTTGATGAAAGCAAAAGGTGGAACTTTTTCAGAAGAAGACCAGCAAGATGAGGAAGATATGATGGGTGAGGAGGCAGAAAGAGTAAATAAGGACCAAACATAATTTTATATACATACAAAAATGTCCTGTGAAATTCATTTCTTTGTGTGCTGTCTAAAATAGTGGTTTAAAGGACCTTGTAATTCCCTTCCCACTCTTTGCCCATTTTAGAAGAGTTGGGACATGTGCTGACTGCTCGCTTCTAGGTGGTTACGAACAGAGCTATGCTCGCTTCTAGGTGGTTACGAAGAGAGCTAAGCAGGAGGTGGAACCCACCTTTGAACTGTGGATTGCTAGACTGTACCCCTTTCACATTTTGAATACCTCCCTCCCTTCCTAGGGTACCAAAGAACCTCTCTCTGATGCCTCTTCTTCTCAATTACTCCCTTGAAGGCCTTCATGCATCAGCACATCAAGTCTAAAAGCAACATTTAACAATTTACACTGTGTTTATGAAGGGCCTAACACTTCTTAACACGAGAATATTTTCTACACTTTATGGGTATGAGAGTTTTGTATATGAGCACTTCAGATACTAACCTCAGTCTACAGCATTAATTAACAGCAAATCTGGAGCTCAAGTTGAAACTGGGCCGCCTGGCTTGTTAGTTTTCAATTAACTTCCCAGCCCATTCCTCATTTTCATACTGTGTAAGATCATTCAAGCTACTGTAAAACAACTGGGCTGAAAAAGTAAAATAGTTCAAACATAATAGAAATGCGTATGTGGTTCCATAGCACAATAGTGCGAGGCCAATGACCCTGGGAGGTGGCTCTGCTCCAGGCAGTCATTCAGGGGACCATGTTGAGGACCTTTAGTACATGGCTGTCTTTCCTTCCCGTCAGAGAAAAAAAGAAAACCATAAATAAGTGTATGTGGGAAGCTTCTATGAGACACCATCTATGGTTTGAATAACCAGCAATGTCCTCAGAAAATTAATGTTCCGATTCTAGCCTTCATCGTAATGGTGAGCCTTGGGAAGAAAATGAGACTGGTGTCCTTTCATGAAAGACTCCAGAGATCCCTGCCCTTTTGCCTTGTGAAGATACAGCAATGAGGTGCCATCCGTGAAGGAGAGAACGTGCTCTTGGATAGTGATGTTTTGATCATCCTGGCCCTGAGAACTAAACAGATAACTTTCAGTTGAATTTGTCCTCAGATTTGGATTTTCCCAAGGACATTTTCACTTTAACAACAAAAAAATGCAATATTAAGCCAAAGGGTATTTCAGTGGGATTCTAGCTGTCTGTCACTCAGTGGACAGCATTCACAGAGACGCAAGGGACTTTGCTTAGTTCTCCTTTGAATCCCCAGTGCTGGCAATGTCTGCCAAGGTACAGGGCTAACCAACCCTGCCTCCCCAGGCATTTAACCACACAAAGAAAGACAACCACGGAAGAACAAAGCCATGTTAGACTCTAGTCCTTCTCCAGAATATGCTCCTGACATCTGAAGGTAATTGAACACTTCGCACTTTCTGCAACTCTGTTTCCAGTTTATGGAATGGTGAATAAGGCAGAATCCAGAGTCAACTTCACTCTTAAAGAAGTCTTGAGTTCTACAGTCACTGAGAGGTGCTTGTGCGACTGGACGTTGTTATGTGCCTTTGGTCCAAGATGGTTCCCATCCAGCCCCATAGCATGCCCTCACTAGGTGCCCAGCAATGTCTGCAATGTGCTCTGAGTCTTCTTCTCCAATTCTATAAGGGAAAGGGATGACTTAGGCTCATTTTTAAATTACAGCTAGGATTAGAAAATATGAATTATGAATGATTAATGAATACTGGAGAAGTCCTACCATCCAATGTGCAATAAAGCCTCTATTTTAACATACCCCTTTGCTGCTTTGCTTCTCTGCGCCCCCATAATCCTTACTTACTCCTAGTGATTTCTTTCATAGCTTCATTTTGTGCTACAGGGGAAATATAAGCAGGCTAGAAAGGTAAACCTAATATTCTCACAAAACAATGAAAAGCTCACGGAAGACTGTACAGTAGTGCATAGGTACTACTTAAAGAAAATGGGTCATCAAGGGTTGGCTCTGCCTCAAAATCCATCTTTTCAGATTCCAGAAAGACTCGTGTCAAAGGTGGTGCTGCTATTCTATGCTGTGAACCATTGACCCACTGAGAAATCGATGGAGAGACACAAACAAATAAAAAGCAGCCTACTTCTTCGTTTTCCTTGGAGAAATATAAAGGACTCAATTCACTTGCTTAGTAAATTATAAATAAGGAAGCCGTAGAACAATTCAATAAAAATATAACAAGAGAAGCAGTGGAGGTGAGGAGTTGTAAGATGCTGAGAAGAGGCAGTTAGTTCTTTTTAACCCTTCAAACCCCCCACCTGCTTATTTTAAAAAGAAACAACAAGATTTTAGCTCCATGGACGTTCACCAGAGAGTATGCACCTGTGCCCAAGACCTAACTCTGTGTCCCTGCCCCTCCCACAACATCCCAATACCTTAGATCTACATCATAGATAGTTCCTGAAAGTTCTGCATCCCCATTCTGGTTCAGAACCTGAATTTTAGCATTTGCTCTCCATCATGGAGATCCACTAGTTCACCAAGCAATAAAGAATTCTACTTTCACACCCTGATCAATACATTCTCAGCCATAGAGCCTAATATGGTCAATAAATTGTAGGCAAATTGATATGTGTCACTTTGGATCAATGAATCCATTCTACACAAAGTACATTAGCTTCTTTGCACCACTACAATTGAAGTGCTGCATGGACAGGCTGCTCCATCCAACTGGAAGAGGAAATGAAGAGGAAAAAGAGGGCACCAGGTCTACACTGCACATTAGCATGGGGTGGGGAGGAATAAGCCTTTACCTTTATAGCCAGTGAGATTTGGGGATTTGTGACGGTTTGGATGTCAAGGTGACTACATTAAAGGAAAGCTGGAGAGCTGGTAAGAGACTACTTTGTGGATATGTCTGTGGAGATATTTGCAGAAGACAGAAGACATTGGCATTTGAATCAATAAGGGCTAAGAAAGAACTCTCTTCACCCAGTGTGGATAGAGACTGTTCAACCAGCTGGCTGAGGGCCTGCAGCCCTGGGACACTTTACCTGCCCTTGGCATCTGAACTTTGTCTTCATTGCACTCAGCATCCCAGACTTGTGTCAGCACCACCTTAACTTCTCAGGCCTTCGGATTCGGTCTGAGCCCCATGGTTTCTTTGGTTCCTTGCTCCTACTGTGGAATTTCTCATTCTCCTTAACTGAATGGGCCGATTCCTGTCCCGCCTCACCTGCCATAAATCCATATGTCCTCTGGATTCTGTTTCTTTGGGGAATTATATTTCCAGATTGTGACTGCAGATTATAACCTAACACGGAGAATGCTACACACCCTTCAAATGGATGCTAACTCTGTATAGTTTTTCAATTGCTAGATTTCTGCCTATGTTTCAGACAAAAGGGGAAAACTGTTAACTACCTGGTTTGTTACATACATGACTTCAGATCTGGAACATCATAAGGATTGTCCTTATTTTATAAACAAAGGAGAATCTCTATCAAAGATCTTCTAGAATTTCCCAAGCCTGGAAATAACTGACTTGCCTTGGCACTGAACAGGCTCCTGTTTATTTCTCAAGCTGGTTACTCCAAGAAATCCTGAATCATCCAGACGCTTTCTCCGTGCACTCTCTTATGATGTTAGGGGGAGAGCTGGCGTCATAAAAAGAGGAATCAGGGGCTGGGAAGACAGCTTCATGGTTAAAGAAGTGTGAGGACCTGAGTTCAGGTGCCCAGAACCATGTAAGCTGGACAGGGCAATGCACATCTGGAATGCCAGTGTTCCCACAGCAAGACTCGGGGGAGGCAGGAATTGTCTATAGCCCCTGAGCTACAGCCTGACCTGTTATCCTGGGAAGGCAGAGGCAACAAAGGTGGGAGGAGAGGCTTGATAAACGGGAAGACCCTCTGACCTCTGCACACATGTGCTATGGAATATGTGTACATAACCTACAGATGAAGAGGGAGGGTAAGAGAAGGAGAGAAGGAGGGAGGGAGGGAGAGAAGGAAGGAAAGAGAGAAGTAGGGAGGGAGGGAGGAAGGGAGGGAGGAAGGGAGGGAGGAAGAGAGGGAGGGAGGGAGGAAGGGAGGGAGGAAGAAAGGGAGGGAGGAAGGAAAGGAGGGAGGGATGGAGAGTTCTTTAAAAAACAAAAGTAAAACAGGAGTGAATGTTTCAAGTGAGAAGGAAAGCAACACTGAGTCAGAGGGAAGTTCTCATCCAGGACACATGTGACCTGGTCACTCAGGGTGGCTTGGAAACAGATGACTGTTGGGAGCCTGTCTTACATGCCCTTAAAGAAAATACTAGTAACTAAATGAAAACAGAATACTTGGTGCAAGCATGTACTAAAATGTAATCTAGCTCATTTCGAAGCCCAGGCAGTTGTTGGTAGCTGAGTATAAGATCTTTGAAATCAAAGAGCTTTGATTTCTTGTTTAAAGAGTTAAATATTTATAAACCTTTTAAAAATAAATTGCCATGCAAGTGTCATGCAGGGTTCTGAGTCTCCATTGTTCTCCAAATAAGCATGGGAGAGGAGCTCATGGACATCTACCAAGAGCCTCCCAGGAGGCAAGATTCCTCCAAACCTTGTCCAAGCAGGCCAGGGACACACACTCCTCCACTCTGCTCCCCGACTCTGTTCGACCGTTCTGCAGGCCTATCTGTCTACTTGCCAAGCTACAGGGTGTAGGAACAATAAGACAATGTTCTGTATACTGTGACAACTTACTCTGAATATGACAGGATTTAAAGGTTAAATAATTCTTGAGATAATAACACACATACACACACACACTTTCACATATTAACATGTACTCTCCCACACAAACACACCCCATCACACTCTCTCTCTCTCTCTCTCTCTCT
>NW_022196895.1:69018853-69025523 GCF_008632895.1 Mastomys coucha
ACACACACACACACACACACACACACTTTCACATATTAACATGTACTCTCCCACACAAACACACCCCATCACTCTCCCACACATTCTCTCTCTCTCCCTCCCTCCCTCCCTCTCCCTCTCCCTCTCTATCTCTTTGTCTCTCTCTGTCTCTGTCCCTCTCTCTCTCTCTCTATCTCTCTCTCTCTCTCTCTCTCTCTCACACACACACACACACACACACACTCTCACACACACATACACACACACACACCACTAAGAGAAAGAACTATAAAATGTGATGTGCTAACAAATAAATATTTATATTGTTTTTTCTAGAACGAGAGCTCATGGGCTTTTCTGCCATATTAGAAACAGGACATTGGCCTTTCAGAAGCACAGTGGTCCTCCTTCTCTGTGCTGCCGGCACAGGCTCACAGTGCCACAAAGCAGGTCGGTTGTCCTTAACTAATCCTTCTTCCTCTTTCCAAACTCATTCTCACACTTCTGTAGACGTCTATTTTTCATTTCCGACATCTGACAATGCCCTTTACTAACCTTATCAATGCAGTCTTCTAAATATCTGATTTTATTCATTCAAGTTATAACACGGCAGGATTTGTAACAAAACCTCTCTGTCTAGGAACAGCCATGTGAGCTGCTTCATAAGCAATGTCTCTTTGAGGCTATTCTGGACATCAGTCAACAGGTGAGGAGGAAAGGGAGAGATAAGGATGGTCTACCGCAACAGTCTCTGCTTCATCAAACCAAGAGACCTTGTCCTGAAGTCTCTCCACCCCATCTCTAGTCATCAAACCTTTGTTGAATACTAAGTCTTAGATTCTCCCTTACAAATAGTGCTCTGTTTTAGTCCTGGGGACACTTGAGAAGCATCACAAAGCAAAACAGTGAATGTAGGTTTACTGGGAAAAAAAAAGCCAGGTGAGGCAGAGAATCCTGTTTCACACCACCTTTGCTATAAGCAAGCTGAACTATATTGCCTTCTCATGACTTCTGGCCTCTAAAGCCTCTATGGTCTTCACTCCACACTCATGTGTGTGTTTTATTCCCTTAAACACTGTCTGATAACCTTCTCTAAGAGCAGCTCCGGTGTGACATGCCCTATCCTGTCCAAGATTTCCTTTTCAGGAGTTTGCTTCAAGCAACTTCTCTGGGTTCAGTTTTGCTGTGTTTCGCCCGTCATACTCTGGCTAGAGCTGCTCATCACCTCCAGTTAGAACACCATGCTTCCTAGGGTAAACATGTGGTTTCATAAGGCATTCTTACCTATGAAAAACATCTGCTCCCCAATGCTGGTTGGTCACTGTGTTTAGAATAGGACTGACTCACACTGCACCCCAATGTTGAGCAGAACCCAGATTTTATTCATCAGTGAAAAGAATCTCTTTCTTCAACAGGTAGTTCTGGAATGTAAGGTACTCTGGCTAACATCACTGAGAAAGCCATGGTCTAAGATGGTACAACCATTTTAGCAGTAGTACAGTGCTAAGATTTTTAGTAGTTGTCACAATGACATATGCAAAAGGGTAGCAAGCATAGCTAATGGGAAGAGAGAGAGAACATTGCTTGATGCTCTTGAATCCAGCCATGCCTGGCACTAAACCAACTTCTCTTAAAATTAGAATCTATGTAAACCGACCCTCTTCTTTTTCCTGACAAGTCTCAGTTGACTTTTGTCCCTTAAAATAATAAATTACAATCGATTCCCCCTTTATGCACTTTACGTCCATATTTATTCAACATAATCCTTTCACTCTACACAAAGTTCAAGCACAATATCTCTAAAGTCCCCCCAAATTATAAAACTCAAAACAAACTTTATAGTATTGACTGAATGATAAAAGCAGAAAGAAGCTGTGTGTATGTGCGTGCTTGTGTGTGTGTGTGTGTGTGTTTTGTTTCTTTTTGTGTGGTTTTTGTTGTTGCTATTGTTGTTTGTTTGTTTTTAACTTCCTTTGGTAGCATGTGATTGTCTCTTAGATAAATAGGGGAAAATAATCGTCCCTTATTACTGGCAGCAGGACCTACTGTCTACCTTTCTGAGTTCTCATATTAAACTGACAAAATCAGCCTTCTAATTTACAACAACAATGTGAACAGGAAGCATCCAACATTTTTTGCTGCTTATGGGTTGGTCGGACCTTGAAAGAGAAGGTGGAAAGCCACACAGAGATGAATTTAAGGAGAAGAAACAAGAAAAGGGGAGAAGCACACAGAAATGGAAAAGGACGCTAGACCTGGTACCTCCTTCTCCCTCCTCAGGCCTAACCCTGGAACCTTTGTTATTGTGATATAAAAGAATGTAGCTGGCCACAGCCAAGCGATTGACATTCTGATCCTCCAAGTGTCCTCACTCATTGAAGGGTCCTTAATGTATCCATACACCACAGATGACTGGGTATCTGCCTAAGGCAGGTGAGGCATTTTAGCACCCTGAACCACTAAGGAGACTCTTCCAAAGCACAATTCACAAAAACGACCACATTTCCGGATCATCAAGCCCCCTCCTGAGGCTAGCCAAGACCACCATTTAAAGGAAAGACCCTCACATAGCAGATGAGCAACACCCTCTCATTCTTCCCAAGAACTAGTCAATGTATGACCAGTCAGAACTGGAGGTCAGCAGCATTATTGGTAAAAAATGCAATCCATTCAAAGCAATGTTGCTGATTTTTTTTCACCAAGGTTTATTCTAATGTATTCACTGAGCTCAAATGCACAGTCACACAGGCAGAGGTGGTTGTTCTTAATAGTCAGAAAATTACAGAAGGGAAATAAATACAGTCTTTTGGGGGGAATGAGAGGGAAGGAATTGGTTTAAAGTATGGCGTTTAAAGCCTCAATCTTTCATGCCCGTTAAAGTATTTCTTTCTCTTCTGAGATAAAATGAATCTAAAGCCACATTTTTTATAACTGAGTAAAATAATTTATCTAGAAACAAACTGATCTCATTATTTGAGGATTATTTCTGTACAGCAATACTGAAAATGACAGAAAATTCTGGAAAATGACAACCAACCTAAAAGTTATGCCTGATGAAAACAGAAAGTTCCAATTGGAAGCTACAATTTCACTGTGCTCAATTTTCAATACATTTTTTGTGAAAAGAATTGGATAGAACACTGAGCTACAGTTGAAAAGATTTAGGGTTTCGTTCATCTCTGCCAATGATTATCTCTATGACCTTGAAAAAAACATTCAATGTCCCCAGAAATAATCTGAGGCTAGGTGTAAGCTTCTGAAAATGAGAAAACTAATTCAGGTATAAAAAATACCCCAAATTTAAAGAAATTATGAGTTGGACAATAGTGTATTAATGACAAGCATATTGACAATGATTTAATTAAGATTAAAATAAAATCTATTAGCAAGCACTTATATGCCAAGTATATATCAGTTATAACTGCCAACATTATAAATAAATACTATTATCACAATTTGAAAAATCTAGAAATTGACAAACATGGGATTTAATAAATTTCTAAAACGTACACAAATGTTCAGGGGTAGAGTCAGCTTTCAAACAGGTCTAATTCAAAACTGGGGGAGCTCCTTTCATTACTGTTATTCACTCTATGAAGCACTAATGAAGTGTAGAAGAAGGCTTTGGGGCCCTCCAATGTGAATGTTCTGAGAACTGTGTGGATAATTGTTATGGGGAAGCAAGTGTCATCTCTACTCGGATTACAGCCAGAAGGTGGGCAAACAGCTCCTATACTGTCTAGTAATTCCACTTGCTTCAAGGTATTGCTGGCAATCTGTCCTTCCAACAGAATGTTAAAGGGGTGGACTTCCAGGCTATGGTTTTTGAGGAAGTGTAGGGGATTATTATATATCCTCTCTTGAGACATCACAACAAAGAACTCAAAATAGGTGAGCACTTGAGAAGCCTGGATCCCTAAGTTTGGCCTGCTGCTCAGGACACGTTGGCTAAGTGATGATGCTTATGACAAAGACTTCTCATCACGTAAGGCAAGAACATTCTAGGGACACTGAAAGGGGGGGCCAAACTGCCCTAGCTGATATTGGTAATAACTCTTTCACATGGGTTTTTGAGAGTGATAGGACATTTTACAGTTGTATATACCCCAAGGACCTAAGATGCTGGACACTTGCAGTCATCAAAGATTTACTTGGGACAGTGGTTCCAAACTCACTGTCCCCATCAATGAAAATAGAAGACAGGGAATTTCCTAGGAGTATTAAAGTGGAAGTATAGTTTCTCAAGAATTGTTTCAGAAAAGTAAGAAATCAACGAAAAGTGAGAGAAACTTCGAAGGTGAGAGGGGGGTTCCAAGAAAGGCAAAACGCCTGTGAAATTCTGTTGTCTGGGATTTTTACAGAAGGCTAATAGAAACTAGACAGAGGCTGAGGTAATCTCTCTTGAAAGTGGTTAATTATCTGGGCTAACATGGATCAAATGACCCCTATAATCTAAGCCTGTTCTCTTAGCCCAACCATGGAGGGGTGGTTCACTGCCAACACTCTTTAGCTATCTCTGGCTCTAGCTTTGTTAGTTATTGACCTTGACTGTCTGCTAGCTGTTAGCCACTTGGCCAGCTTTATTACCCTTGGACCTTGTGGGCGTCTTGCTTACTATTAATTATGCTAAGCTTTCTGGCTTTGTGAGTTGCTGACCTTGACTATCTGCTCGTCATTAGCTACTGGCTGGATTTTATCTACCTCTGACCTTTGCAGGTCTCCCAGATGCTATTAACTGTACTAAGCTATCTTTGTTCTCACAACTACCAAGAAATAGCTGTATTTTTCTTGGTTATCTCTATAGGATGGCCTGGGTTCTGTTTCCTTAAATGGGGGAAGAGTCATTAGAAGCCATCCTTACTTAGAGCAATCTACCATAATTGGCAACATTGTATTAACAGCAAGACTGTGTAATAAGTAGTAGTGCAGTGCCTAGCATGTTTCCCAAAGGGGAAAGGTCTCCTGGAAGCTGGCCAGCTGACTCATCATTGCTAGCCTGGTTTCTTAGAACCTGTAATTCTCTTATCAAGTCTGCTTGGTTATCTCATATCAAGCTGTAAATGTGTTTCACTATCTTAACCCCTACATTCCCTTACTACCTAATCCATTCCTACTGTAGCTTGTGTAGGGTAACTTGTAATTTTCACCATAGGCCCTTCTCTCTACTGTCTGCTGTAAATTTCTGTATCTTCTTGGTAACCATGAAGTGAATAACACAGTCCTTATAGCGAAGCATAGCAGTTGTGAATTATTACTCTAACGTGTAAGGTTGATCATGCCTTTTGGTATAGTCCTTAGCCTCAACTTTAAGGCTATCTTCTCCCCATACAGAAGAAACTGAAAGAAAAACCAGCATTGTGGTGATTTTAATATGAGACTAGCCCAGTTACTGTATTGGTTTCTTGGGGAATGTTGAAACCACCACAAAATGGGTGATTTAAGAAAAATAAATTTATTCTATAACAATTCCGGAGGCCAGAAGTCTGGGGTTATGATGGATAATTTGTTCCATGTCTTTCTCTAGCTTCTAGTGGGCTATAGGAACAGTTGGTATCCCTTAGCTAGCAAGCACATGGTTACAACCTTTGTCTCGGTCCTCATATGACCTTCCTCCCAGAGGAGCTTTGTCCAGAATCCCTTTCACAGAAGGCTATTCATCAGTCATATTGGATTTTAGGCTCACTCTAATCAAATGTAACCTTAAGTTGGTTAAATCTGCAGATAAATTACTCTCAAATAAGGCCACATTCACAGAGACCAGTGGTAAGGCTTCTCCACACACTTGAAGAGACAATTATATGTCCAACAACTACTAAGCCTCATCTCATAGCTGGGTTCTTAAACCTGCCATCCTATGACCTAGTCTAAAGTAATGCTTGGGCTTAGTCTGGAAATGTTTCAGACCTTAGCCTCTTGCCCATGACTCCTAGGCTGCCTCTCTTTCACATTCTTGATAGAACTGAAGTCCTGCCTCTGCCCTTCCAACCAGAGCAGTCCTTCCTATCTATCCCAGGACGGGCTTAGTTCAGACTCCACCTCTAGATATCAGCCTGTTGCATACTATAAGAACCACTGAGATTGACTCCCCACTCATCTACCTATACCTACTACTGTTTGTTAGTAGACAGGATTCCCAGTTTGACAAACTATCCCCTATGGCCACCCATCTCAGAGAAGTTTTCCATCTTTGCCTGCAAACCCCTACCATGTGCTTCTGTTCTGAAGAAGAAGTCAGAGTGGCTGTACCAGCTTGCAATTCCACCAGCAATCAAGGAGTGTTCCTCTTTCTCCACATCCTCACCAGCAAAAACCCGAGTTTTTGATCTTAGCCATTCTGACTGGTGTGAGGTGGAATCTCAGGGTTGTTTTGATTTTCATTTCCCTGATGACTAAGGATGTTGAACATTTCTTTAGGTGCTTCTCAGCCATTCAGTATTCCTCAGTTGAGAATTCTTTGTTTAGCTCTGTACCCCATTTTTAATAGGGTTATTTGGTTCTCTGGAGTCTAATTTCTTGAGTTCTTTGTATATATTGGATATTAGCCCTCTATCAGATATAGGATTGGTAAAGATCTTTTCCCAATCTGTTGGTTGCTATTGTTTCCTATTGACAGTGTCTTTTGTCTTACAGAAACTTTGTAATTTTATGAGGTCCCATTTGTCAATTCTTGATCTTAGAGCATAAGCTATTG
>NW_022196895.1:69026348-69060276 GCF_008632895.1 Mastomys coucha
TCATCAGCAAATAGTGATAATTTGACTTCTTCTTTTCCAATTCATATCCCTTTGATCTCCTTTTGTTGTCTAATTGCTTTGACTAGGACTTCAAGTACAATATTAAATAGGTATGGAGAGAGTGGGAAGCCTTGTCTAGTCCCTGATTTTAGTGGGATTGCTCCTCCATTTAGTTTGATGTTGGCTACTGGTTTGCTGTATATTGCCTTTACTATGTTTAAGTATGAGCCTTGAATTCCTGATCTTTCCAAGACTTTTATCATGAAGGGGTGTTGGATTTTGTCAAATGTTTTCTCAGCATCTAATGAGATGATCATATGTTTTTTTTCTTTGAGTTTGTTTATATAGTGAATTACGTTGATGGATTTCCATATATTGAACCATCCTTGCATCCCTGGGATGAAGCCTACTTGATCATGGTGGTTGATCGTTTTGATGTGTTCTTTGATTCAGTTTGCAAGAATTTTACCGAGTATTTTTGCATTGATATTCATAAGGGAAATTGGTCTGAAGTTTTCTTTCTTCATTAAGTCTTTGTGTGGTTTAGCCCAGAAGATCAGAATACCCAAAGTACAATCCACAAACCACAAGACACTCAAGAAGAAGGAAGACTTAAGTGTGGATACTTCATTCCTTCTTAAAAGAGGGAACAAAATACCCATGAAAAGTGTTGCAGAGACAAACTATGGAGATAATCCTGAGACTGCTCTACCTGGGAATCCTTCCCATATTCAATCATCAAACCCAGACACTATTGTGGATGCCAGCAAGTGCTGGATGACAGGAGCCTGATATAGCTGTCTCCTGAGAGGATCAGACAGTGCCTGACTAATATAGAAGTAGAGACTCACAGTCATCCATTGGACTGAGCACAGGGTCCCCAATGAAGGAGCTAGAGAAAGGACTCAAGGAGCTAAAGGGTTCATCCCTTTACCATGAACAACAATATGAACTAACTAGTACCCTCAGAGCTCCCAGGGACTAAATCACCAACCAAAGAGTACACATGGTTGGGACTCATGGCTCCAGCAGCATATGTATAGCAGAGGATGACCTAATGGGTCATCAATGGGAGGAGAAGCCTTTGGTCCTGTGAAGGTTCTATGCCCCAGTGTAGAGGAATGCCAGGGCCAGGAAGTGGGAGAGGGTGGGGTAGTGAGCAGGGGGAAGGGAATAGGAGGTTTTTTTCTTTTTTGGGGGGTGGGGGGAGGGAAACCGGGAAAGGAGATATCATATGACATGTAAATAAAGAAAATATCTAATAAAAATAAATAAATTAATAAAAGAAGAAGTCAGGATACAAAAGGGATCATAGCCCAGAAAGCTGTGAATAACAGGCAAAGAATATCCAGCAGAGCCCAAGACTCCTACCAGGACGGAAAGGACTGTGTAGATACCAAGAGTGTGTGCCTGGATGCTTGCCATGAAGCCATAGGCTTTGACATTAGTATTGGATATGTAACGACTAGAGGCCCAAGCAGACTGTGGTCTGAATCCTAAGAGATCCAGCTCAGAAAAGCTAGAAGGCAGGTATCTGTTAAAGTTGAGACAGAGGTTGGGAGTCCCATAGGGACAGTCTGAGTCACCAGTTCACATCTCCATACCCAATCATATCCTCAGGTAGTTCTGATATGAAGCTGGTTTCCTGTGCAACTTCTCATGTGCTTCTATTTGGAGAAGAAATACATACATTCCAAAGGATGGACAGCAGAAGCCCAAGGAAGAAGACAGGTGTGTGAAACTTACTGAAATAGTTCCAGCTAGGAGTTAATTTAGAGATTATCTATTCCCACCTTATTAACAAATGAGGGACCTATATTTATCTGTCTAAGTCAAGAAGAGAGATGTCAAAAACACAAGAGGCAGACAGAGAGGCAGACAGAAGGAGTGAATTTTTGGCCATCTTCCCTACCTAGGTGCTGATTAGGAACAACACACAGGTAGAACTTCTCAGTCACAATTTGTTCTCACTTTGGAATGCTCGGACCCAAGTTCCTGGGATGAATCAAGCTAACAACTCTCTATTTCTTCCCTGCAGCTGGCCTAAGTACACCTTCCACCTACGTCCTATGGGATCTCCATCCCTGAATAGTGTAGAAAACCATTTGAAAACAATGACTGAATTGCCAACGACAACAGCCCAAAGCCCCTTGGCCCGGTTGGCACCGATGCCCCTGAACTCTGTACTGCTTTCCAAGATGCATTCAAACCGGGGCAACAGACTGCAGTCCCAGACTGAACTGTAACCGTGAAACTCCACTGATTAGCCAGCCCAACCCTGAAGACAATCAGGGCCAAGGAATTTCCAGGCTCTGATCTGCGTTGTCTGTCCTGTTTAATCAGTCACTGGGACAAGGTTGCTATGTTCTTTATCCCAGTGGGGGCCTCAGCTGTCTGCCAAAGCCTTCCTGTGAGGAACATTTGCAAAGAAGAGAAAGGGAAAATGAGGAAACAAAACTCGTCCTCACAACAGTGTGCAACCACTTGTAACTGGGGACTGCTTTCAGAGGGAGAATGAGGAGGAATACCAAGTCACCCCTCAAGTCTAGCTCTGGGGGCTCCTGAGGCAACCTGCCACCTGCTCTTGAAAGATATGTGACATTACCATCATGTTTGCCCAACCACGTTTATGGAAAATGGAACTAGTCTAGTTCTCCATCAGTAGATAAATGGATCTGAGAAGTATGGCACATACAAACACAAGGAAATTTTATTCAACTGTAAAGAAGACTGAGATCAGGACATTTGCATAAGAATGCACTAAGCTGGAAATCATTGTGTTAAGCAAAATAAGCTGGACTCGGAAACACAAACAAGTTCGGGTTTTCTCTCATATGCAGAACTTAAACTTAACATTATAGGGACTGGGGAGGTGACTCAGTGACCAAAGTAATTGCCATACAATTACTTTGTATGATTCCTGACATTAACCTTGAACTTATACACATGGACACACATACCTACGTCTCTACATAGGCACACATGCATGTATAAACATGTACATCATACACACAAAATGGAAAGGAAGATAATTAAATAGGATTACATTTGTTCTGTGCACTTGTGTGTGTGCATACAGGCTACAAAACAAGGAAGATCATGAGAGTGTAGAAGGAGACCTTAAGGCAGGGCTGAGACTCGTAGAATACATGTGACTTAGAAGCAGAAGTGTGGTGGGATACTGGGAGGAGATAGCCAGCTTCCATGGTGAGAGCCATTACTTTGGATGTTAACTAGAATTAATATAAAAAAGAGAACTGTAATAATCAAACATGCTATACTCCTCAGGGAAGCACATAGAAACAAAGGCTTGATATGTACCCCATCCTCTGTGCACAGGATGAATCCTACACACAGCCAGACCCTCTCACCGGGGTGCTGAGTCTTGATCATGTGACTAACAGCCCCTATATTCAATGATCCTCAGTTTTCAGAAGGCAAGGCTCAAAAACAACCATCCTCCAAGTCTCTGATTCCATTTTAAATAAGCATTATTTTCAGAGGCTTTGCAGCTGGGTACTAGGATCAGAGACTACGCAAACGGAGCCTTGGCATCAACTTAAGTCGTAGGATTTCTGAGAAGGCAAAAAACAGAATATGATCTCAAGTACTGAATATATGTGCAAAGTGTATTACACTATATATCATGTTAAAGCTACAACTCTCAAGTAGAACTAGAGAAGCAAAAGTTGTTTGCTAACACTACATTGGAATCGTTCTCTCTGAAAAAAAAGGTGCAGTGATGGTTCAATATGGTTTGTCATCTAAAGGGTCATGTAATAACTCTCCTCTCCCTCATGATGGAGCGGCCTCTAAGAAACAGTGCTCGTAACAGCTGGGTCATGAGAACTCCATCTTCATGAATAGATTAATACTGGTTTTGTGGCATGGGTTGAGTTTTGTTATAAAAGAGCCTGTGTGACTCTTCCCTGGCCTCCTGTTTCTTTGTTCACACTCACACCCTTTTTGCACATGACAAGCTTCCTTTGCAATTCTTTGGCATGTTGTGGCCCAGCCAAGGGTCTTTTAGAAATATCAGAATTTGGAGCCTTCCCACCAGAATCATGAACCAAATCCACTTCTTTATAAAGCTCCTGGCCTCACATGTTTCATCTTCACACCACAAAACTGACCAAGACAGGTATTCTATTCTATTCTCTTTCCTAGGGCTGTCTGATGAGGTAGCACAAACTGGGCAGTTTGGAACAAAAGAAGTGTGTTGCTTTGCAGTGCTGAAGGTTCACTATCCAAAAGTGGGGAGTGGCCACAAGATGTTTCTTCTAAGGGAGAGGGAGAACAGATTCCAGTGAGACCTTCTGTCACAACTTGACCAATCCATGGTCACTGGGTGTTCCCCATGTCTCTGTGACTCTCCCTTTGCACATGTCTTTTCTCCCTTCACAAGAACAGCTGTTATATTGGATTTTGAGTCACACCCTAATCAAATGTGGCTTCATATGCACTTGATTTCACCTGAAAAGATCATGAAAACCACAGGTCAAGATAGCAGAACATCTTTTAGGGGACACAGTCTTAGCTCATTGTATACAATGCTGTCCATTTTTATTTACTTAGTCTTAAGGATAACAGAATGTCAAGAGTGTTGAGAAGGATAAGTTATACATACATGCTTAAATTTTGTATAAAATTTGTTTCAAAATGGTTTAATACCCATTTTCCTCAATAAGAAGAAATATAAAACATATACTGTGAGTCCCATTGCACTTCCTCTCCATAAATTGTGTTATTTATTCTGAAGCCCAAGCCATGCAAATGTCATGACCACGTGTGTCTGGAGAAGTGCTCTCCTGAGGTCAAGATTACATTTCTCCAAACTTGCAGCAAACAAAACTATTCTTCCCTGCATCACCCCCACCCAGTGAGGTGTGTGTGTGTGTGTGTGTGTGTGTGTGTGTGTGTGTGTGTGTGTGCATGTGTATGATAAATATTGGAGAAGAAACTAAAGCTAAAGAAGCTAGAAGTAAATTTTGTTTGTATTCTAAGAATTCAAAGGATAGGACTATCCTAGCCACTGTACACTTGTGACATTTCACCCTGGATCCTGAATCTGAGTCCCATCTTTTCTTTAGTATCACAAACCTCCTGAGGCTTTTATGGTAAAATAGGTGAAGCTCAGAGACCACCCCACTCACTCAAGATTGCCCAAATTTCCACTTCCAAAAGCATGACTCAAGAGTCTGTGGAATGCCTATTGTTGATATCTAGAGCTCTTTCATATGCTTCAACCCTGAAGAGAACTAAAAATTCAAAGAAATGTCATTACAAATGTGAGGTCAGGCTGGTTTCTGATTCGAAAGTACAGTAAGAAGTCTACAGAAAGCCCATACCCAGTAGAAGATCAAAAAGGGATCTTGTGAATTATTTGGTGAGTCTAATAACTATGAATTTGTGTTTTAGCTTACAGTTTTTCTGGTCACACAATGAAGCCATTCTTCAATGGAGCCAAATCTAAGATTGATTTTCTTGTCATTTCCCAGAGCAAAACAAGGCCTAGAGCATGAAGTTTAACTGAGATAGCAGGAAGCTACAAGTGTCACTTATTTCATAGATAGATAGATAGATAGATAGATAGATAGATAGATAGATAGATAGATAGATAGACAGACAGACAGACAGACAGACAGACAGACAGACAGACAGATAGATAGATAGATAGATAGATAGATAGATAGATAGATAGATAAGCAGGCAGCCAATATCCCTCTCCCCTGAGAATTTTTGAAGTGAAAGCAACAACCCAGGGATCTACTCCTTCCCTTCAAAGATACAGAATAGTACCATAGAGAGTGTATTTTGTACTTGAAATAATGACTTTGGACATATATTTAAGGCCTATCATTCAAGACACCATACCCAGTCATCTGACAGACACTCTAGCTCCTCTCAGAGCTTGTTCCTATGTGTTCCAAATGGACAGATTCTCAAATACACGAAATTTGCAGCTACCTCACTAGATGGAACACTAGTCAAACAACTGTTGAATATGGCCAACCACAAGGATCAGCACCTGTGGATAATAGCCCCCGGAAGATAGGGCTTCAGGGTCATGGGCTTTTAGACTATTGCTCATGCTATTTGGAGGAGAATGTCATAAAGGTCAGTGTCTCTCTGGAAATAGCCAAATCTTCTCATTATCCCAGTGGGCCATCTCACGGAGGAATGAGGCATTAAGATGTCAACAAAGGAAGATGGACCCTGAAAACGAGGAGAGTTTGAAGAGTGGGAGGAAGAGTGAGCAGGTCACTCTGTACCAAAACCTTTCAGCAGGCAGCACATCTGCTCAGAGCAGCAGTGGCATCCTCTTTGTTGTTCTGTGAGAGCAAAAGGAGCACCTCTCTCCCACGACTCAAAATTGCTGGATGCTATCCTCTGATGCTGAAAAAGAAATCCCTCCATAAAACTAAAAAGTGTTATTGGCTTCTTTCAAAGATCATTTCATCCAACTGACTGATCAGAGGAGTCTTTCTCTGTGTTCTGTAAAGACTGGAGTCCATCCATTCTGCCTGCCAGGGACAAGGCTTTGCAAATGAGCCTTGTTGCATGACCTGACTTTGCATAGCACAGGCCAGCAGAGACATAGTGCAAGGCAAAATAGCTGTGTGATCTCTCTTCTATATCACATGGTGTAAATCCCTGAATGAGTACACTTTACAATCTCAAGAATCTACTTCATGTTTACTATACATTGAGCCCAGAAGTCTCTGATAATGAATGTATACTGGTTGCTGAATAATAAACAAAGGAAAATAGACTTATCAAGACTTCAGACTGCTGGCAATGAAAGAAATCTGTCATTTTCATTTTTCTGACTGACAGTTTCCACAGGTAAATGATGATCTCCTGGTGTCTGACCCACTCATACTACCTTTTTTGGGCCCCTTTCCTTTCATAAAATTCAATGCACATCTGAGATTTGCAATATTTGTCTTGGAAATGGTTTCCCCTGGCTCCCAGGACTTGGCCATTTGTAGTGTTGCAAAGTGGCACAAAAAACACAATGGGAATGAAGTCAGCTTTGACATTGAAGGTGTGGATTTGCATCTGAGGCCTTTCACCTGCCAGCTAGAGCACCTAGACTGGCCACTTATCAGCTCTCAGAGCCTTGTTTTCTCACTAGAATCTAAAAATAATAGCCCTTCAATCATGGGCTTACTAAGAAAGTTAAGTGAGGAAGTTTAAAACTATTCACTTGAACAATTGTGTGCCAGGCACAGTTCTTTTCAATAGAGTACATTCAGCTACCCAGATAAAATAGTCTTGTCCATGATGAGATTATCTTTTAGTGATAGAAGGTCTGTAGCAAACTATAAATATACCAGATAAATTTGCATTGAATGCTAGAATGATGACATTAGAAGCCATGGAACCAACATTTTGCAATATCCCTGTTTTTTTTTTCTTTCTATCTTATTTCCTTCTCACTTCTTGCTTCCAAAGTTCTAACCACTTCATTAATGAGCAATTGATGAGGATTTAATGGACCAACCAATGCCATTCATTGATTGGTTCAGCAAGTGTTATATAATTATTGAGTATATCCAAGGTTCTGAAAAAAAAAGAGAATGAAACAAGATCAACCATGGTCTTGGAAATGTAACAATACAGCAAGGATCCTGGCCCCTTAACAAATATCATGCAACAGAATATGTGTCATAAATGAGAAAATGCATGGCTGTCCAGGTGGCTCAAAAGGTAGGCTGAGCTTCAAAATAAGAAAGGGTATTAGAAAAAAAAAATAAGAAAGGGTGTTAGAAAGTTTTTCTATTGTTGTGGTAAAACACCACAGTCAAGGTCATTTAGAGAAGATTTTTTTCTCTAGGATAAGAGTTTAACATACCATCGTGGCCAGCAGGACCGCTGGAATGATGGCATTATTCCAGCTTTCTGTGGAAAGCTGAGCACCCACAACTTGAACCACAAAGAGAAAGCAGAGAGCACACTGAAAATGGTCCAAGGCTTTGAAACCTCAAAGCCCAACCCCAGTGACATACTCTGTCTTTCAAGGCCATGCCTACTAAAAGTACCCAAACAGTACCACCAATAGGAACTAAGCATTCTAACATTCGAGACCATGGAGAACTTTCTATTCCGAGCACCATTAGAAGGATCCTTACGATAGTAGGGCAGACTTAAAAGAATATCTCAAGTGCCGAAAACTCATTTTAATAAAGACAAAATAGAGTAAAAATGTGAGTGTAATGCAAGAAACTATATGAATTTGGAAGAAAGGCTACTCAGAGAGGCCTTAAGCAGCTGGAGATGCTGAGAGAACCAAAATAGCAGAGTCTGGAAGGACCTGCAGAATGACTAGGACACAGATACCAGCCCATGACAGCTTGGAACGAGAGCTAGAGAAGTCACCAGTTAGGAACTTTAATTATTTTAAATCTTATTTATAATGATGGTTTTTAAATGCTTTAACCTCCCTTGTAGCCCACCACCCTCCAGAGGTAGTGGAAAAGAAAGGATACGGGGAAGTGGACCTGTTTAGAAAGGTTCTTTGGAGCAACTCCCATCTTGTGTTGCCTGGACATGAGCGGTTCAGTTCACAGGTAGCAGGCGGCAGCAGCTCGATCCACTGGCAAACACTTTACGGATACAGCAGTTCAGTAGAGTCGGATTAGCCACAGTGGTGACATGACCTAACAGAGACAGCCAGGCCCCATGCTCGACGGGAACACTAGAAGTCCTCAGCTGTGCCTCTCTCAGGGAAGAGAGGATCAGCAGAGACTTGAGACCGACAAGGGTTGCACAGCTAGCTTTACCAGGAAGCCAAGCTCTTTCTCCATCACTCTGTGGGTCCTACTTATTCCCTCCAGACATCATGTGTCTTCCTTGTGCCTTGCCTCAGCATGTACATCCAATCAGCCCAAACTGTAGTATACCACCAGAAGTTTTTTTGGTGTGTTTCTCTCTATGGAATCCTGAAAAATGCAGTCCAAGTATGTAATGCAAGGCAGACCAATACATGTGTGTTGTTAGTAAAAAAAAAATAAACAACCTTTCTTGTCACATATCTTTTTACTTGCTTGTTTTAGTAGAACATCCTCTCTCCTGTGTCTGCTTTAGCAAAACATTCATTCTGAATTGGCTTTAGCCTTTCACACCTGAGTCCACTTTAATGAAACGTTTCCCCATGTGCTTGCCCCAGCAAAACACCATCCAACCGACTTTCCAAAGAACCCTTAAGTTTCTACTTCACCAGTTGCACAGGAGTTGATAAGGGAGATTGTCCAAGGAGCAGGTGTGGGATCAAGATGGGGCGAGCATGAAAACCAAATGACTGTGCATAAAAGGGATGGGAAATCAGATACATGGCTACCCCCGATGGAAAATTAAATGCCAGCAAAACCTCTGGGTTCCATGTGCAACAGACACAAAGTGGACCATCGGGGCTCTAATGTTTTAGTGTATTTGCACTTTGGGTTTTTTTTTGTTTTGTTTTTTTGTTTTTTTTTAAGAAAGAGAAAGAATATGAAGCTGAGTTAGTAAGGAGGTAAGAGGGAATCTAGGGAGAGTTGGGTAGGCAAGAATATGATCAAAATATGCTTTATGAATTCTCAAAAAATATAAAACCTAAAACATAATGGTAAGTTTTAGATGTGAGTAGTCTCTCATGCTCTCCCATAGCAATGATGGTGAAAATTTATTTTAGTAAAAATAATAGAGTGAAGTGTGGATGTCATGCAAGAAAGTATTCATAAGAATTTGACAAGGAAAAGAGGTGAGAGCACTTTTTTATTGTAATCTATTGAGTAGGTTACCAAGCACAATGATGCTTTTCAAAACCAGAGAGGCATGATAATGGTGGAGAGGAGAAATTATCAGGCAATAAAAGGATAGAAAGAACAAGGAAAGTAAATATCTGTTCTTCACGAACCCTGCATTTTCTGAATACATCTGCCCACACTTCTTCTGTTCTGTTCTATGCTTCTGCAAATACCACCATTTCTGTGCCCCCTTCCACCCAAAGCAATGATAAAAACCTAATGTCAAAGTCTTTTAATGGCTGGGTGAATGCTGGGGATAGATGGGTCAGAGAGCTGTTAGCACAGGCCTCCAGGATTGGGGTGGAAAGATACTAGCCACACACTTGGGGTGGAAAGATGCTAGCCACACACCAGAGGCTTTCTATGCAAGAAAGCTCCCAAGATAATTTAGAATATTCTGATCATCAGTGATAATCAGAATAATCCCAAAAGATAAAAGACCAGCATGGCAAAGCATTAGAGATAGGTAGGTAGATAGATAGATAGATAGATAGATAGATAGATAGATAGATAGATAGATAGATAGATATCTTATATTCTAAGAGACTGGGACTTTTGCTGGAACCCCCAGTCAGACATAATAATACATCTTGAGGTTACTTAAGACTTATGACTACTACACTACTGTACACTCAGCCTGTTTGTTTAACCTGCCTTTAAGAGAACAATGTAACAACTAATCTTACTTGCCTCGGATTTCCCAGGTAATCAACTTTTACAACCTAAGCTAATACATAGCTGTAATTATAAGTTATGCACTAGTCCATGCCCTTGACCCAGAGTAATGCATGTGTATGTGTGCTGTGATAATCATTTGCTGAAAATGGCAAATAGAGATTGAAAGCAATCTTACAAAATGAACAACCCCCATAGATGCTGAGCTCGACATGTGTTTTGAAGTACTGTTTGTTATTTGGGTCAGGTAGGGTCAGTGATTTAATCCCTTGTAAAACTCTATTAAAGATTCCTGTAAAGTACCCCCTCATTTCTTCTCTATGTGATGCTTTCTGTGCTGTTCACTAAAGAGTAAAGCCCTTTGTTAGGGACAGATTCAGGAACACAAGAACAAGGTCATAGTGACAAGACAGACAGTCTTCACATAGGCACAGAATCCTCATAAAACAGATAGTCAAGATGCATGGAAAACACAGGGATAGCAAGTCAGGGAATTCAAATCTGGACTTGCTACTGGCTAAGTAACACCAAGGGAAAGTGCTTTGATTTCCTTCCTTAATGGATGTATTATCAATAACTTTTAGATTACTATTAATGTGCTCAAACTAATTACAAGTCAAACAAGGAGCCTCCAATTTCTGTCTATATACATTGCTAAATTACTTGAGCTACACATTTGCAAAAAAATAGCTCAAAGCTTTGTGGTTAAAGACAAAAGATCTCAACAGAAACTGTGCAAGAGTGTGCAGTGTAGGACCAGCCAAGGTTGATGCTTGTTAAAGCAAAGAAATAATAGCCATTCAAGAAAAATGATGGGATCCAGGACCTGGGGAAGATTATATTCATGATATTAAGCATATGATCTAAAATTACCCAGCATGCCAGGCATCTTCTACCCCAAAGGACCACATTCCCAAAGGGAAATAAAACCAAGTGAGATTGATCCTGATCCTGCAATGTTGAAACTGATAGATAAGGATTTAAAGCAGACTATTCTAACTGCTCTCAGTGAAGCAAAATAAAATATGCTGCAGTGCATGTAAAAACAGCAAGTCTCTGAAGATCAGGAGAGCCGCTATGCAAGAAGCAAATAAATATTTTAGGACGGAAGACCAGAACTGAATCCTAGAATTAGAGTGGTACGCTTTCAAGGATGTGGTTTTCTGCTTCTCTGAAGTTGATTGAAACTAGGGGTTCGTATGTGATATGATAGCACTCTACCATATCCATATAAATGATCACCACACTTGATCAATGATAAATTCACAAGGAAAGCTATAAAATGTTTCAACTGAATCATGAGATTCATACCAAACTTATGGAAAAGCTAGGTCAACTCTATGAATGAATATATTTAAATATCTAGACTAAAATAAGATATAAAATCAATGATTTGATTTGATTTGGCTTTATATCCTCAGCCCACCAGGAAGGCTTTTGTACCATTTGACAAATGGCACAAATTTCAGCTTTAAATGGACTATAAAAATTATAATCTTATAGCATCAATTTTAAAATGCAAAAGAATGTAAAGATAATAGAAAAATCAAAGTAGAATTCTAAGCCTTATTCTAATACTGGAAAGTGGGTAAGAAAAGAGGGTTGGATGGAAGAAAACAGAAGAGAGATAAAATAATAATTAAATGTAAGCTCAAATGCAACCAAGATTAGTTCCTGGTGAATTAGGAATAAGTACACTCAAACTCCCCTGAAAAGAAATTGTCAACGTTGATGAAAAAAAGAAAAAAAAGTAACTATATGTTATCTACATGCTACTTTGCATATGATGTGCAGATAGAATGCAAGAAAACAGAATAGAGGAACACATATACTGGTCTGTGAGTTTATACACTGCTCAACAAAACAAAGCATTGATCAAGTCAATAAAAAACATGAAAAGATGGGGATAATAACCCAACTGTCAAATACAACAGAAGAGTATCATTAGACACCGAAGTAATGGTCCTTTTATTAAAATTAGCATCTTGACCTGCCCCAGAGAGTAACTGGGATGAGTGGGCACCCAGGAACTCTGCCAGACAGTGGAATGAGTTTCTACCAGTCTGGGCTGGTGCCTTGAGCAGACCTTGGGCACAAACTCCACAGCCAGGCCCACAACACCAGCAGAAACTCCACTTCTGGGCTCCACTCTAACACACCAATGATCACAGGATCACAGGATCACAGGATCACAGGATCACAGGAGCTTGATCACATAAGGATCTCAGGGTCCCAGAAGCAGCTTGACTCCCATGAGCTCTGACACACCCAGGATCTCAGGATCCTAGGATTGCAGAGTCACAGAGAGAACTGAACTCTGAGGAGTTCTGACACAACCAGGATCACAGGAAGGACAAGCTACAGTCAGATATAGCAAGGACATGGAACACTTGAGATAATCAGATGGCAGGAGGCAAGCATAAGAACAAAAGCAACAGAAACCAAGGTTACTTGGCATAATCAGAACCCAGTTCTCCCATCATAGCAAGTCCTGGATGCACCATCACACTGGAAAAACAAGATTCAGATCTAAAATCATTTCTCATGATAATGACAGAGGACTTTAAGAAGCACATAAACAACTTCCTTAAAGAAATACAGGAGAACACAGGTAAAACAACTAGAAGCCCTTCAAGAGGAAACACAAAAATCTCTTTAAAAATTACAGGAAAACACAATCAAACAGGTGAAGGAAATGAACAAAACCATCCAAGATCTAGAAATGGAAATAGAAAAAAATAAAGAAATCACAGAGGGAGACAACCATGGAGTTAAAAAGCCTAGGAAAGAGATCAGGAGTCATAGATGCAAGCATCACCAACAGAATACAGGAGATAGAAGAGAGAATCTCAGGGACAGAAGATACCATAGAAAACATTGACACAACAGTCAAAGAAAATGCAAAAAAGCAAAAAGCTCCTAACCCAAAACATCCAGGAAATCCAGGACACAATGACAAAACTTAAGGATAATAGGTATAGAAGAGAGTAAAGATTCCCAACTTAAAGGGCCAGTAAATATCTTTAACAAAATTATAGAAGAAAACTTCCCTAACCTAAAGAGATGCCCATGAACTCACAAGAAGCCTACAGTACTCCAAATAGACTGGACCAGAAAAGAAGTTCCTCCCATCACATAATAATAAAAACACCAAATGCATTAAACAAAGAAAGAATTTTAAAATCAGTAAAGGAGAAAGGTCAAGTAACATATAAAGGCAGACCTATCAGAATTACACCAGACCTTTTACCAGAGACTATGAAAGCTAGAAAATCCTGGGCAGATGTCATACAGACCCTAAGAGAACACAAATGCCAGCCTAGGCTACTATACCCAGCAAAACTCTCAATTACTTACAGATGGAGAAACCAAGATATTCCATGACAAAACCAAATTTATACAATATCTTTCTATAAATCCAGCCCCACAAAGGATAATAGATAGAAAACACCAACACAAGGAGGGAAACTACACCCTAGAAAAAAAGGAAGAAAGAAATCTGTCAACAAACCCAAAAAAAGATAGCCACACAAACATAATTCCACCTCTAACAACAAAAATAACAGGAAGTAAAAATCACTTTTCCTTAATATCTCTTAAAAGCAATGGACTCAATTCTCCAATAAAAAGACATAGACTAACAGATTGGATACATAAACAGGATCCAGTATTTTGCTGCATACAGGAAACAAACCTCAGTAACAAAGAGAGACAGTACCTCGGAGGAAAAGGTTAGAAAACAATTCTCCAAGCAAATGGTCCCAAGAAACAAGCTGGAGTAGCCATCCTAGTACAAGTAAAATCTACTTACAACCAAAAGTTACCAGAAAGGATAAAGAGGGACACTCCACACCGGTCAAAGGAAAAATCTACCAAGATGAACTCTCAATCCTGAACATCTATGCTCCAAATGCAAGAGCACCCACATTCATAAAAGAAACTTTACTAAAGCTCAAAGCACACATTGCACCCCAAACAATAATAGTGGGAGACTTCAACATCCCACTCGCAGCAATGGACAGATCATGGAAACAGAAACTAAACTGAGACACAGTGAAACTAACAGAAGTTATGAACCAAATGGACCTAACAAATATTTATAGAACATTCATCCTAAATCAAAAGAATATACCTTCGTCTCAGCACCTTATAGTATCTTCTCCAAAATTGGCCATATAATCTGTCACAAAACAGGCCTCAACAGATACATGAAGATTGCAATAATCCCAAGCATCCTATCAGATTAACATGGACTTAGGCTGGTGTTAAATACCAATGAAAACAACAGAAAGCACACATACACATGAAGCTGAACAACACTCTACTCAATAATAACTTGATCAAGGAAGAAATAAAGAAAAAAAAAAGGCTTTTTAGAACTTAATGAAAATGAAGACACCCCATACCAAAACTTATGGGACACAATGAAAGCAGTAGTAAGAGGAAAATTCATAGCTCTAAGTGCCTCCAAAAAGAAACTGAAGAGAGCTTACACTCCAGCTTGACAGCACACCTGAAAGCTCTAGAACAAAAAGCAGCAAATATACCCAAGAGGAGTAGAGCAGGAAATAATCAAACCCAGGGCTAAAATCGACCAAATAGAAACAAAAAGAACTATACAAAGAGTCAGCAAAACCAGGAGCTGGTTCTTTGAGAAAATCAACAAGATAGATAAACCCTTAGCCAGACTAACCAGAGGGCACAGAGACAGTATCCTAATTAATAAAATCAGAAATGAAAAGGGAGATATAACAACAAAATATATCTTAAAATAATTATTCTGTTTGTTGGATATTAACAGTTAAAAATATTAAAATCATGTTCAACAAACATCATGGAAATATTATTGATCATTTTTCTCACTGTGCTTGAAATTAGCATTTTCTTAATGTTTAATTTCAAAGAGTTTTTGCTATTTTGAAATTTTTAAAATATACTTACTAATAAAATAATTTCTCTCCTAGGAACACTGATAATCTTTTTTAAGTAAACTGATTGTTAGGCAATGTACACAGATATATAATGTGTTTTAAATATTCATTCACCATGTGAGGTGGTATCATATAAGGGCTTTTGAATATATTTTGTAATGATTCATTTTTAACATTTTATGCTCTTTTCTTATGCTTAATTCCCAAAGAATATTTTGTATGTTTTGAAACAATTTAGTATTCAACATTAGACATAGGATCCTCAGTTATGGATAGTATTAAATGTTCAGTAATGATATTTTTAAGGTATGAAAGGATATGAATATAAAAGCTGAACAAATTTTTATGTATTATTTGATTCTCAAAATTCTCAATGTTATTAATATGTTTGATGTACATAATGCATTTAAATAATAAAAAATTTAAGGAAAATTTTTTAAAGAAAGAAGAAAGGAAACTACAGCTGTTGAGAGGTAAACTCACAGACACAGGGACGACAGACTCACAAAACTCTGACAAAGTACAGAAAGCCACCAAACATCCCTTCCAGGGAAGTCGCAAAACGCCATCAGTCCATTATGGTGAATGTCTGTAATTCCAGTGATCATGAGGCTGAGGCAAGAGGATCTTGAGTTGAGGCCAGTCTGAGGTACACAATGAGATCCTATCTCAAAAATATCAGCCAGGTGTTGGGGCACACACCTTAATCTAGCACCGTGGAGGCAGAAGCTGGGTGATCTCTGAGTTTGAGTGCATAGCGTATTTCAGGCCTTGAGGGCTCCATTGTGAAACCCTGTGACAAAAGGCAAAAATAAAAACTAACTAAAACAAACAAAACAAAAACAAAAAACAAACAAAACAATTAGCATCTCACCAGGAAATTATAACAATTATAAATAGATGCCTTTAGTGAGTGACTATACATGAGCAGAAACTAACAATTTTAAAAAAGAAATAGATATCTTCATTATTATAATTAAATTACTAAAATAACCATAAAATATTAGTAAAGCACATGACTTCCAGGAAACATTGTCACCATTTTGATTTAATTGATATTTATAGAATACTGACAGAAACAAAGGCAAGTAAGTATATGTTCTTTAAAGATTCTCATGGGAAAATAGTATCCTATTTTCCTTGGGTATCCTAACAACAAAAGCACAAGAAAACAACTTTAACTCCAATCTTATAAGATGAAAGAGACCTTTAAAAAGGAAATGAATAAATCTCTTAAAGAAACACAGAAAAATACAATCCAAGAAGTAGAAGTCTTTTAGAAGGAAGCAAATAAGTCCCATAAAGATAAACAGAAATATACAATTAAACAGGTGAAGAAAATAAATGAAACTGTGTAAGATCTGAAAGTGGAAATAGAAGCAATAAAAAAAAAACTGAGGGAATCCTGAAAATGGAAAACCTAGGGAAGAGAACAGAAACAGCAGATCAAGCATCATCAATAGAATATAGGAGATGGAGAAAGAATCTCTGGCATAGAAGATACAATTGAAGAAATTGATATATCAGTCAAAGAAATGTTAAACATAAAATATTACTGACACAAAACATCCAAGCAATCTGGGATACCATGAAAAGATCTAACCTAAGAATAATAGGAATAGAAGAAGGTGAAGAGTCCCAGCTACAAAATCCAGAGAATATTTTCAAAAAAGTCATAGAAAAAACTTTCCCAGCCTAAAGAAAGAGATGCCTACATGCAAGAAACTTATAGTCCACCAATTATACTAGACCAGAAAAGAAAATCTTCTGTTCATATTATAATCAAAACACAAAAATCTACAAGACAAAGAAGGAAGATTAAAAGCAACAATGGAAAAATGATAGGTAACATACAAAGGCAGACCTATCAGAATTACACCCAAATTCTCAGAAGAGACTCTCAAAGCTAGAAGGGCCGGGACAGATATTGTGCAACCTCTAAAAACCCACAGATGCCAACATAGACTACTATATTCAACAAAATTCTCAATCACCATTGATGGAGAAAAACAAGTATTTTAAGACAAATCCAAATTCAAACACTATCTATTCACAGATCCAGCCCTACATAAAATACTATCAACAAAACTCCAACCCAAGAGGGATAACTACATCCAAGAAAACACAGGGAACATGTAATTCTGAACCAGCAAAAACAAGGGAAGCACACACATGCACACACATACACACACACACACACACACACACACACACACACGCAAATACACACACCACCACCACCACCAACAACAACAACAACAAACATCATCAAAACAACAGGGAATTACAATCACTGGTCATTAATATCGCTCAACACCATGAACTCAATTCCCCAATAAAAAGACATAGGCTAACACAATGGATTTAAAAACAGAATTCATCATTCTGCCACATACAAGAAACACATTAAAACAAAATAAAGATAGAAGTTACCTCAGAGTAAAGGGCTGGAAAAAAGGTTTTCCAAGCAAACAGACCCAAAAGCACGCTGGAACAGCCATTCTAATATTTTATAAAATAGACATTCAACCAAAATTATTCAAAAGAAGGACACTTCAAACTCATCAAAGAAAAAATCTATCAAGATGAAGTCTCAATTTTGAACATCTAGGCCCCAAACACAAGGGCACCCACATTGTAAAAGAAACATTGCTAACGCTTAAATCTCACATCAACTCCATCAAATTAACAGTGGGAGACTTCAACATCCCACTCTCAACAATGTACTGGTCATACAGATAAAAACTAAATAGATAAATAATGAAACTAACATGTTATGAATCAAAGGGACTTAACAGATGTCTGTAGAATATTTCACCAAACACAAAAGAATACATCTTCTTCTCAGTACCTAGTGTATCCTCTCCAAAATTGATCACACCACAAAGCAAGCATCAAAAGATAGAAGAAAATTGAAATAAAGCCATGTATCTTATCAGACCACCATGGATTAAAGCTGGACTTCAACAATAGAAACACCAGATATCCTACACACTCATGGAAACTGAACAACTCTCTATTCAATGATCTCTGGGTCAGAGAAGAAATAAAGAAATGAAAGATTTTCAGGAATTCAATGAAAATTAAGGCACAACATACCAAACTTTTGGGACACAATGAAAGCATTACTAAGAGAAAAATTCATAGCACCAAGTGCCTCCATAAAGAAATTATAAAGTTCTCATATCAGCAATTTAAAAGGGCACTTGACAACTCTAGAGAAAAAAAGAAGCAAGTACAGCAAAGAGGAATAGAAGGAAGGAAATAATCAAAATCAGGGCTGAAATCAATCAGTTAGAAAAAAAAAGAAAACAATACAAAGAACAATGAAACCAAGAGCTGGTTCTTTAAGAAGATAAACAAGATGGACAAACCCTTAGCCAAACTATCCAAAAGACAGAGAAACAGTGTCCAAATTAAAACAATCAGAAATGAAAAGGTAGACATAACAACAGACACTGAGAAAATTCATAGAATCATTAGGTTATACTTCAAAAGCCTGTACTCTACAAAATTGGAAAATCTTAATGAAATGGATGATTTTCTAGATAGATACCACTTACCAAAGTTAAATCAACTTTAACTTTGATTTTAAGGCAAAATATTTAAACAGCCTTATAACCCCTAAAGAAATAGAAGCAGTCATTAAAATCTCCCAACCAAAAAGAAAGAAAGAGAAAGAAAGAAAGAAAGAGAGAAAGAAAGAAAAGAAGAAAGAAAGAAAGAAAGAAAGAAAGAAAGAAAGAAAGAAAGAAAGAAAGAAAGAAAGAGAAAGAAAGGAAGGAAGGAAGAAAGGAAGAAAGAAAGAGAAAGAAAGAGACAGTTTTAGTGCAGAAACCTATCAGACTTTCAAAGAATAGCTATAGCAATACTCCTCAAAAAGGAGAGAGAGAACTTCAGATTGTTTTCTCATATGAACATTGATGCAAAAGTATTCAATAAAATAGTGGCAAACCAAATCCAGGAACACATGAAAAACATTATCCATTATGATCAAAGCTTCATCCCAGTGATGCAGGGATGGTTCAATATACAAAATCCATCAAGGTAATCCACCATAGAAACAAACTTAAAGAAAAAAAAACACATGACCCTCTCATTAGATGCTGGAAAATCCTTTAACAAAATACAACACCCCTTTAAAAGTATTAGAGAGATCAGGGATACAAGGCACATATCTAACATGATAAAAGCAATATACAGCAAGCCAATGGACAACATCACGTTAAATGGAGAGAAACTTAAAGCAATTCCACTAAAATCAGGGGCAAAAACTGCCCACTCTCTCCCTATCTATTCTATATAGCACTTGAAGATCTAGCCAGAGCAATAAGACAACTAAAGATTAAGGGGATACACATTGGAAAGAAAGAGGTCAAAGCATCACTCTTTGCAGATGGTATGTTTATACATAAGAAACCCCAAAAATTGTACCAGAGATCTCCTTCAGCTGATAAATACTTCAGCAAAGTGTCTGGATAAAAAATTAACTCAAAAAATTCAAATCCTTTATACAAATGATAAGCTAGCCGAGAAAGAAATTAGGAAAATAATACCCTTCACAATAGCCATGAATAATAAAAAATATCTTGGTATAACTCTAAGCAAGCAAGTGAAAGAGCTGTACAATAAGAACTTCAAATTCCTGAAGACAGAACTTGGAGAAGACCTCAGAAGATGGAAAGGTCACCCATGCTCATGGATAGGTAGGATTAACAATGTGAAAATGGCCATCTTACCAAAATCAATCTACAGATTCAGTGCAATCCCCATAAAAATCCCAACATCATTTTTATAGACCTTAAAAGAGAAATGGAAACTTCATATGGAAAAATAAAAACCCCAGGATTAACAAAACAATCCTGAACAATAAAGGAACTTAGGGAGGAATCACCATCCCTGACCTCAAACTTTACTAAGAACAATAGTGATAAAAATTGGATGGTATTAGTACAGAAACACAATGATCAATAGAATTGAATCAGAAATCCAGAAATAAATCCACACACCTATGGACACTTGATTATTGATTTAAAAAAAAAAGCAAAAACCATAAAATGGAAAAAAGAAAGCATCTTCAACAAATGGATGTCTACATGAAGAAGAATAAAAATAGATCTATATTTATCACCCTGCACAAAATTTAAGTCCAAATGTATGAAGAGCCTCAACATAAAACCAGATACATTGAGAAATAGCCTTGAACACATTGGTACAGGAGACAATTTCCTGAACAGAACACCAATGACTCTAAGATCAACATTTGAAGAATGGGACTTCATGAAACTGCAAAGCTTCTGTAAGGCACAGGACATTGTCAATAGGACTAACCAGCAGCCTACAGACTGGGAAAGGATCCTCACCAACCCTACATCTAACAGAGGGCTAATATCCAAAATTTATAAAGAATTCAAGGAGTTAAATACCAACAACCTAAATAACCAAATTAAAAAATAGGGCACAGAACTAAACAGAGAGTTTTCAAGAGAAGAATCTCAAATGGCTGAGAAGCACTTAAAGAAGTGTTCAAAGTCCTTAATCATTAGGTAAATGCAAATCAAAACAACTCTGAGATTCCATCTGGCCACTGGTCAGAATGGCTAACATCAAAAAACTCAATGACAGCACATGCTGGCAGTGAGGATGTAGACAGAGCAAGGGGAACATTCCTCCATTTCTGGTGGGAGTACAAACTTGTACAACTACTCTGAGATATTTGGCACTTTCTCAGAAAACTAGGAGTAATTCTACCTCAAGACCCAGCTATACCACTTCTGGGCATATACTCCAAAGATTCTCCAACATCTCACAATGACACTTGCTCAACTATGTTCATAGCAGCTTTATTCATAATAACCAGATACTGGAAACAACCTAGATGTCCCTCAATTGAAGAATGGATAAAGAAAATGTGGTACGTCAGCACAATGGAATACTATTCAACTATTATAAACAAAGACGTCATGAATTTTGCAAGCAAATGGGTAGATCTTGAGAATATCATCTTGAGTGAGGTAACACAGTCCCAAAAGGACATGCATGGTAAGTACTCACTTGTAAGTGGATATTAGCTATAAAATACAGGATACACTCCACAGACCCAAATAAGCTAAAGAAGAAGAAAGGCCCAAGCAAAGGTGCGTGAATCTCACTTAGAAGGGGGGAATAAAATAGTCAGAAGAGGAAGAGCGAGAGAGGGAACTGGATGGGAGAGGATTTAGGGAGGGAAATTGGGGATTCAGCGTTAGGTTTGGGGAGGGACAGGGGGAATGGCTAGATGGCCATGAGAATGAATGGAAATCTGCCGCTGACAGGGGTGAGGAGGTAGGGGGCATCTCCAGGAAGAGACAGAGACCTGTAAGAGAGGAACCCAAGAATCAATGTGAGCGTTCTTAGCTGTGATCCACAGCTTTGGTTATAAGGAACCTGAACAGGCCACCTCTTATAGCCAGGCAAGAACTCCAATGGAGCAGTAGGGACACCAACCCACTCACAAAACTTTCAACCCAAAATGTATCCTGCCTACAAGAAAGGCAGGGACAGAAATGCCCAAGAAATATAGCAGTCTGAGAAAATGGCCAACCAATAACAGGCCCAACTTGAGAACCACCCCATGGGCAAGCTTGCAATCCTTGACACTATTAATGACACTGTTGTGCTTGCAGACAGGAGTCTTGCATGGCTGTCCTGAGAGGCTCCACCCACCAGCTGACTCAGACAGATACAAACACCCACAGTCAAGCAGTGGGTAGAGTTTGGGAATTCTTATGGAAGAATAAGAGGAAATATTACAGTTTCTAAGGGAATAGAAACTCCACAGGAAGAGCAACAGAACTGACTAACCTGAACCTTTGGGTTTCTCAGAGACTGAACCACCAACCAAAGTACATACTTAGGCTAGACCTAGGCCTCCCTACACATATGTAGCAGATACACAGCTTGGTCTTCATGTGGGTCCCTAACAACTGGAGCAGGTGCTATCCCAAAAGCTGTTTATTATCTGTTGGACATTTTCTACTGGCGGTGCTGCCTTGTGGGAGAGGATGTGCCTAGCCTCACAGGTCGCCAGGTTTGGGGAGCCACCCACCTCGTCAGAGGAGAAGGGGAGGAGAAATGGAAGAGGGGGAAGGATTGTGAGATGGGGTGACTAGCAAGGAGGCAGTAAGCTGGATGTAAAGTGAATAAATAAAATAATAACAATAATAAATAAATAAAATTTTAAAAAGGAAGAAGATAGGCCTAGCTGGAAAAAAAATAGATCACTAATGGAAATGCCTTTAAAAAGCATGATTTTGTCCCTCAATCTTTCTCTTGCTCTCTTTGTCTCCTGTGGTAGTTTGAATATGCTTGGCCCAGGGAGTGGCATTACTAGGAGGTGTAGCCCTTGTTGGAGTAGGTTAGGCCTTGTTTGAGGAAGTGTGTCACTGTCTGGGTGGTCAATGAGATCCTCCTCCTAACCAGATGGGAGCCAATCTTCTCCTAGTGGTCTTCAGATGAAGATGTAGAACTCTCAGCTCCTCCTGCACCATGCCTGCCTGGACACTGCCATGCCCCTGCCTTGATGATCATGGGCTGAACCTCTAAACTTGTACACCAGCCCCAATTAAATGTTGTCCTCATAAGAGTTGCCTTGGTCACGGTGTCTGTTCACAGCAATAAAACCCTAACTAAGACACCTCCCTTCAGGAATGAAGAGGCAGGGTTTTTTACCCTGCATTTCCTGCCATGATGTTCTATGTCACTAAGTGAGCAAAACCTGAAAGCTCTGGAGTCATGTCTCCAAAAACATCTTTACTCCTGTAAGCTGTTCATCTGAGGTATATTTTTCACAGCCAAAAGAGACCAGCACGGGAACCAAGGCAGGATGCAGGCACCCAGCCAGCTTTCTCCTTTAACTCGTTGCAGCACAGGATGCTGCTGCAACTTTCAGGGTGAGTGAGTCTTCTCACCTTGATTAATTCTCTCTGAGAACACCCTCCAGACAGCATGGAGGTGTGGCTCACAAATTTTTATCCAATCAAGTTGATTGACAATGACGTTAGCTTTCAGGGAAGTGTAAGACCTTGGATTGTCTTACATCAGATTCTTACACCATCCTGATTCAGTCTCAAAGCTTGGAATTCTGCAAGCCCTCCCAAATCATCCCTCTGTGATGGAGCCCACCACATACCAATGCCCTCCTCCCGCCCCACACCTCTTCACTACCCTTGAAACTGCTCTGCTGCTTTTGAATCAGAAGTTTTGGGGTTAACCTTTGGGTACCACAGAAACCAACAGCAAAGCACCTACAGTCATCAATGTCAGAAACAGAAAAATGGCTCCTTCTACTTCCGGCTACACACACTTTAGAACCACCAGAGACAAAACCTACAAAGTCATGTTTATTGGCCTTGTAGGACAGGAAAATCTCAGAGGAACCCTGAAGTGTCTCCTGAAGCAACAGGGAAAATAGTTATTATACAAGTGGGGATGGGAGAAGCATATGTTAGTCAGCTCAAAGCAAAGCAAAACTGGATGTGAAAATGTCATCATCGAGTCAGGACTGCACAGTGAATTGGATCAGGGTCCTGCTTTCTAAAGAACCAAACATTTGAATTTGATATTTAATGATATATGCAGAAATCTCATATTTCTGTGGTAATAATAATCACAGTCTGCATGTGGATTAGACCTGAAGGGATCTTTATGTATCAGAGCGGTTAATGCATCAGGAAAAATGAGATGTGTCATTTTCACAGATAAGATTTCAGACTATCAGTGATTTTTAGGGCAGGGGGTGCATCCACTTAGTAACAAGTGGGATAGTCAACCAAGAAGGGATTACGGCAGAAAATACCATCCCTTTAACCTTGTAGATATCTTGATCTGTGGCTAGTGTCTTAGCCTGATTAATATTTGGACAGAGCTTTGCCTTCTTGGCCTGAGCTGGTTTCGACATTCACATCCCTTTCTTCCATTTTTCCCATGGTGTTACCCACTGTCACAGCCTATGGAACTCAGCTAGCAAGGGAGGCTGGAAGGCAGAAAAAAAAAAAAAACCTTTATGCTTCTGAAATAGAAACAAAAAGGGATCTGAGAGCTCAAAGGGAAACAGCCTACAGAAGTATCTCTTTAAGTCCAGCTGATGCCCTCATGAACAAAGTGGAACCAGCTAATGATCTCATCCTCCCAGCCTCTCATCTCTAGTCGGATCTTAGCTGACAGCTTCTAACCACCTTTTTAGTTCTCTGAGGCTTCAAAGAAAATGATTTTTTTTCCACTTTGCAGTTATTTCCGACATGGAACAAATGGGTTATTTTAGTGGAGTATCTTGTCCACCATTATCCAGCCCCTGTACTTTCTAATCCATCTTGCATGTGACTAGAATGATACGTCCCCAAAATCAGTTCTGACCAGGTCACAAGCCTGGTCAAACAGGTCTGTTTCCGGCCGAGTCCAGCATCTTTGCCTGAGTTTCAAGCCTGCTGACAATCCTAGTTTACTGTACCTCCACTCTTACCCTCTTCTGCCTCCTGATATAGACAGAAGAGAGCACTTTTACAGGACCCAGGCTTCAGACCAGGAGATATGATCTACAGCGGACTCCATGGTATTTACTGAGATCATAATGTACCAAGATGCTTGTGTGTGAACTAGTGGCTCAGTTTACCAAATGTGCTATTCCAAACTGTGTGACTAGCCACAAAAGCTCAACACTGAGCTTTTGTAGAAAGTAGGAGTTTTGTAGAAAACAGGAACAGGAAGCAGATGAAAGTATATCCAGATAAAAGAACAGCAGAGAGTATATGAGGCTGGACATGGCAGTGAGGGGCTGCATAGGACACATATCGACAAGTATGAATAAAAAATATCACATGAAGTCCATTATTGTATATGCTCAGATAAACAACACCACCAACAAAAATAATATATTTAGCAGATGTTTCAGTAGGCAAAATACTTGTGTAAGCATGAGGTTGTGAGTTCAGATCCCTAGAACCCACATAAAAGCAATGTTCAGCAGTGTGTGCCTGTAAGCCAAGCTCTAAGGAGGGAAGAGACAAGAGAATCTCAGGAGCCGCTGGCTGGCCAGTTTAGTCAGCCATTCTTCCTTGTAAAGTACAGCCTTAATATCTTAATATCTGATTCCTCTTCTTATAAGGCCACCGCTCAGACAGGCTTCATTTTAAGTTAATCTTTAAAGGCCTCTAACTTAATCTGCTTTTACGGAAAAGGCTTTACCGCTAAATATAGTCACACCACAAGGTTAAAGCATCAACATACAGACTTGAAGAGACACAAATTCGACCCACAATGCTCTGCTCTGCAGAAAGAGAAGTGAGAAAGTTAATAGATCTGTCAATAAAAGCAGAGGACATTCTCTGCACAACCCTAGGACACGTGGGTGTTCCTTAAATGTGACTTAAATTTCACTCCTGTTTTCCTAACACACTGAGTATGTGCCTCATTTTAGTGTAAAAAAAAAAAAAAAATGACCCTGTCAGTCATTCTAGTAGTAGAGAGAACCACTGAGAACTACAATTGTGGGCAGATAAAGAACGTAGAGGCCTTAGAATGAATGCAAAGCATGAGCTCTGAGAAACTCAGCAATTTTGTATGTGGTTGTTGGGGATCTAGATATGGGTCAACACATGATCTCGGCATCTGCTTCTCATTTTCTCTGTAAGTATTATCTGTGCAGCAAACCAGAAGTGAGCCCCACAGTACACAGTGAGAGGCGACACCAGCCAGTCTATGCACAAGAACACGATTGCCTGTGGCGGCTAAAAGCAGACGTGTGGACGCAGGACAAGCTTTCCCTGGCTCACACTCTTCAACATCTTAAGTTTCTATATAGCCCAAGTCATCCGTCATCTCAGTGAACCAAATGGCTTTCATTCATGAACAGTTGACTAAGGGACAGATTTTGCAGTGTGAATAAGTCTATCCTCTCGATCTTATCAAACCTTGCATGAAGGCTATTTCTCAACTTACTTTCTGTAGAAACAAAACATATGCTATGCAAATAAATAAACCAGTTAAACAATTGACTCCTAAACTCCACATGGTTTCAATCTGCCAAACATAGGGGAGAGTGGAGTGTGTATAAGAGGAAGTTTGTAGCCTAAGATAGCCATGTGGTTTTTGTTTGTTTGTTTGTCTTTTACAGGGATAGAACTCTCCACTTTCTTTAAACTCTGGTTGTCACCTCTAGAACCAAGACATTATGTCTTACATCCAGTATACCTTATGCTTTACAAAAGGGCTTTTTTATCCATTGTCTCACTAGCTCTTTGCATGAAGTCATTATTTCTAACTAGAGGGTCAGGAGAGGCAGTGTGGAGAGGGGGGGAAGAGGGGCAAGGGGCAGGGCACGGGGGGGCATAGGGGGGAGGGCAGATTCCAAGATCTCACTGGCCACCTGGTTTAGCTAAAATAGCAAGCTCCAGGTTCTGTGAGCGAGCTAGCATCAAAAAGTAAGGCAGAGAACAATAAAGACTTCTGGCATGACTGCCCTGGGTTCCGCACATCCACACACCTGCATACATACTACATACACACACACACACACACACACACACACACACACAAAAGGATGGATGGGTGATAGATGGAGGGAGGGAGGGAAGGAGGGAAGGAGGGAATATTTGTGGTCTTCAGATCTTGATAATCTCCACCCCTTCTACATTCAACCTGGAAGTATCTTGCTATCTTATCATAAAGCCAGTCAGGCAACCTATGGAAGGACAGCATAGTGAGAAAGTGAAGGCTCTTACCAGTGGCCAGTAACTATCTGAGACCTGATTAAAGCCACATGAATGAGCATGGAAGTGACCTTCTCAGCCTCTGCCAGGGCATCCGACCATAACAGCTTATCTTTAGTGTCATCCAAGACTGCAGACCAGCAACCTGGCAGCAACCACCCTGCTATGCCATTCCCTATATCTCACTTGAGAACTTGTCACAGGCTAGACTTTCATGATGTCAATATCTAACCTTCCAGCTAGAATATCAAGTTATAGGTTAAGGTCTTAAAATGTATTTTTATTTTTACTTGTGTGTCTTTCTCTGTATGCACACACACACACACACACACACAGAGAGAGAGAGAGAGAGAGAGAGAGAGAGAGAGAGAGAGAGAGAGGAGAGAGATCACCATTGGTTCTCATTTTTGTTCTCTCTCCTTTCCACTCTTTTCTCCTTTCTTCCTTGCTTCCCCTTCCTTCCTGTCGTTCTTTCTGATCCTCCTCTTATTTCTTCTTCCTCAGTATCATCTCTCTTTTCTCATACTCTTGACCACTTGTGGGATTGCACTGTTAACTTCCAGAGTAATCTGACATATAACAGTAGATAACTCATACCCAAGGCCACATGTATTGTATAATGATATTACACACACTAATAATATACTCATAAGCCTCTTTCATTTCTATATACTTTTTTGTCAAAATCATAAGCTAGAGTCATCTGGGAAGAGAAAACCTCGATGGAAAAATAACTGTCCCATCAGATTGGTCTGTGGGACATTTTCTTGATTAAGGATTGATGTGGGCAGGCACAGCTGATTACTGTGAGCAGTGCTGCCTTCAGGAAGGTGGTCCGGGCTTGTATAAGATAACAGGCTAAGCAAATCATAGAAAGCAAGCCAGGAAGCAGTACTGCTCCACCGTCTCTGCTTGAGTTCTTGCCTGAGGGTTCCCACCTGGAGTTCCTGCTCTGACTTCCCTCAGCGATGAACCGTGATGTGGAAATGTAAGGCAGGATAAACCCTTTTCTCCCTGAGTTGGTTTGTTCAGAGTTTTATCACAACAATAGGAAAACCTGAGGAGAAAAATTCCCAAGGTGTAAGCAGCTTTTAAACAAAACACACATGAGCTTCACTTGAGGTTTAAAGGAGAAAAAGAATAACTTGCAGAAGACCATACACAACACAATGTTGCCTTTATAAGGCAACAATATTGCCTTTGTTACTTTCATTTTCAAGAGCTTCTGGTAATAATTCCCATTTGATAACAACAAAATAATGCCAAGTTGGAGCCAAGGCTAGTCTTTAAAATTCACATTCTGAGTCTAGCTAGCTCTTAATAGGTATTGGGCTTGGGTTCGCCCCCAAGGCTTCCTACTCCCGAGATGTATCATAAGCTCCTTCCCATTGCTTGTCTTTCCCCTGTAACTCACCTAACTTCCAGTTATGAAACCTTACCTGTGGGGCTCAAATCCACCTATGGTGCTGACAGACAGCATGACTGCCAGGAATCTTAAGATCTGAATAAGTGAGCTGTTCATTTTGGACTCAGGCTTTTGATATTTACTTGACAAATACTCTACACTGACTGGCCAGATTCACTCCACCAATACCAACATCTGTTCTCTGTGACATTTTTTTTAAATCTTCCTAACATATGGACATGTTATTATTCATTCTTTACTCTCTGTATCCTATCAGAAATGTATCCTCTCCTCAAGGATTATCAGGAATCTGACAAGGCTGCCAGATCAATGTGCCCTAGTTTCCAAAGTTTCCTCTCTTCTCTAAAGCCATGTGACTCTCATGGTTTCTAGACGTTAGTAAGGCAGTGGCTTTGACGACACAACACAATTGCAACTCCTGAAAAGAAAAAACTGTTAGTCTTTTATGAAGCACACATAGTAGCAGACTCCGTCCTACTTACTATACAAATAATTTAGTACATGATGTCACTCCTCTAGAAAGGAATCCTAGGAATATTACAAAATACATATACATATGCCTACCGACCTAGGAGGCTCATCATGTCTTTCGAGCCTCTGTCAGGTTAATAGGTCGGTCTAAACTCTCTAGTCCCTCACCTTCTGTAGGCCTCCAGTTGATGCAGCCATCCTGTCTGTCTGTCCATACTCTCGTTGGAAAGAGCTCTTCTTTGCCCCAAAAGGAATATATCTGCGTGGACTAAGGGCGAATCATTGAATCCTCTCTTCTCAAGGCAGTGGAGGAAGCTGAGGTTATAGCCTCAGAGGTTCAAATTCTAATGGACGTAGGGTTTAGTCAGCTACACAATGTGCCCAAATGATTAGAAATTAGAAGGGAACAGAATATTCAAAACCAAGCAGAAGAAACAAGTTTTTAGAGAAGGAAGGAATGAAGCCAACACCCCCAGGGAAGCAGCAATAAGAGTCTCAGTCTCTTGACACAAGAACTCACTGGCTCAACTTCCTACTTGCCCTCATTCCCCTGCAGATTGGCCGAATGTCTTGTTGGGATGGGTGAGTTTCAGTGTCTTGAAATTATTAAGGACTGACAGTACTTTTAAAGAGTCAAACAAGAGGAAGGGTGAGAAATGTATATTCACATCAATGGAAAATTTGAAGCCACCGTAAGTCATAAAGCATGCCTTGGACCCCAGCTTCTAGTTAAATCCTCTCATTTTATGAATGAGGAAAAATATGTCACTCAGAAAGGAGAGTGGACTTAGCGCAGATCACACAGCAAATAGCTGTACCAAGATGTAAAAGTTAATTTTGTCAACTATGACAAGAAACTTCAGGGAGTAACTTCAAGAAGGCAGCTTACTTAGGGTTACAGTTTGAGGAGATCTACTGCACCGTAGCAGCAGAAAGACTATGGTTGGTCTCACACTGAGCATTCCATCAGGAAGCTGAGAGCATCAGGAAGTGGGGCCAGGACACATAGCCCACTTGCTGTAGTGAGGCTCCAATTCCTAAGTGTTCTACAGCCTTCTAAAACAGCTGCACCAGCTGAGGACAATGTATTTAAGAACACGAGCTTTTGGAAAATACTTTTTTTAAAAGATGTTTTTATTTTATTTATATGGGTGCACTGTAGTTGTCTTCACACTACACCAGAAGAGGGCACCAAATCCCATTATAGATGGCTGTGAGCCACCATGTGGTAGCTAGGAATTGAACTTTGGACCTTTGAAAGAGCAGTCGGTGCTCTTAACCACTGAGCCATCTCTCCAGCCATCATTATGGAGGATATTTCAAATCCAAACTATTACACGAGATTAAGATTCAGGTCGGCTCCCATCCCAGCACCTCGTAACCCAACCCCTGACCCCAATCCTGACATCTTGCCTAACATTCTGCTACTACTTTGCCACCACCCAGTTTGCCCCCTAGTGGTTTGTTCCCCAGAGCACACAGAACAGGAAAACCACGGAAATCATTAATGTCACTCCACCTTGTGGCCTTGGGGTGGAGTCTTGTTAAAGAACTTAGACAAGGAAAAAGGGAAAGAGAGATGCTGATGCTGCACTTATAGAGGAAGCTGCATCAAAGACATGGAAAGAGAAATAAAGTGAGGTTCTGGTTACTCAGCTTAAAATACAATTCATCCACATCTCAAGAGCATCCTAAGAAAATTTGTCAATTTTCACATAAAAAAAAATGAAGTCGGTCTCCTAATAAAAGAAAAAAATATATAGCAACTTCTTGGCACAACTATGCAGAGTCAGCTGAACTGTATGTTGAATGTTGAATGTCCCTATTACATATGTCCTTACTACAATGTACATACTTAGTCATCTAGTGCTTGGGGCCATCAAAATCATTTTGTGTTACAGTAGATTGGATATATAGTAATCGGAAAAGCGTCTTTACTGATTCATCTCCTCATGCACTATAGTACATTAAATACTTTGCTATCCTTACAATTAAATAAAAATTTTCTTGAAGTTTGCTGAGACCAGGCTATTTAAGTGTTGAGCAAAAAAATAATTAATTAAGGTAAGTCAAGGGAAACATTAGAATATTATAATTTTACTGAAAGACTAAGAAGATGCTGGAGAAAGGGAAGTCCAAAGATTAACCAACACTCAATGATAAATAGGCCTAAGGTCCTAGGATCCTGGCAGGTGAGAAAGTGGGATGCTCTTATGTGACCTCAGCAGTAGGCACCATCTCTAATAACACATCTGAGCACATGCTCTCTGATAAGTACTCCATCTGCCCTGTCTCTCACTCCTCATGGGAATTCGTGAAGTAGAACTTCTTTTGCTTTCTGCGTGTAATAAATAAAAATTATTGGACTTGGGAAAACAAATGCATTTTTTACCAATCTCTACTAGTTAATAATGAGTAGGAGACAAATCCAATCAATGCCTTAAGCCTTTCTTACTACATCCCATTGCTATTTCATTCTGATACAAACATTATTCTTCATCCCTTCTGTGTCAAAACAATAGGTAAAATAATGTCTGGGGTGGCCTTCATACACTTAATGATCCTGGAGAAAATCTCTAGTTCATGAATGAAAATCTCAGAGATGTCCCTTGACATGGTGTAGATTACCTGTCCAATGCTGGATCAATCATGCTCAAGGAAGTTCTGCCATTTGTCCAAATATGGATCACATATCCAATCCTATAATCAATAAAATGGGTCATCAGGACAGCATTGCCAGAATTCCATTTCTGTAGTGAATCAGAATCCTACGGGAGACTGTGGATTCTAGGCAGACCAGAAGTAGAGAGTGGCTACTGTACCATGGAGCGACAGCAGTAAAAGATGGTCCGACAGCAGTCACTCCAGGGGACATCCAGGACAAAGAGCTGGGGGCGTCGAGAAAACGAGGCAATGAAGACGTTAAACAGCACAACGTGTTCAGAGAGCATCAGTGTTTCATGTGTATCTGGAGGGCACAGCATGTGTGGCATGAGGCTTGAGAGCTCCAACAGAAGGCCGTGAAGAATTCCATATGCGACCCTTCAAGGAATGCATGCTTTATCCTGAAGACAGTGTGGATCACTGAAGGACTTTCGTCAAAGGAACAGTGTGATGCGTGAGGAATTTCAGTCTTTGAGCCTGTAGAAAAGAAAGGTTAGAGGTAGAAAAATGAATGGAGAAACTGGCAATAGTTCAAGTAAGAGAAAGTGAGCCCATGAACAATAGAGGTGGGTGGCGATCAAATGTAGATGAATGAGGCTGAGAAGGTAGAATCAGAAAGAAAGGCTGGACTCCCACTGAGAAGCTGATTGTCCAGGCTGCCCACTGATGCTGAACCACCTTCACAGATGCTCCAAGAGGACCTCCCAAGACAGCAAGGAGCCTAAAGTGCAATGGCGGCGGCAGCGGCGGCGGCAGCAGCACCGGCGGCAATTGTCCTCTCGGGATGTCCGAGTCTCTGGTCCAAGCTGCCGGTTTGGTCATTTACAGCACTTTAACCCCTTAGCTTTGGCAAAGCTAAAGCACACCGGATTTATTTTTCCTGAAGAAGTCTTCCACAAACTGAATTATACAGCTGGATATCCAGAGCTCTTGAAGGCAGAATGGGCTATCAAAGCACCTGGCCCAGTGGGGCAGACAGATGTGACCCTCTGTTTGTGACATGGTCAAAATTCTTTTGAATCAACTACTTGAGCTCTTTTAGCTCCCAAATTCTCAGGCCATGTTCCTCTGGCAATAATGTTGCTTTTCTTTACAAGGGCTAAAATTAATAACACATGTTACAGCAAAGACACTTCGCAGTGATGTTAAAAATGAATCTGTCTTAATCGCCAATTTGCTATACTCAAGGGGCATAGAAAGGAAAGCTTAAAAGTGAGATATTAATGCTTTCAAATCCATAAATTCACAGATGCCCTTTATGTACTCAGGTGATGGAATAAAGCCAATGTCATAAGCAGCAACCTAATTATTGTGGGACATACATTAAATTGTACATGTATTAATTCAATTTCAATATTTTTAAAGTTATTCCTTCTTCTAAAACTTATAATGAATCAAGATTTCTTAAAGTTTTGTAATAACCACGGGCATAGGACAAATAATAAATAGTTGTACTTAACTGGTAAACCATATAAGTCTATTCTTTACACAAATAAACTGGTGAGGAATAGAATTGATAAAGCAGGTATGCGTGAACGTATTTTAAAGGACCCTGACTCACCTGCCTGAAGATCTTTAGTTTGCCATTTTACGGTAATTCATTTGTTAACATTCTTCATCATTTATGACAACATTCTTCGATTTATGACAAATGGGAATGAACTAGGCCTGCGCTTTCTACTCTCAGCCACTGTCATACACTGGCAGGTTTCCCACCAGTTTTCTCTAAGTCTATTGAAATCTGTAGCAATAGTTAAACTGCAGCTGCAACCTAGACAAATTCTGACTAGGAAAGAAGGACAATGACTCCACTGCCTTTTCGGGCAGGGAAGCTAAGTCTTTGTCCCCGTTTTTGGCAGGCTTTGCTGCCTACAATCGGAGTTTCGAGGCCTGAATGGTGTCCCTATCATGGAATCAGTTGTGCAAAGTGAGTTTCTACCACTTTCTCCCTAGCCTGTGCCCTGAGTACTCTCTGGGGGTCCCAGCTCAGCAAGTTCAACCATGTCCAAGGTTTTCTGGTGAACTGTTGGTTCTATCTGCCATTTAGCACTTCCCCAGTATCAACTAAGTGAAAGCTTGCTAAGGACCGGTATGATGAGTGATTTCTCTCATGACAAACTTTATCCTAAACAGCACATGAAGAAATGTCCTCTCCCCTCTGAAAGGGAGGATAAGTCATGGTTTCTGCTGCTACTTAAGTGGTGTCTCACCCCTCCCTCCTAGATC
>NW_022196895.1:69060286-69088835 GCF_008632895.1 Mastomys coucha
GCTGGGATTAAAGGTGTGTGCCACCACTGCCTGGTTATTTATTTTTTTCTTTTTTAAACAACCCACTGAGTCCATTGTGCACAGCTCATATACTCATAGATATAGGGTCATTCATTGGAACATGGTTGACCTGTCAGCCTTTTCCTTTCCCAGAAGCCATCAACTCATAATAGATGCTTTTAGGGGTTTGGGTTTCTGATTCCCCCAATCCAAGCTAGATGTTGTGCAGACAACCCCAGTTGGTGTGAGTTCACGTGCATAGTCCTGTCGTGTACAGAAGATGCTGCTGTATTCTTGGCCTCTTCTGCCATGGTCCCTGAGCCTTATGAGGGACATAGACGTCTCACTTGTGGATGAATATGCTGACATTTATTTTCTTCTTCTGATCAACTGTGAGCTTCTTTGCTAGCCTCCATCACTTACATAAGAAAACTTCTCCGATGAAGTTTGAGAGCTGCACTAGCCTATACGGATACGAACTACAGTAGTGGTCTGTAGTGTAGTCTATAGCCATACAAATTTAGAGGGCATCTACGCTATGTCAATTTAGCAGAATCATAGTAGTCAGTTCACCCCTGAAGCCTGTTAATTTCCCAAACTTGAGTTCTTGGCCAGACTTATAGTACCATGTATATATTTCCTCCTGTGAAATGGGCATTAAGTCCATCTAGAACTTAGTTGGCTGTCCCCATAATGTTTCTAGCACTATTGTACCAGGAACTCTGTTGTACAATCATATGTCTATCTTGCCAGGCCAGCTGCTATGTTTCACAGGGTTCACAGCTTAGCAAGACTATTGATGACCTACCCCTGCCCAAGCAGCTTATATTAATACCTTTCATGACTAGTAGGCGGCAGGGAGAAAAACCTCTCTGTTTGGTACCAACTTGATGCCTCATGTCCTACAACCAAAATTCATCATGTCTTCAGCAACAGGGTCTTATTCTTGAGCTCTGATGGAAAACCAAGAACATTGGCAAAACCCTGTGTCCAGAATCTATTTCAAAGGCCAGTGTACTGTCAGTCACAAAAAGATCATTTGCCTTGGAATGGGCAGGGGAGAGTAGACATTCCTAAAAAGATGATTCACAAATAAGATGTGAAGAGATGCTCAGCTTCACTAGTCACAGAGGTAAATGAAAATCAGATCCCAACGAGGTGTTGTTTATCTGGATTTCATTTCTAGGTCGTGGAGAAATTAGGCCTCCTATGCTGATGATAGAGATGCAACACAGAGTGGATATTATATTATAACATCACATATATCATATATATAGTCCATCAACAGACTAATGGTTCAGTAAAATGTGTTTGAGCCATATAGTAGGATGGCATTCATCTAAAAAGGAGTAAGTAAAAATGCATGCTAGAACACAAACTTAAAAACATTATGCTAAGTGAAAAAATATACAATTGGGTAATTGCGGGGGGATATATATATATATATATATATATATATATATATATATGGAAAATCCAATCCAAGGCAGGTAAATCTATTGATCTAGAAGGTATAGGAAGGAGGCTGGCAGTTGCTGAGAGTAAGTGGGCAGGTAGGAGGAGCTAGAGGGTGACTATTAATTTATCCAGTGTTTCTTTGGGGTTGATTTAAATGCTCTAAACCAGTGACTCTCAACCTTCCCAATGCCACAACCCTTTAATTCAGTTCCTCATGTTGTGGTGGTCCCAACCATAAAGTTATTTTTTTGCTACTTCATAACATAGTTTTATTATTGTTACAGGTCTAATGCAACACTATTATGGATTGTAATGTAGATATATGATATACAGGATATCTGATATGAGACTCATATCTGATATGAATGGATCATTTGGACCCCAAAAGGGCTCACAACCCACCAGTTGAGAACCACTGTTCTACACTCTGATGACAGCTGCGTGACTGAGTACCAAATGAAAGAGCAACTTTTATGATATGAAATTCATGTCATAGCAACAATTCTTATAAAAACATACAAATCATCTTATTCTCTTCTGATCAGTGGAGATAATCGGTTTCTTCTTGCAGTGGTTATACACGTAAACTTTAAAGGTGTATGGAGTCATGTGGGGAGTAGGGGAACTCCGAGGAAATGAGGTTTTGAGTGAACGTGTGCTATTAACATGACCATGTCCCTGTCAAGGACCCCATAGTCACAGGGCCATGGGAGTGGCAAAGCCTTCTCCATAGGGTGAGGCTTAGAGTGGCAGAGAGCCTTCCTCTGCTCTGCGTATGGGTGTTGACAGTGTGTGCAGAAACTGTCCACCCTCGGTTTCCCAGCCTAGATGCTTACGGCCTGAAGACTGCTTCCTCAAGAGACGGCTGCTGCGGGGGTTAGTTAAGGTATCTCTTTGCTTCAGCTGTACACTGCAAACCCGGCCGGCTTGTTCTTCTTCATGCAATAACGCTGCCTCTCTGCGCAAATGTATGTAATAAAAATGCTGAGGGTCCATCAAAGACCCCAATTGGCCCAACCCCAGCCTCCTGTCCACATGTCTTTGTGTGTCTGTGTGTCTGCTGTTTCTTCACTCCCTTGTGACTCCAGTCAGGTTTATCTCGGGACCCCTGCAAGGATGCAGCAGAGCCAGACAGCACAAAACCAAGTATCAGTTGTCCTCTGTATTTCTACACATCAGATTCATCATCAGCAAAATATGGATAATAGTAAAACCAGCTTCATCCAGCCGTGGAGAAGATTAATTGAAAAGTGATCCGCATAGTGCCTAACATGAAGCTAAGTGCAAAGTGTTTCATTTCTAAGGGATTTTTAAATATGCATAGTTGCTTGTCTATAAAATATTCTCTCTGCAGACTTCAAGAAACTGTTGTTTGATGGCATAGGAAACTCATTCGGAAGGATTGTGTGGAGGATGCAGGAGGGAGACATGTTACACAATCTAACATCTATTATATATTTGGAATTTTAAAAGTCTGTATTGTTTATTCCATGGGTGGAAATTAAATTGAATTAATTGGTTAGAAATAAACCAGACTGTAATGGAAACCTTAAACCAGTCTAGCAGGATAGACGACTTAGACTTGACTCTAGGATCAGATAGAACAACGTGAAACCAACACCTGGCAGCAATCCTGACTTCTGAGGCCTGCTTGTCATCCATAGGAGCATCACACAGGTGTGCTGGAAGCTACACAGTGAGGAACTGTGTATTCCAACAAACAGATTTATTGTGTTAGGTAGAGATCTGGCTGATACAAAAATGATAGAGGTGTGGGAGTGTGGTTGGCAGGAGGGCAAAATATGACACTAGACTGTTCAGCTTGAATTGCAGCTCAAGCGCTCATGAATTTGGTCTAGATTTAAATTTCCTCGGGCCTCAGTAGAGGTATATGTAACCTGGAGGTATTCTTACAGGGCTTTGTGGGAACTGGAGGGAAAAACAGACAAAAACCTGGTACAAATAAATACTATATAAATGTTATTAGCAATTAGGCCTAGGGCTCAGTGGCACAATACTTGCCTAGCATGTACAAAAAGCTGCTTCCAGCCCAGCACAGAGATTTCTAATGTCGTTACTGCTGGTGCTTTAGGGGAAAATTTGAGCGTCATCACTAGAAAAGTGCCTATAAAAAATAAGCGTGACAAATTCAGATAAATTGAAATCATGTAACTTTTTTCATCATAATGCAATAAAAGTTAAAAAGAAAAGAAAAGAAAAAAATAAGCATGAAAAAGTTGACTTACACTGTTTTAGAGGCAGATGTCTTGGACATGGGACATGCTCAAATGGAAAAATAAACAAAAACTATCCAGTAACAATTATTCACAATATAGTTGAAATTAAAGAAAAAAGAAACTGTGGCCAGTAAAAGATTTCTTCCTTTTCCTCTTCTTCCTCCTCCTCCTCCTCCTCCTTCTCCTTTTTCTCCTCTTCCACCCCCTCCTCCTCTTCTTCCTCCTCCTCTTCCTCCTCTTCCTCTTCTTTTCCTCCTCTTCCTCCTTCTCCTCCTCTTCTTCTTCCTCCTCCTCCTCCTCCTTCTCCTCTTCTCCTCCTCCTCCTCCTCCTCTTCCTCCTTCTCCTTCTCCTTCTCCTCACTAGTAAGAATTTCAGAGGCATCTGTGAACAGTGACATCAGAGCATTCATCTAATCCTGGAGAGGGTTGTTAAGATGTTTAGAAAAGAAAGAATTTCCATGTTCCTAGAAGAAAATCCCATTGGAAGGAGATATTTTTGTTGAAAGTTTATTGAACATTTTTTTTTAAGACTTTCTCATATATCTTTGGAGACGCATATTAAAATGTACTGTTGACCAGTGAATGGCAGGAAGCCCTGGAGTAACACAGGCTGGATAGCACACAGTGGTCCTATGGACCATGACCCCCTTGGTGCCTCATGACCCTTTCACAAGGATCCTAAGACCATCACAAAACATAGATACTTCCATTATGATTCATAGCAGTAGCAAAATTATAGTTCTGAAGTAGCAACAAAAATAATTTTATGGTTGGGAGTCACCACAACATGAGGAACTGTATTGATAGTTGCAGATTTAAGAAGGTCGAGATCCACCAATACAGTAGTCCTGGTCGCAGGAAGGTCTGACTGGACTCACTGACCCATGGTCAGCCTGCTGCTCATTTGTTCCCACCTAAGCACTTTCCAAGCAGAATCATTCTGAACGTACAATTCCATGCCTTACTTCATTTCATTGAGTCTTATTTTTCAAATATTAGTTCACCAGAGGGTATGAGGTCTATTTGATTTCTCCTAATCTATGTATTTAAAAATACTCTACAGTTATATTCCCATCAGTACATATTTTTATTATCTCAAATTCTTGCTATTGCTACCAGGGCCACTATGAACATTGCCAGTGGCAAAATCATTCCATTGTGGAGCAAGGACATATTTCCCTTGGTAGAAGAATGAACAACTGTTTTCCACAGTACCTGTCCTGTCGTACAGTCCCCGGTAAGACGAATTCCCAGTGATACACACTCAACTCTTCTCACTAGTTTTAAGACACATTTATTTAATTGGAGGGTATGTGTGTATCTGATTTGCATTTTTCTGACAACTGATGATGTAGCTTTTCTTAGCCATTAGCTATTTGTGGAACAGCTATGATGAGCCTTCCCTCGTGAACTGTCTTATGTTTAGTTGTTATTTGCCTTCCCCTATCTGTTGCTTTTCAAGTCATTCACACTGCTGTGTATGGTGTATCCTTTCATACTTTCGTAACAAGTTTTTGATATCTGACTTTTACTGTAATACTAGGGCACCCATTGTTTTCTTTTTAGAGCTAGCATCAAAGCATCCAATGACATTTGAAAGTCTGTGCCTTTAAATGTATGTTATTAATCAATTGGAAATTCATTTTCTGTACAAAATAGAGAGCTACATCCAAATTGGAGCTAAATAAAAATTCTCCCAACACCATGAGTTGACTGTGTTGACTCAGCCATCTACAGTAGTCCTGTTATTAAATACAGAATTTGTCCAAATGCTTGGGGCCACTTCTGAACCTTTGTTTTGCTTCCAACTGTCATTTTATTGAACACAGTAGCAGTATGTTGTTATTTTTAATTATAGCACCTTTACAACAAAACTTGATATATAAAAAGAAAGTCTATCCATTCACTCAATAATCTCTGGAAATTTTTGTTTGTTTTTTAAAGCAGGAATGGGAACTCTATACCTTATACTTGGAATGTCTCTGCCTCAGTCTCCTATGTACTGACCAGTAGTTTTTGGACCTGGACATACTTGTAATATTCTTGAAAGTAATATTAGCCTATGGGCTAAGTTATTCTGTAGCACAACACAACAAAAAACATTAGCAATTTAATCCTTAGTGGTTTAAGATGCCTCTGCATCTTAACATTCAGTTCAGCTTCTTCCTCATAATGTTCAGCTCCTTGTGCCAGTGCTTTCTTGTAACACTCTATTCAGTGAACCAGATCAACCAAATAGCTGTTTAAAGCTCATTGGTTTTCTTCCATGGCAGAGGATACGGGAGCTCAGAGGACACTGGCTGCCAATACAATTTTAAAGAGGCACGAAATACATACTTCCCGACTGGTGGATTGTTCATTAGCCATAAACACAGTCCCAACAAACTCTAAAGAAGACTGGAATTACAGTCTAGGGTGTATCTGAAAGATTATCAAACATATTTGGTGTCCTAATGAGTACCAAGTGCACACTGTCTCTAGCATCTATCTTGGGACTCTTCTAAAAAGCTTGGGTGATGGAGGGGTCAAGAGCTTGAGTTCAGCATCCAAAGAGCACAGCTTTGTTAATTTCCCAAGGTCTACATTGCTGTTCATTTCGTGGAATTCTACATTTATATCAAGAATGAACTAAACCAATTTCTGGTACGTTCCGTAAAAATACAGTTAAGTCATCTCTTTGATGATAGAAAGTACTGAATCAGAAAATGCACTCATTCTCTATTCAAAGAAAATTGTAAGGTAGTTGACTGAAATCCCTTTGTTGCAGACACTGTATTAACAAGTCCTTCCCTGTGTTAGCAGTATAGAAAACCTATCTACTGACTAACCCAGAAAAGAAATAATATTACAAAAGGGATGGCGTTTGACGATTTCTAATTTTTGTTATAATTTGCAAGCCCTCTTACTGGGTTTCCTGGCCTTTGACGTAAAGAGAGCTAAGAATGCTGATACCAGTTTGTTTTGGGGATTTTGTTGTTGGTGGTGGTGGTGGTGGTTTTTGTTGTTTGTTTGTTTGTTGTTGTTATGGTTTAATAGAATGAGACTAGTTTGATGATAATAATTTAATCCAGGGCCTTGAGCATAGTAGGCAAGTGCTCTCCCACTGAGCTACACCTTCAATCCCTCTACTCATAGATTCCTTTGGTATATGTCCAGTTACATGTGACCCAAATATAAAGTGTCTGACATATCTTTGGAAAGTCAAAATTATGTGCAATTCGTCATCAATACACCTAGAGTTGGTAAGTTCATTTCAGATGAGACGGAATGGGAAAGGATATCACCCCATTAATTGTTGTTTTATTTTTATCTCCTTTCTATTTTTACAGTTTTAGAATTGAGTCTGTAGTTACAAAGATCTGAAAAAAAAAACTGGTTCAATTTGACAGCATTTGCAATAAATGCAGTTATAATCTCCTTGTCGTACTGTTTAAGAGAAGCATGAATTTTAAGTGTTTCTATTTTTATATCTAAGTGCAATACAGAGTCATATTCTCTCATAAGTGCATTTAACCGATCTGCACTGTTAGTACATAGCTCCTAAGCAGCAAGCCATACTCCTACTTGCTCTTAAGAAGAAGAAAACGGGCAACTCAGAGCATCTGGGAAATATGTTTCAACACAGTGGACAAAGTGCCTTGAGGACATGTCAAGCCCCAAGTAAGCTGTCTGGGTTGAGTTTCCTTTATATTTTATCTGTATGAGGTTAGATAATTTTAATATTAAAGACTATGCTACAACCTGACACATCCTAGTATCACTTGAGAAGAAAGGCTTGATGAGGAATTGACTAGATCAGGTTGGCCTCTGAGCATATCCACGAGGGACTGTCTTAATTACTAATTTTAAGTGACATGAGAAGACCCAAACAATTGTGGGTGGCACCATTCCCTAAGAAGTGTGTCCTGGAACATTTAAATTCAGAAATGGGGCTTAGCACCAAGAAATATGTCTGCGTTTATTTTTCTGTCTGCACTTGGCTGTGAATGTGACTTCCCACGCTGCTTCAACTCCCTCAGTCTTCACTTCCTTGAAATTATGGAGTGTAACCTGCACCTGTGAGCTAAAAACACCTTTTTTCCCCTAAGCTGCTACTTTGCCAGGACAGTTTATCACAGTGGCTGTAATAGATCTAGACTATCTACTAAGCACTTGAGGTCTAGAATTAGAGTGGCAGACTCTTTGGGAAAGTTGCTCAATCTAAACTTCATGCTTTTATCTGTAAAACAGCAGTGACATTAATAGTCACCTTAGAGTGGACATGTTACATTACTCTTCCAAAGCTCTTAGCAGTATTGTTAGACACATAGTAAGTGCTTAGTGAATGACAGAAGCAAATTCTTATAATAATATTGGTGTTACTGTATATATTTATATGTGTTAGGACAGATAAGAGATAGATAGATAGATAGATAGATAGATAGATAGATAGATAGATAGATAGAAGACAGATAGATGATAGATGATAGAAAGATGACAGATTATAGATCAATAGGTGATAGTAGATAGGTAGATAGATACATAGATGTGTGGATGATAGATGATAGACAGATGATTGATAGATACATACATTTATATATGCATACATACATGATAGATAATGATAGATAGATAGATAGATAGATAGATAGATAGATAGATAGATAGAACTACAAGTTCACTAACAATAAACATGGATTTGCCTTTACTTTCCTAAGAAATTTTTCCAACTGCTTCAGCTCAATATTTTAAATAATGCTAGAAAAATAGATACACAGTCTTGGAAATGAAACCACTCTGCATTGATGGGTATATGATATCTGGTACCCTGAGGGGTCAAATTGTCATGGGAAAGACTTTGTGTACACAGAAATGAAAACACACAGGACAAACAAGCCCATTGAACTATCACTGACTGCAATATTTCTTTTCATAAAGTGCTCCTAACAAGGTATCCGCAGGTTGCACATAAAACAAGACCTCAAGTACACAGCCTGGCTTCCAGCAGGTCAGGGTAGTTGGCATATCTGTAAAAGAATATATGGTTGTGTGAGGCAAGTTCAAGTCACCCATAAAGCCCCCCTGTCTTCAAAGGTTAGGATCCCACAATGAACAGAGGCAAGAATCTCACCAAGTTGCCAAGCCAGGCTGGTTGCCACCTTGCCCGCTATAAACTTACAAACACACACCAAACAGAAACAGGCTGGCGTTCTGTTTCAGTAGAACTTGAGTGTCCTGAGGAAGAAGGTAGGTATGAGAAGGTAGAATGAGAACATCGTGGGCATTCCAGAACTCCAAACAGTAGCTATTTCCAAATGTGGTTAAAAATTCTTGGGAATTTCAGAGACGGTTTTGAAGTAAACAAGACACTAAAATTAGTCTATCATGTCCAGCAACCACAGAGATGGGTCCCATCGGTGAAAAACTTAGTAAGGAGCATCATGCAGGATGCTTATGACCCACCGCTTAGCTGTCATCCCCCCAGACCATGCTAATTAATACAGGTTACAACTCTTCATTTCCTTCTCACTCACCTCCTAAAAGCACCTTTGGCCTTCGCCCCCACCCTCCGCGATGCTCATTTGTTCTGATGACAGATTCCTCTTCTACTCTCAGGAACCAGGCTGGTAGGGTCCGCTTCAGCTCATCCATTTCCGGCCCAGGTGCCCTTTTATGAATAACCCTATTCATCCTGTGCATGAGAGAAATTGGCTGGCCCTGAGCACTAATTAATTCAACCTCCAACATATGTTTCCTTCTAGCCAAGTAACCTGGTTTTCTCCCAGAAACAGGCCCATGAACTCTAAGGAAAAGGGAGGGGGGAAAGGGGTTAAATCAGGGCAGCTTCCTTCTGTGTCTTTTATTTGGTTAATTGGTAGTATTCTCCTCCTGACTAGTAAAACACCAGGTTGTAATCAGTTAGGAAGATTTTTGTGTAGTTTTGATCTAAAGGGGGAAGGTGAATTTTATGGCTCACACAGACCCATAGATGCAGTTGGTGCCTGAAGGGATCCCAGCTGCTGAGAATTGGGAAACCCTCTCCTGCCCTCTAGAAGTGACTGGTGGGTCACAGCGAGGTCATAAACTTAGAGGATTATAGACTATGTGGGAAAACCACCAAGTTGGTGTGTTACTAAAGTTTAGTTTAATTCAAACTATGTACCAATTTGTCGTTATTTACCAGTTAGAAATGTTGCTCTTGAAGAAAAAAAATTCCCTCAACACTAATGAATTTACAGTCTCTGATGGAGCAGAATTACAAAGAAATTCAATTCAGAGGGAAGTGGCATCAATGCCTTAGATGTACAAACCGAAAGGAGCTAGAAGCTAACTTGTAGGAGAGAAACAAAGACGTGGGAATGTTGTGAAAGAAGCTGGACTTAAGTAAGACATTAGCTCTGAGTTCAAATTACACAGAAACAGAAAACTGTGCCTTGCCGAATTCATCTTCCTGGGGTGAACTAGGAGACACAGTATTACGCATTCATATGTGTATCCATTGTCTCTGAGCTGGAGAAGACAAACTCAGTGTGCAGCAACTGAGTGTGCAGTGCCTGCCATGTAGTAAGCCCACGATAGTTCTCTGCTAAATCAATGGAGATGGGTGGAAGTATCGAGTACTCTGAAAACATGGGACAGAGGAAGCAAAGAGCAGAACAGGAAAACCAACCCCCCCCTTTGTGATTCACCACGTGTTCTCTGCTAGAAAACACATAAGTATGCTCGATGTGTTTCCACTTAGTTTCTTTACATAAAGCACACTGTTCTGCACAGGGCCAGGCAGTGAGCATTTTGGGGCTTGCGGACCTCGAGGTCTTTGTGGCCACTCATCATTTCTGCTGTTGTAGTATGAGAGTGTCCACATGTCAGTCACTGAATGTAGCCAGGCTCCAATGAAGCTCCGTTACCAAAATACACAGGGACTAAGTCTGCCCTTTGGCCAGTCTCTGTTTTCATACATCAAAGGCTTAAGAAATAGTTGCACTGTGTATTGTCTGTTATCTAGTTCATTTAACTATGTAGATAAATTCAGAGGAAGACACATTAATCACCAGTATAGTTTCCAGTATATGTCCCTACAAAATTCTCGTGTTGATGTCTGGCACATGTGATGGTGATAGGAGTTGGGCCCTGGAAAGGTCACTAGGTCGGGAAGCTGGGAGCACTCATGAACAAGGTTACTACCTTTAAAGAGGGGCCCCTGGGAACCTTCTGTCCATCTTTCTGTCATGTGAAAACATCTGAGAAGCCAACAGCCTGTGACTTCAGAGAGCCCTCACAGCACACAACCTGCTTTTGTGGGCACTATGTGGTAGTAGAATTTCAGCCTCCTGAATTAAATAACTTTCATTTGTTCAGAAGCCAGACAGTGCAGACTATGTTTTTACAGAAGCCAAAACTAAGACAGATACATGTGGCATTGTTTGACTACCTCATTGTTCAGAGCTTGGTTCCTTGCTACTGTGAGACACAGTGCCTTTATGTAGTTCCTCTATTCTCCTGATGAAACCCCAGCTCAGTTCACACTAGAACATTTTGAACAATTATCAAGTATGCTAAGCAAATCTCTAAACCCACGGAACAGGTGTCCCCAGAAGAAGTTCCTTCTATGATCCAAATTTGAGTTTTTATTTGCTGTCTCTAAGTGAGTCAGAACCTTTCGTCAGGAGGGAGAAATGCTTATGTGTGGGTATGGGACAAAACAGTCTGGATTTCTGGTGCCCATTTTATGTAGAAAGTCCAACCATGGGTATCCCATAGTCACACGGAGATAAAGACAGTTACGGAGCAAGACTACACCTGTATCAGTATCTAAATAGTGATAGAGAGCTCTGGGCAGGGCCCTTCCCTTGTTTTGAAGTCAATAAAATGAAGTGAGGAAGGGAAAGGAGCCTGTCAAGCCCGTGTTTAAAAAGTCGAGCACACGAAGTGTCGTGAAGAGTGCACCTCCCTCCCGCCATCTCCATCATTCCCATTTTATGGACCTTCTACAATGAAGAAGTGGAGGTAATGGATTTGTAAGTGGAAGCTATATCGTAGACCCATCTACTCACGGCTCTGAGAATCTTTCCCAGCCTTCCTATCAGTCCCAGGACCGAGTCTAGCCAGTAGGATGTAACAGGAAGTGACGCGCTGCCACCTGTTACAGCTCCCTAAACTTTGCCAACTTTTCTCCACTTGAGGGATAAGATGACCAACACACAATGGAGACCTCTTGGGCCACTGCGTGGAAGGGGGGGACAGCCGTCCGGGAGCACCATTTTAGTTTGGTGATCTTAGCTTTAAACCTCTGAGAGCAGAGATGCACTAATCCTCTAAAGGACAGCAAGGCAGAACAGCCTTCGCTACAGAAACCCTTTCTGCAGCCATCACCTGACCTCAGCGAGCCTGAGAAGTATAAAACCCGGTGGGGAAAAGTAAGTAGAAGAAGCATGCCATCAGGGAAATATTTTTTTCACTTAAATTTCAAACATGTACTCTATGTATAAGGAGGCTAAGTAAACAAAACTGTCCTTGGAGGCTGAAATAATAAAGACTTAACTTGTCCCTCTGGACCACTGGCCAAATGATGGAAATAAGAGACATCCTAACGCTGATGACACTGTGGAACGCATCTGAGGACCACAGCTGATCTAGAAGACATTTGTCTTTTCTGTACCCTTTGTCTTGTAAGGGAAAGGGTTTCTTCCCCTCTGTTTTTTTTTTTTCTCTAAGCTTCACATTATTTACTGCTGCTCCTCATCTATCATTCAATTTTATAATGTATTTTCTTATTTAATGCATATAACTCAGAGTAATCAACAATTCCATAAAAGTGAGGATCAAGACTCGAATATTTTTCTATGTGTCCTCCAGAGGCTGAAAACTGCATGTATCATACTCCTTAGCTCAAGAGCCACATCAGTATTGATCCAGGCTGTAGTCCCTGCGGTGTTTTCCTTTGTTTTATAATTTCCCCCTCATTTTCCATTCTCAATTTTACTTCTCTTTTCCAAAATAAGCATTCATTTTCATTCACTTAATGTGTATGTTTCCATTCCATCTTTCATGTTTTCATTGATTAATGCGTCCAGTCTTCAAAATGTAGTAGCATTAGTCTGTGCAAGATATGAATAAATAGATGATAGATAGAAAGATAGATAGATAGATAGATAGATAGATAGATAGATAGATAGATAGACAGATAGATAGATAGATGATAAATATGGACAGATCGACAATAGTATTTTATGATAATGCAATTCTACATCTTACATTTTTATTCAGTTTTTAAGATTCGCTAATGTTGCTACCTATTAATTTGCATTTCTTTTGACTTGTGCATAGTATTCTCCAGCTTGCTACATAACTTTAAATCCATCGACATATTATAGAAGTCCACCAGAGTAACCTGATGAGAAAGTTTCCCATTGGCTATCAATTGTCTGGGAGGCTGATTAAATGTAAATATTTGGTTAATGACTAGATCACAAAATTGCACGGGTGCTCCATTTTACTCACAAATGAGAATCGTTTTGGAAATAAAGAGAATGCAGGATAGCATGGCCTCCCATTCTTCCCAGCCTGCTGTCTCAGCCAGCATGGCTTCCGTCTTCATTGGTTTCAGAATCATTTGGTTCAGAAAAGAACTACAGTGTTCTCTTAGCACCCAGAGAACTGCCACATTTGGGCAGTTCCTGGAGAAAGAGAAACCACATTCAGTAATGTTTTCCCTTAGATAACAAGAAGAGCATCTTATCACACTAGTGCCCTAGATCCTTCTCACTCCTCTCCTCCATGCAGAAGATCTGTCATGATCTCCTGAGACTTAAAGCCCTAGCTCAGCATTTCTCAAGGTGTAGCCCATAGAGTAAGGAGCGCATTAGAATGCCCTAGGCATTTGTTACAGTGAAAACTCAGAGTTCTTCCTGAGATCAGCCTCACTGGGAATAGAATGCAAACTCTGCAATTTTTTTCAACCAACTCTGATGATCACTAAGTATATTAAGATTCAAATCCCTCTGTCAAAATGCTTGGTTATATTTTATATGGTAGTGGCAGTGGCGGTGGTGGAAGTGGTGACAGTGAAGGTGGTGGTAGTTGTGGTGGTGTGTATGTGTATGTTTGTGTGTGTGGGGGGGTCCTGTATAGGCACATACATACTGTGATGCATGTAGAGAGGTCAGAGGACAGTCCTTGTCTTCTACCTTGTTTGAGCAAGAATACAATTCAAAATTCTACATTGTCTTTAGTCCTTTGATAAACTTAGCAAATGTCTGAATCATCAAAGATTTATTTAAGATACCCATTACCCAGATATTGTAGGCTAAGTAGCTTGAGCAGCCATGCATTCACCAGATTAGCTGGTCCATTCTCCTGTTTGTACCACCCATGTCTTTATAAGCATGCTGGAATTACAGATGCATGCTACCATGCCTGGATGCCTGGTTTTATATGGGTTCTGGCTGTGTGGCAGCCAAAGTCCTTACTGCGTGGTAAATGCTTTATCTACTGAGCTGTCTCGGCAGTGCCAATGCTTGCTTATTGAAGGGAACAATTGATAACATTTTATATCACATGCCACAATGGACTCCATGATGACAGAGAGCCATAATGGAAACATTCCGTTGGCTTTGCCTTCTGAGTCATTTGATCTTAAAACTATAGCTAAAAGGACCCACCCAGTGGAAGTCTTTATACAAAATGATACCCCAGAATAATTTTTCTTGGGACTTTATGAAAGTAAGAGATTACTCAAGATATCATTTCAAGTTTTGTGTTCTTCTGAGAAAAGCAAACTGCCCTATAGCACAACACTCCTGCTGGCAACTGAGCTCTAAACAGTCCCCTAACTGAGAAAACGTTGGGAAAAAAGCTCATTCAACCTATCCTCTTTCCTCCTGTATGACACGAACTCCACACACTGCTTAGCTTTAGGATACTCTTCTCTGTGCACATTTGTGGCAACACTCCAGAAAGTACAAAATCTGCCTGGGATGGGCCTATTCTTTTTCTCTCAAGAGCACTGTTTCAAGCAGGAATCCTTCCAGCTGAAATCAATACAGACATGAGATCCCCTCACTGCTCAGAAAATGGAAATACTGTATTGCCAAGCCTTGCTCACGGCTGTGTTGGAGTCCCACAGTGCTGGCAAGTGGGAGACAGGGCATTCTCAGCCACATTTTGCTACACAGTAACATGGCGTAGAAGCACTGTCAACGGGGACCAAAACACAGGTCCAAGGCCCTTGAAAAAGCCAGGTACATAGTGAGTCTTAGAGAACAGATCTCTGGCACCTCTGTGCCTCCAACTGCCACAGCCGACAATACAACTCAGTGACATCATCTTGGAGGAAAGCTATGCAGTTGGTCTTACATCCAGGTTCACACTGAGACATTCTATTTTGAATGAGGAAAATATTACAACAACTATTTCTTATTATCAATAAATTACTTTAGAAGGCATTATAACTAATTTGATTTAGACAATGCCATTTTAGAACAGCTAGTGAGCAATTCTGCAACATACATATATGTGTCATAGATTACCTCAATGCATTTTTCTTGTTCTTGGATATTTTAACATCACTTTTGAGGGAGCATGCACACATGTGCAATTGTGCACACATGACCAGGTGAGAGATTGTGGAAATAGACCAGAGTTTAAGTTTGTTGTGCTTGGTTTTGTATTACAAAAAAATTGACTGTATGCCATATTTAAATTCAGGTTTTCATAGAAAGTGGTTTTCAGCCTGATCCCAATAAAATAGAGAAGCTACGATCATAACCACTTCCTGTAGTCTGGGAGTGGAAAGACTGGGCCATCCTCTGTGGGTTTGCAACTTAGGAAATCGGCTTCAATTCAAATCCCATATTGTCTTTAGTCCTTTGATAGACTTAACAAGTGGCTGAAGCACCAAAGGTTTATTAATAATGCCCATTACCCAGATGTTGTAGGCTAAGTACCTTGAGCAGTAAGAGCCACCCCAATATTCTGGTTTTTAAATTTGCTTTTGTTGATTTTTAAAGGTGTGTGTGTGTGTGTGTGTGTGTGTGTGTGTGTGTGTGTGTGTTCTGATTGCATGTATGTATGTGTACCATATGTGTAGGTACCCATGAAGAACAGAAGAGGGTGTTAGACTCTCTGGAACTAGAGCTACAGGTGAACTCTTAACCACTGAGCCATCTGTCCAGTTCCTGTCACCTAACATTCTACCAACACACATCTTTCTCTAATAATATGTAGGATATGTTATTATCCTAATAACATATGTCTACTTGCTTTCCTAAAACATGCTTTGCATAATGTGCGCCTGGGTCTTTTCCGTTAGTCATCCCATGAAAGAGTCTCCTGTGTTCCAAGCGGAGTACAGTCCCCAACCCGTTCAGCATTTCCAAATCCCGCCCAGTCATTGGAACCTGAACACAACTGCAGCTGTAGGTCATAAACGATTTCCCTCAGAATTCACCCTCAATACCTCCGACTCCCCCTGAGCTTGGGTAGCATCCTTGGCCCATCCCATCTTCCTTTTGCACTTACTTAATTTGCACTGTGGAGATGTTCCACATCTGACCTGCCTCCCACTGCTGTTCTTCTTAGGATAGCTGTTCTTGTAGTTGTAAGTTTCCAGCTGTGGTGCCTACTGCATGTGGGAGATGGTAAGTTCAGGGGGCTAGAACACTGATGCCTCATTATCTTTAAAGCCAGCAGCAATCCTGCTCAGAGAAGTTACACATCAATGTTCTCTTGCTGATTTCTCCTGAAAGGCTTCCCTGCTGCTTCAGGCATCCCCTTTGTCGGCAACCTCTGAGGCATGAATAAGGCACCATCTTCACCATTCAACTCCTCCAGGGCTCAGTCTCCTCTCACAGGAAAAGTCTTTCTCATTCACGATTCTCTTTTTTTAGCAGAAAATATGTGAGCCATTCACTTAAAAATACATTTGATATGGGCCCTTTCAGAGAGGCAAAAATAGTCATTCTTGGTTAAAATAGATTTTTGAAAATTGTTGCCTGGGGTCAAAGATTCACCACTCTAAACCTTGTAAGATAGAGCAAGCATTTTCAGAATAAAGAACATTTCCCAGAGTTAAACCTTTTAATTCATGATTCTTTTCTTGAACATATCTCACAGGCACGATTCAATCTGCAGCAAAGGCACCTTAACTTTAAAAATAGCAGTTTAGTGACTGATTTCCAAAAGATGCTCAGCTCACTGGCATCGTTCAGGAACTCACAAGAGCATTAATCTGCTTTGGGACACAAAAGTTGCTTTATCTGAAATGCAAGCTTCTCATTCAGACTCCTCTTAATGCAAAGATACTAGGGAACAGAATGTCTTTGGGACCAGTGGGTCTTTCTGCTCAGCCCTCTGAGGACTGACAGAGAAAAGGGAAAGCTTGCTTCATTAAAGTCTGGTTCCTCGGTGTGATTTTTATAGAATATTGTATCTCTCTGAAATGTTATGGTTAAAAGCTGGAACGAGTCAGAGTCTCATCACTGAATTCATCTCTATAGTGAATACCCCATGCAAGGTCCATCCACAAAGATGACCCAGTATCATCAGTGTCCAGGAGCTCGGCCACAGGCTTTGGCTCCTGGACCCTTCACTTTTTATATTTATATTTTAACCAATCACAACTGATATTCTCCTGTGGTTTACATTGTGTTCCTTTGAATGCTCATCTCACAGGAAAACTTCTTCAATGCCCATGTGACTTTTTTCCCAAGCCCCAAACTAAATGGTGCAAATCTGATGTCATAAAAAGTAGGTAGAAGGTAAAAGCTAGGTCAGTAAAGGGAAATACAGTTGGAGTTTCTTTTAACTCTAAGACAACTGAGAGCATTACAATCTCTGAGATGTGAGGCCTGGAGTTTTTAAAGAATTGGAGGAAGAACTGTCAAATAAAGAGAAAATGCCATTTTTACATCTGGAGCAAGATTTTGAATAGGGGATACTCTATTATCTGCTGCCTGTTGCTTTACAGCATAAACAAAAGTTCTTAGAAAGAAGTATCCCCTTCACTGAACATCCTACAAAGGGAAGTCACACTTCCATGGAACACCCTACAAAGAGAGGTCATACTTCCACTGAACATCCTACAAAGGTAAGTCACACTTCTGCTGAACACCCTACAAAGGGAGGTCACACTTCCACTGAACACCCTACAAAGGGAGGTCACACATCTACTGAACATCCTACAAAGGGAGGTCATGCTTCCATTGAACATCCTACAAAAAATACTCACACATTCACTGAACATACAACAAAGCGAAATCACACCTCTACTGAACATCCTACACAGAGAAGTCACACCTCTGCAAGAACATCCTACAAAGAGAAGCCACAACTCCATTGAATATCCCATAAAGGAAAAATCACACATCCACTGAACATTGTATAAAGGGAAGTCACACCTCCACTGAACATTTTATAAAGGAAGTTACACATCCATTGAACATCCCACAAAGGAAAGACACACATCTACTGAAAATCCTACGAAGGGAAGTCACACCTCCACTGAGCATCCACACAGGAAACACACACATCTACTTAACATCCTGTGAAGGGAAGTCACACCTCCACTGAACATCCTGTGAAGGGGGAGTCACACTTCCACTGAACATCCACAAAAGAATGTCACACATCTACTGAACATCCTACGAAGGGAAGACACACCTCCACTGAACATCCTGTGAAGGGAAGTCACACCTCCACTGAGCATCCACAAAGGCTGACAGACTGTTTAGAGCTGCACTGACTTGACAATGGAGAAGTAAGAACATTCTGAGTTAGAACATTAGAGTTAAATATGGCTTGGTCATCTGACCCCTTCGGTAGTCATTGCCCATGTCTGTGTGTCACCTAGCATCCTATGACAATTAGGTAAATCCTTCTAGAATGTATGGACAGAAGCTTAGCTTCTACTACCCTAAAAGCTAAACGTATCATCAGAAAACATTTGATTCCCCAGCTTTGCTGTAGCCCGCCTACCTGATGTTTCTACCAATACGTGTGAAAAGGTCTCTTGGTTTACACCTTTCTTTGTTCTACTAAAAACTTCATGAATCTGATACCACCTTAAAACATGGAATTTGGGGTAACCTAAATCTCTGTTCCTGGGCCACAGTCATTCAATTTTAGCTTCAGAATTTCCGACCTCTTTGTGATGATAACTTTCTATATGGGCAATAGCAAATCATCCCAAAACTTGGTATATTAAAATTAACAGCCCGCTGTTGCTGGGCTTGTCAAGCCTGCTGTTCCATAGGTTTGTCAAGCTACCTGGGCTCAGCCTGGTAATTTTTCTGTTGGTGTCTCTTGAGATCATTCATGTGGTTGCATGTATCTGGTATCTCTGCTATAATTTGATGGTCTAGTGTGGTCTCACACAGCCTTAGGACATATGCCTACCACCAGGTAAAGTGGGCCTTTTCATGTGACAGATAGTTTTCGAAAAGATTAAGACCAGAGTCCTAGGATTAAGCTTAAAACTCCCACAAAGTCCCTTCTGATATTCATTTTTTTCTTTACAGCCAAAAATCCAGCTCTAAATTAAGACTAAGGAAATAGAGTCCATGTGGGAGAACCTACCAAAGTGAAAATCAACCAAATTATTCAATTTTTATAACACAGAGCAGGTTAGGTAAATTCTTTGAGAACAGCAGAGGTTCCTTTCTTTGACTTTTTCTTTCGTGAGAAAGAAATATTTATTTGGGGTTGTCAGCTGGACCATAGGTATTAAAATGACTTAAAGTTGAGGTATAGTCAACACTGAGCCACAAAACAAATACTGAAAAGCCCAACAGTTGTAAAGTTTCCATGTTTATTCATTTTGGTTTTGTTTTGATTGCTGGGTTTTGTGTGTGTGTGTGTGTGTGTGTGTGTGTGTGTGTGTGTAACTAAATGACTCCTGGTATAGAAATGAATTTAGATGAACAAAATAATTTAGCTGCCCTAATTCTTGGCTTTTTGATTAACCTGGAAAGATTTTGCAAAACATTGATGTGCAACGGTCACCTCAGGTGTACTAAAAAAGAGTTCCCTAGACCAACGTTTCTCCTTTTATGTTCATGCTCCATGTTGTTGTGAACAGCGTCCAGGCAAGAACAGAAGAATTATTTACAGTTTATCAAGAGACAGATGCTGGTGCCTGAATTTTCATAAGAAAGAGGAGAGGAAGGAAGAGAGGGGAAGAAGAGAATGAAGGCAGAACAGAAAAGAGAAGAAACCATGTGTTTTCTAAAGGGCCGGAGTTATTTATTAACGAATAATAAATAGTAAAGCTAAAAAGAAGTTGAAATTTTTAATTTTACTTTTAACTTATTTAAAAATGATTAAATTAAGACAAGAAGAAACATCGTGTGAAAATTGAAATGCCCTATTGTTTCATCTTTTAAAAGCCAACCCAAGGATTTTTAATTCTTTTTCATTTGTTTTTGCAGTTCTGCAAAGTCCATGTCTGAGCAGTATCCTTGGGGGAATTCTGTATTTCCATCCTCAGAGGAGCTCCCAGCAGGGACATTTACGGAGGCCATTTTAAACTGAAAGAAATCAGTGTGGGAAGAAACCTCCAGGAGCATGCAGCCCACAGGGGTATAGTGATTGTGGGGTGGGAGGAGCTCTGCACACAGGTGGGAACCAACACGCATGCTCACAAAATCTCACGCAGTTTGTGCTTAGCTTCTGGGTTCAACTGGTCTAAGAACCAGAAGAATATCCCGGGCTTCCCTTTGCCTACCTCTGAAACCAGTTCTGTGTCACTGTTCTCAGCAGTGGTATCATGCTCTAATACAAACAGACACAAACTATCATGAGACAGAAGTTCTCCTTGATACCCCAAAACATCTCACGGAGTCAGTCAGTGTTTGGATGAGACGGATGGGATGGGACAGGCGTGACAGCACTTACTGACACACGAATAAACTGTGAAAATAAAGGAGTTAAATGGGCTGGAAATGGCTCTGTGGATAAAGTGTTCACTGCACAGGCACGAGGCCTGGAGGATTCTGATTCCCCAAAGGCACGCATGAACTGGGCAGGTATGGCAACCACTTTGTACTGTGGAGGCAATCACAGGAGATCCAGGGCACGCTGGCTCACTAGATTAGCTGAACCAGCAAGCTCTGAGTTCAAGTATGAAACACTGCCTTAATAATAGAGTGCATAGAAAGATGTTCAGTGTCCACTTCAGGCATCCACACTCACACACAACTGAACTTATGCTTATGCCCATATACGCATGACTGTGAATGCACATATGCATACCTACCACACACGACTAGGAAATTCAGAAAACAGTGCTAGTCCATTTTAATAGAAGATGAATTTAATGTGAGTTGGAATGTAGGATCTGTTTTTAAAGATTTTATTTTTAGGGCACGGGGAGTTAGATCAGTGGTTAAGAGCACTCGCTGTTCTTATAAAGGACCTGACTTCAGTTTCTACCATCTCCAATGGTAACATGCAACCATCCATAATGCCAGTTCCAAAGGCCTCTTTCCTCCAAGGGCACCAGGACTGCAGGCGTGTACATACACACATACAGGCAAAACATTCACACACATAAAATATTTTTAAAGATTTATTTTTAATTATATGTATGAGTGTGTATGCATATATGCATATGTACGTGGGTTTGTGTACATGAGTGTAGATGCCCATGAAGGCAGTTGTGATTTGTTCAATATGAGTGTTAGGAACCAAATTAAATTTCCCTTTAGGAACAGTATGTGTTCTTCACCACCAAGTCATCTCTCCAGGTCCTATATTCTGTTTGAAATTAGACACTAAATGCTCTTACCACAGGCATACATACAGACACATAGTAATATACATGCATGCATACATACATACACATATGTGAAGTAATAAAAATGTTAATTACCTCTTTTAAAGAAAAGGGCAGACTCTACTGGTATGAGAGATCGATGCCCCAAGCCCCTGCAGCTCAGTCTCTGGGGTTACAGGAGAACATATCCCGCAGAATCTAAATCCGTTTTTGTGGTGGAGCTGAAAGGTATGGCTTCACTGGACCCAAAAATTGCTTCTTTTATTTTTTATTATTTTTTCTAATAAACAGCAGGGTAGAAAGTAAGTGAGACTGCCTGGTTTGTGATATCTGGGCTGCAGGGTGAAAGATAACCCAAATTATCGATTTTTTTTCTTTCTTTTTCTTTTCACTTCACTGCAGGGCATGTGATGGGGTTGGACACTTTCTGGAACCCTATGAGTGCCCGGTTTCTTGAAGCCTTAGGCCTGTTTTATGGACCTGATTTTGCCTTTTGAGATTTTCCTTACTCTAGACCCCTCACATCAAAGGGCAGGGGCACCGTTTTCTGTCTAAGGACTTCCTGCTGGCAGAGAGGGAATGTTTGGGGGTCTAGGGTGACCCTACAACAAACATTGTTTTTACCTCTTCCTATGTGGCAGACTTGGTGATGGGGGTGACTTGGCAGTTTAAAAGAATGAAAAAAAAAATAAAGGGGAAAAAACCAACAACAACTAAGTATGAGGATCAGGAGGAACAGTTTGGAGAGGATCCAGGACAGGAAGGAACCAAGAGCTTGCTCGCTGGAGAATGCTCCTTGATACTTTTTCAGTGTGGTTCATAAGTCTTCAGACCCTAATTCAAACCAGTTTGGATTTGTTCCTAGAGAAGGGGATAACTCCCTCCACAGTCCTCTTGGATTTTGGTGTACCCCAGCTGCCAAAGAATGTTGTTCCTAGAGAATGTCAAGCTAATCTGAAATTTCTTCAAGGTTTTCTGAGAGTTGTAGAGACAGAGGTTACATGATACAAATGGACCCTCAGTACCCCGGTGTGAGTTCTGCATCCATAAAAAGAGAGAAAGAGAGAGAGAGAGAGAGAGAGAGAGAGAGAACATATTTTTTCTTTCAGACGTCATTAATCTTAATGTATTGGTAATTGTAAACAAGATCAATTAAACTTAATTATTAAATTATCAGACTCGATACGTTTAAGAGTGCACAGTGTTTACAGAAGACAGAAGAAGGCACATAGAGATTTAAAACGGAAGGACTATTTAATATTACTTAATATGAAGTGAGAAGCCATTCATGGATATTCCAAGGGCAGGTGATATGGAAGCCACTCAGGGTTCTGGGGTGAATCTATGACATTTCTCTAGTCAGAGTGAAGAAATGCTGAAAGCGGGGGAAAATAGTCTTCCCCAGAGAAGAGCTTTCCGATGGCTGATGCAACACCAAGTGTCAGTCCCAAAATCAGATAGAAGATACATGCAAGCAACATTAGACAAACCTAGCAGACTGTGCATATATATTTAGGAACATGTATGCATTGTATATATTTATATATGTATATATCAATAATTAAATAAAAAGAGGCCATAATTATGAAAACAAGTATGAAAATTGTGAAAACATGGGAGGGGTTGGGGTTATCCTGAGGAAAGGGGAAATGATGTGATTATATTTTAATTTTTTTGAAAATGTCAAAGGGGTATGTTGAGCAATCAAGGTACTCGTTGACCACTGGGTATCTACTGGAAACCATACACTTTAGAATTTACCAAGGATCAGCCTGAGCTGTGAGAGCCAGCATGAGTTAAAGGCACAGCCCTGAGGAAATCAACAATGAGCTTCTCCCAGGAACCTGATATGCACTTATCTAATTGCCTTGCCTCTCCAAGCCTCTCTCTTCTCTTGATAATTGATCTATACATACAACACAATGAATCTGAGCAAGGCACACACATAAAGCGTGCCTTGAAGGTGAGCTGTCAGTATCAAGAACAGAAATGTTAAACAATGGTAGCCCAGAGAACTAGAGAGCATAATTTTACCATAAGATCTAGAACACAAACTAGACTGCAATGGCAAGCCTGCCTTTAGCACATGAGTGGGTAGAACAAGCAATGATTCATTTGGTAGATTGCTCCAACCTGCGTTTAAACCTTCAAGTCATGGCACGAACTTAGGACACTTCCTGCACTCCATAATGGGCATCTGTGCACCAGCCCAGATCATTGGACTAACCCCTTACCCACCCTTCCTGTCTACCCCTCTGGTTTCTGCCTGTCTGCGGTTAATTGTATGGTATTCTGCATACTTTGTCTTCAATACCTGTAGCCCTCACTCTTCAGCTGAATAGTGAAAAGGTTAAAACCTACAGTTAGTAGACGTCCTTCAACTCTGACCTGGTCCTTCCAAGCCAACCTGCCTGCCTGGGCAGTTTATCACTACTCGTGAGTCCCACAGGAAACTGTCAAAGTGATATATTTATTGAAATTGAGGCCACCCACCTAATCGGACAGTGTAAGTCAAGCCAGAAGAAACCTTTTAACTCTGAAAAGATCCCATTCATGGAGCAAGATATGAACTACCCTTTAGGTGGTTAGTGGCGCATAATGTTTGCAAAGACTGTTTTTCAGTTAGTATTCAGTCTTTAAGACATATGGAGAATATAGTATTTCTATTGTCTAAAGCTAAATTCACCTATGACTTGGCCCTACAAGGCCCCATAATTAGGACTACAGGCTCAGACTTTTCTGACATATGAATACAAACATGGACACATGTCGTACGGTAAACTGTGATAGGCAGACAAGATGTGGCATGTAGCCCTTGGCATTAATCTAGGAGCACACAAAACTGAGCATCAGAGCTTGTTTCTGGGAGATGAGAATGCTTGAGTAACTCCTCAATAGGTTAGGTCTCTGATGTATAGATCTGAAAGATCCACACAGATTAAACTATTAAGTAACCATGCAACAATCCAAAAGGAGGCAAATTCACGAAGAGTTCTGACACTAAGGTACTATTCCCCAATTGGTTCTTGACCTGTCAGTAAAGAAAGCTGGAGGCCATTTGCTGGACAGGAAGGTACAGGCAGGACTTCTGGGTCCCAGAAGGAAAAGGCAGATGCAAAGAAGGAGAGGAGGAGGGTTTGCCATGATTTGGAAGAAGAAGAAGCCAGCAGCCATGTGAGGTCCCAGGGGGCAGGGGCGGAGGTGGAGCTGAGTGGCCCAGGATATTTCATAGGTGCTAGGTGGGACTAGTCAGTGAAGTTTAGGGAAGGTGGAGAGACGGAGATAAGAAATTGGTAAGAAATTGCCAAGCAGTGATGGCGCATGCCTTTAATGCCAGCACTTGAGAGGCAGAGGCAGGCGGATTTCTGAGTTGGAGGCCAGCCTGATCTACAGAGTGAGTTCCAGGACAGCCAGGGCTATACAGAGAAACCCTGCGTCGAAAAACAAAACAAAACAAAACAAAAAATTGGCAAGGGCATGGTTTTCCAGGCGGGAAATATCAGTGTCCAGCAATAGTGTCAAGAAGGCAAGTTGTAAAGGAACAAACTCTACATGTGTCTTTTGTCTGCAGATTCAAAGGAAGCCAGGTGGGGGCTGGTAGCATGGCCAATCCCGGAGAAAAGGTGATAGCATAAAACTACATGCAACAAATCCATATTTATTAACTTCAAAGAAACTTCAAAACATCTTGATGGGAGCCAATGAAGGTTCTAGACTGAAGAATCCAGACATTTGGACTACTCAGCTGAACATGAATCTCTTATTTGGGTGTTTTCCTCCATGGGAACAGCTGGAGGGAAATCTGTCTCCTGGGAACTCGATGGGTAGATTTGTCCTCTGCCCTTTTCTAACACCAGGAATCCTCCAGTAGGAGCTTCCCGACTGGGACTTTCCATCTCAAGGGAGCAGGGTCAAGAAGAGGGACAGCCTATGTCATTTTCTAGTTTTGCTTTCTCATTTGGACTGTCCTTATAGCTTGCTATCTAACCTCCCAACCTGTTTCAACCCCTATTCCTGCAATATCTCTTCACAATAACTGGAGTAAAGCTTGGCAATGCATTTACTGTCTCCCCAGTCAGCCCTGCACGGCTCCCAAGCCTTGCTGTAGCTTATTCCTACCTGACACATTCACGTTAGCCTGCTCCCTTAATTCTCCTAGGTCTATCCTCCTCTCACCTTTTGTACTGGATGGTCTTATGTGTCAACTTGACACAAGCTGGAGTTATCACAGAGAAAAGAGCCTCGCTTGAGGAAATGCATCCATGAGATCCAACTATAAGGCCTTTTCTCAATTAGTGATAAAGGGGGGGAGGGACCCATTGTGGGTGAGTGCCATCCCTGGGCTGGTAGTCCTGGGTTCTATAAGCTGAGCAAACCAAGGGAAGCAATCCAGTAAGCAGCATTCCTCCATGGTCTCTACATCAGCTCCTACCTCCAAGTTCCTGCCCTGTGTGAGTTCCTGTCCTGACTTACTCTGGTGATGAACAGCAATGTGGAAGTGTAAGCTGAATAAACCCTTTCCATCCCAACTTGCTTCTTGGTCATGATGTTTGTGCAGGAATAGAACCCCTGACTAAGAAACCTCTCCAAGACTCTTTGCCTGATTCATCCATGCTCTTCGAGTCTCACCTCACTAGGGTACCTTCTTCAATGGAAAACCTTCCGAAGTGCAAGGCCCAGGCTGTCTTAGAGGCAGCTCTTCTCTCCCACGATCTCACTAGGGTACCTTCTTCAATGGAAAACCTTCCAAAGTGCAAGGCCCAGGCTGTCTTAGAGGCAGCTCTTCTCTCCCACGATCCATCCCACATCCTTCTCCTTCAGTATTAACCACAATGAAGCAATGAAGCTGTGTGATAGATAGAGAACCTGTGTTCTCAGTGAGCAGTCTGAGGACTGATAATATGTCTTAGAACTTGGGGGGAATGTCTTTGTTAGTGAAGTGCTTGCCATGCCAAAAGCTAGTCATAGCAGCATAGTCCCATAATACAGCACCAGGGAGAAAGGGGTAGGACAGGAGGATCGATCGATGGGGCTTGTTGTCCAGCCAGTCTAGCTGAATCAGTGAATTTCAGAGCTCCATTAGGAGCTCCATCTCTGAGAGGGGGAGAGAAAGAGGAAGAGAGAGGGGGGAGGGAGAGACCTGGGTCTCCCCAGCTCCTTGAGTTTCTCTCTCACTTCATCAAGAGCCCAGAAGATGTCTGCCTCCAGTCTGCCTCCCTTGCCTGTCTGTGTCTCATCTTCTCATTGCTTTCTGTTACAGTTTGTCCATCTCTCCCACTACCGATGCCTCCATCCACCTCCACACAACCAGCTCCTTGTCAACCACTAAGATCAACACGGCCTGTCTTTCAAGAATCTTCACCCTATTTCCTACCTGCATCCAAGCAGGCTCTATTCTCTCCATCTTAGAATGAAAACAGGATCCTGAAAACCTTTCACGAGCTAGCAATTTCCTGTCTTTGCCTCTTCACTGAACAACCCCACTACACAAAAGAATTCCCTATGTGCCTTGTCTCCCTTTCTTCAGCTTCTTCAAGTCTAGCCCCTCCGGCTCACACACTATAAAACCTGCCACCACTCTGCTCATCCACGCTCACACCACGGATGAAAGCTGAGGAACCCTCTCATCATTGCACACAGCCCTCTCATCGTTGCACACAGCCCTCTCATCGTTGCACACAGCCCTCTCATTGTTGCACACAGCCCTCTCATCGTTGCACACAGCTTTGTCCTTTCTTTTAGAAGTCTGTCTGCTCGTAGCTTTGTCGCTCGCCGTTTCATCTTTCCTGGCTTTCCTGACTATTTCTCCTCTCAGTGTTTGGCTCACTGTCCTCCCACATCTGAACATTATTGGAGTTAATTGGGGCTGGGACCTCGGTTCTCTTCACTCCTCATTTATCCTTTCTCTCTTGGCAATCTCAGAGAGTCCACAGCCTTTCAAGTGCCAAAAATTCATCTCCAGCCAAGGACTTCTGATAAAAATATCCAACTGCCTCTCTGCGTGCTCTGCTTGGATGTCTTAGAAAAATTCAGACTTAACAAATCTAAAACTGGCCTCCCGGTGTTCTTAGTCCCATGCCCCTCACTTCCCTGGCTTTCCCATCCTAGTCATTGATCCTTTCATCCACTCAGTGGCTCAAGCCAGAAAACCACAAGCTGTCCCTAGCTCCCCTCCCTTGGTGTATTTATCCAACCCTACAGGTTCAGTCTCTAACATAAACCTCAGTCTTCCCATCTTATCTTCTGCCCCCTGCTCCCCACAAGTGTAACCATTACCAGCTTTCCCTGGATCACAGAAAAAGCACCTCTATTGAGTTTCTCCTCTATGTGGTTTTATATTTTTTTGTCATTCTAAGAACTGTACCTTTATTTAGCCAGCCAGTAAGGATTAAAGAACAAAAGGACAGGGCAACTTTGAGAATCGTCCCATGGATCAGTGTTCCTAAGGCAAGATTAGGGGCACTTCACTACGCTCTTCTGCTCTGGACCTGAATCTCACCTTAATACTTAGAGAATCCATGGTCTCTGAAACTGTAGGCTGTGTGTGTTGATCTCTAGACTGATTTTTAACTAAGAAATGCTGAGTTTTTCAACTGTTCCTGGTTAAAACACAGTAATGATTTTCTATCAGACATAAAATAAACCCAATGCCCCTTGAAAGACTGACTCATCAGATGGCTCTTTCCATCTTAACTGCTAACATTCATTACACAGGAAAACCTAGAAAAGAAACATTGGGGCCCTGAGAGCTATGGCTTGAACATATCCAATAGTCACCCAGGAGTCAAGAGTGATGCTGGTGCCGCCCATCACCACCGGGTCTGCTTCAATAAATGTCTCCAAAGTTACCTTAGGAAACTGGAGAGCATGTACCACCACTTAAAGAGAACCAGAGTTCCAAGTGGTTATTTATCTAATAGATTAAATTCCATGAGGATAGGAAGTACATTTATGGTTCAGAGCTAACTCCTAGTTGCTGCTATGTAGTAGGCATTCACAATATAGTTGTTGGGTGAATTATAAACAATGAGAAGCTGGCCATCCCCTCTCTGGCCAGGGGAGCCCACCTGGAGAGGCAAAGGCTCAAGGAGTCGCAGGGGAGCCG
>NW_022196895.1:69093871-69102978 GCF_008632895.1 Mastomys coucha
AAAAAAAAAGATACAAAAAAAAAAACAATGAGAAGCTGTAATAATATTAGTCAGTATAATAGCAATAATTGTATAGTTAGAACGGTTGTCTAAGGAGCTGAATCATGTCAGTGAACCGAAAATAAATTGGAATGAAAAGAGACTAGGAAGTAGTGATCTGATTAATCTGAACTGGGATACTTGCATGGCATAGAGAAAATGTGAATGCCTTTTTAAAAGAAAAGGTATGAATTGACTATGGTTGCCTGTAAAAGGGAATATTTAAATACCATTAGCAATAAACTATTTCCTAGAAATGAATATGTACGTTTCCTGTATGTCATACATTAGGCACCTGGCTGATAACTATACACAAACAGGAGTATTTTCCTTTACAGTGACATGCTACCTGGATGTAAAAGGGAAGGATGTGCTGAGAGCTTTGAGATAAATTGAACCTCATCCATGAAGCCACAGATAGCTCAAATCCATGTAATTGAAAAGTCTGCCATAGAAAATTGATTAAACACAGGAAGCACGTGAGTGACTGAAAAGGTCCACAAGAAAGGGAACGAACAGATGTGGCTTAAGGGGGAAGGTGGGGAAGGCAGTAGAACATATGAGATATTAAAATGATAGAAGGGATGCTGGTGGTAAAAGGTACACCATGGAAAGGGGCTTAGGGAGATGCCGAAGGCACTGGAGAGGCTGGGGATCAACCAAAATGAAATGTGTCCGCAAACATAAGGAAGCCTCTTACCTGTTCAGGCTAATATAAAAAGATAAAAATTTTAAAATAGAAACAGAACAACTAACTATCTTCATGATCTTCTAACCCAGGACCTGGACAGGTCATTTAGACGGCTGGCGCCGGTGAGGAGATTGTAAATGGCTCACACTGGCGCTCTATTGGGCAGGAAAGAAAAGGGGTGTTAAATAGTTACGCATCTTCTTTCTGCTTGCTCCACTCCTTGCCCGGTCACTACACAAATCTAGGCAAACCTTCCCTTAAACAGATGGATGTCTCCTGCACACACACATTCCAGAGACGTAGTGGCTGATGAAGAAGACACAGAGCCCAGTGCAGCATCTCCAGCTTCCATGGGACTGACACATCCATCAGGGTAGGCCTGCCCACCACAGAGCTGCCAATATTTGACGGCCACAGAGAAGCGAGTCTTCATCTCCCATCAGCCTCCGGGTGCTTGATACAAAATCATGTGACAGCGGCTGAGGATGTATCCCACCCGGCAAAGCGCCTGCCTGAAGTGCACGCACAAGGACCTGTGTTCAGAGTCACAGAACTCAAGTCAAGGCTCAGTGTGGAAGCACTGTGGTGCTTGGAGGAAAGCAAGAAGATCCCTGGAGCTCCCCGCCCAGGAAGCTTCCTTGAAGAACTGAATTCCAGGCTTAATGAGAAACCTATCTCAAAAATAAGACGCAGAGGGAGCAGGGAAGATGGCTAGTGTCAACATCTGACCTACACAGACACATGCCTGCACATGCAAGAGTGCCCACATGAACATGCGCCCCCTACAGAAAGACAAATGTATATTCTTTTTCCTTATTATATATTTATAACATTCTAGTCATTTCCATGCAAGAATTTTAATATAATCATAAAACACATCCTTTTCAATTCCATACTTATGCGTGGCATTCTAGCACGGCTACTTAACACGTTATTCCCTGTTTTCTTAAGCAATTGAATGAGTTTATGATATGCCATCAAATAGATATTTAACTGCAAGCCTAACTAATCCCCCGGTAAAGTACTAGGAAGCTGCTATGAAAATGTAGCAATAAACGTATTGTACATAAAGTGGTTTCTATGTTTGCCTTTATTTCACTAAGAAGGACTCCCCAAAGTGTCTTTCCCAATTTCCTCCTTTTCAGTCCTCTATCACACGCACACTATTTTCTTTATATTGAGTTGGGCCTGCTAAAATTTAAAGCAGCAGAGGCAGTATTTACATCTCTCTAGTGCACTCGCTGCATACCAGTGAGGGATCCAGAGAAGAAGCAGATCCACTGTGGGCCAGTGCCGGATGCCATGCTCTGAGATTATTAGCTCCTTCAACAATGTCAGCAGTTCTTAGAGATGCTCTCTATCATCTTCCCTGCACCAGCAGTGAGGACACAGGCCCCTGGTGACAATGAGGACACAGGCCCCTGGTGACAGAACCAAAGTGCTAATGCTCTCTGGGCTCTTGACTGCTAGCTCTGCTCACCGAAAGTTGGGTGAGACATCCTAGGTCCAGGTTCTACTCCTTATGCATGACATTCTAGCACGGCTACTTAACACGTTATTCCCTGTTTTCTTAAGCAATTGAATGAGTTTATGATATGCCATCAAATCAAGCCTAACTAATCCCCCGGTAAAGTATTAGGAAGCTGCTATGAAAATGTAGCAATAAACGTATTGTACATAAAGTGGTTTCTGTGTTTGCCTTTATTTCACTAAGACAGACTTGACTTACCAGTAGGCTAGTAAACTGTGCCCATTCTTTTTATCATCTCTATTATTAAACACAAACACAAAAGAGTTTATGTAACTGAAAACCTGTTATCAGACCGACCATGCATACAAGTCATTTTTTTTCCTCTTCCACATTCTCCATATCCATAGACACACGTTACTGCCCGCGTATTCCATGATTGCTTTTCCCAGGCAATACTGCCTTAAAATAATCCTTCCAAATCAGCAGGTCTACTATACCATTAGTACATCAGTTCTCAACCTGTGGGTCACAACCCCTATGGGGGTCAAATGACCCTTTCACGGGGGTTGGATATCCGACATCCTGCATGTCAGGTATTTATATTGTAATTCATAACAGTAGGAAATTACAGTTATGAAGGAGCAGCAAAATAATTTTATGGTTGGGAGTCACCACACCGTGGTGAATTGTATTAAAGGGTCCTAGCCTTAGAAAGGTTGTGAACCGCTGCTGCTCTAGTACATCCTTTTTATGGCTGCTTAATTATTTATGTTACTATGATGCTCTTAATGAATGTCCACGTCACCACACTCTCGGGCAGAAATAATGTTACTTTGCCTGCTCCACTCTTCTCATGAGAATGAGCAGCATACCAGTCGATGAACTCAAAAGCGCTCTATAAACCAAAAGCATGCACAGTAGAGTGAGAGCAACACTCCCCTCTGTGCGTGTGTGTGTGTGTGTGTGTGTGTGTGTGTGTGTGTGTGTGTTCCTGTGGATAAGTACACATGTATGTGCTGGTGCATATACATTTAAGCTGCCACATATGGTTGGTGGGTACTCTAGGTTCCACAGTGTGACTTCATGGCATCATGACAATTGTAGAAAAAAAAATTCTTTTTTTTTTTTAAATATATTAGCTTTAATCAAACTTTATCATTGTTATAATGGGAAAGAATTAAAATCAATTGAAATGATAATAACTTTCATATTGTTTTTAACCAATGTTATTTGATTTTTAATTTGAACCCTCGGAGCTCCCAGGGACTCAACCACCAACCAAGGACTGCACAGGGAGGGGTCTGATTGTTCAGGCAGCATGTGTATGGCAGAGGATTGCAAAATCGATCATCAATAGGAGGAGAGGACCTCGGCCCTGTGAAGGTTCTGAGCCCCAGTGTAGGGGAATGCCAGGGCCAGAAAGTAGGAGAGGGCGGGGTGGCAGGCATGGGGCAGGGGGAGGCAACAGGGGTTTGTTTTTGTTGTTTTTGTTTGTTTCTTTGTCTTTTGGAGGGGAAACTGGGAATGGAGAAATTCGCATGTAAATAAAGAAAATATCTAAAATAAAAAAAAAAAGAAACCAAAAATAATCAACAGTAGATGGATATGCTTTACAAATCAGAAAAAAAAAATTCTTATTCAGAATAGTACACGATAAGTAGCTGAAGCCTTATCCAGATACATCAACCTTACTCCAGATTTACCAAATCTGAAGCTATAGGGAGTCTCTGGAAGAAGGGGAAATAAAGGCTCTGTACTGTGCTCTCTTCTGAGTAAGGAGGAATGGTGGAGTAATGGGGTTTGCAAGGAATGGTGGAGTAACGGGGTTTGCAAGGAATGGTGGAGTAACGGGGTTTGCATTGTGTTACCTTGGATGATCAGGGCAATAGATCACTTCTTGATTAGTGGAAATTGGGGTTGTTTTAATCAATTTATTATTAAATTGATTTGTTATTAAATTGATTAAAACAATACCATATAATGAGCATTCAAAAAGTAGTAAGTTTTGATAGGGCAGAAGTTGACCAAGAATTTGCTAATCTCCTCTGGTTGTTGTTTGGCATCCCTGGGTAGTCAGGAGTGAGCATGGGAAAGACAGGCACATTGTCAACAACTTTTCCCTACTTAAAATGTTCCCCGGGGTCTCCTTGGCAGCGCAGGATCCAGTGCCAAGGGATCGACTACACAGTAGGTGGATAGTGTGAAAGGGGCAGGTGGATGGAGCCAAGGTGCAGCCGAGATAATTAGGCAGGCAGCCGTGATGCTTGCACAACGGGGCTGGCTATGAAGCTGCTCAAAGACAAATGATGAGGTAGAGCACTCGTTAAATATAAACATCCTGTGGGAGGCGAGGCAGTGGACAGCCTCATCAGGCCCCGTCCTGTAATTCCATTCCATATTAAATGTATTATGGGCCATAACGTAACAGTGTCAATGACTCACCTCTATTCCCCAACAGTGAGAAAATTGATGGTGAGCTCAAACGGTCCCAGCCCTGAAGTTAGTACATGACCTAAGGGCCTAAAACTGGAATGAGAAAGAAAGGAAAAAAATTCAAAATGAATGCTTATAATGCTAACCTGGGAACAATTGTTCAATCTTGCTGGACATGTTAGCATACCCTTCTCTACTCCGGTTCTGCCAGCAGCAAGAGAAAAACTCCCCTTTCATAATTCTGTTCCTAAGTTCAAGTGTAGCTCAGTAGAGGCTGAGACGCTACCTTCCTCTGTTCTCCTTGGCGAAAAAGCACAATCCGGTAAACATACCAGGACTGGAGGAAACTTAAGTGGACTCTTGAAGGTCAAAGGTATGTGGAGCAGTTCCCAGCAGGGGGATAAATCTCCCTTCTTACCTAGTTGTGTCATCATGAGTTTCCTTCCCCAAACAAACTGAAATCATCAAATGTATTTCCACTGCTTTTGAGAGGAACCCAAGCTCCCAGCCCAGCTTCAAGGGCTGACAGAGTACGTCTCCCAAAACCTTCTTATCTACCTTCCCTGAATTGTTCATGACAAGAAGAACCACCATTGCTTAAAATGTTTCAGAAGGCAAAAAGTTTCAAAGATGAGTGAGTCCATTATGATCATGGCAGAAGGCAGACAGACACGGTACTAGAGAAAGAGCTGAGAGATTTACATCCTCAGAGTCAGACAGCAGCCAGGAAATAAGAAGCTGGGCCTAGAACAGGCTTTTGAAACCTCAAAGCCCACCCCCAGGTTGGCATGCTTCCCCCAACAAGGCCACACCTCCAAATCCTTCCCAAATAGTGCCAATCTCTGATGACTTTGCATTCAAATAAATAAACCTCTGAGGACCATTCTTATTCAAACCACAGATTTCCATACCCTGGCCTCCATGGGCTTGTAGCCGTATCATAATGCCAAAATTTATTCAGTCTAACTTCAGAAGTCCCCATAGTCTATCATGGATGGTCCCAAGTTCTCTTCTGGAACTCATGACAATCTCTTAACGGTCATTCCCCCCCCCAAAAAAAATCAAAACTAAAGGCAGATCACATACTTTCAACACACAATGAATGATACAGAGTATATATTACCAATCACCATCCCAAAAGGGAGGAAAAGGAGCATACTGAGGAAATCCTGGACCAACGCAAAACCAAAGACACACAGCAGGACAAACTCTGAGCTCTGTGGCTTAACGTCTAATATTAAAGCACTCTTCAGATATCTGATGTCTTATAGCCTTGTTGGCTGCAACATATGTCTTTCTCGTGGGCTAGGTCCCAAGTGTTCAAACTGTCTTCAGTGTTGGGGGTTGGTTCTAATGCTTAGATTTAATCAGGAATCTCCATGTTCAAATGCTGAAGGTCCTTGTCCTTAATTTTTTTTTTGATAGATCAATAAAGATGCCAGGGCCCAGTGTCTAGACAAAGGGAGATGGATCAGGGCTTTTAGATTTGTGAGGGCTAGGAACTAGGAAAAAGAAGGCAGAGGGTCGCCATGAAGCGGTGGTGGGAGACAGATCAGATTTCAACCAGTCATGTGAGAGTTCAGGTGGGTGGCCACTGGCCACTTCCCCAATTGGGCCTCGGGTAGCAGGGGAAGGTTTAGGAATGCCCAGCCTATGAACTAGCCGAGGCATTGTTTTTTTTATTAGATATTTTCTTTATTTACATTTCAAATGATATCCCATCTCAGTTTCCCCTCCAAAAAAAACCCTTATTCTCTCCCGTCTCCCCCTGCTCACCAACCCATTCTCTCCCACTTCCTGGCCCTAGTATTCCCCTACACTGGGGCATAGACCCTTCACAGAACCAAGGGTCTCTCCTCCCATTGATGACTGACGAGGCCATCCTCTGCTATACACATGCTGTTGGAGCCATTAGTCCCACCATGTGTACTCTTTGGTTGGTGGTTTAGTCCCTGGGAGCTCTGTGGGTACTAGTTAGTTCATATTGTTGTTCCTCCTAAGGGGCTGCAAACCCTTCAGCTCCTTGGGTCCTTTCTCTAGCTCCTTCATTGGGACCCTGTGCTCAGTCCAATGAATGGCTATGAGCCTCTACTTCTGTATTAGTTGGATACTGTCAGAGCCCCTCAGGGGACAGCTGTATCAGGCTTCTGTCAGCCAGCACTCACTGGTATCCACAATAGTGTCTGGGTTTGGTGACTGAATATGGGAAGGATTCCCAGGTAAAATTAACTGGCGAATGTGTGTGTGTGTGTGTGTGTGTGTGTGTGTGTGTGTGTGTGTGTGTCTTCCATTCACAAATCCAAAGAGTTCCCAGGCAAGTGGCTGGAAGCTCTCAGTCTGCCAGGAGCACAAAGTGGTATAGCTACGATTACTGCTACACTTTAGCACCATTGTCTTCTATGGTCCTGCCAGGATGGACCATTTATGCCCGTTAAAGCATTCAACTGTTTTCCTAGTCCAAAGTGTCAAAGTCTTCCATATTCTTCCAAAAGGAAGCACAGTCCAGCCTGTCCCAGCGATGCCCCAGTCCCTGGTACCAGCCTGTCCCAGCAATGCCCCAGTCCCTGGTACCAACGTCTGTCTTAGACCCTGTCCTACTGCTGTGAAAAGGCAGCAAGGAAAGTCTTATAAAAGAAAACACTTAACGAAGGGCCTGCCTACCGCTTTAGAGGTGAACCTGTTATCATCATAAGAAGCATGGTGGCAAGCAGGCTTGGTGCTGGAGAAGTAGCTGAAAGCCACATCCTGAAACATAGACAGCAGGCAGAAAGTGAGAGAGACTTGGTTTGCCCTGAGATTTTGAAACTTCAAGGCCTAACCCAGTGAAACATTTCCTTAAACAAGGCCACACCTTCTCCAACAAGGCCACACTTCCCAATCCTTCTCAAATAGTGCCTCTCCCTGATGACTAAGCATTCAAAGCTATGAGCCTATGGGGGCCATTACTTGGTCTTCTTCATGAGTCTTAACAAATAGATGGGACAGCGTACTTATCAACATGAACCATTTCCTTTCTATAAAATTACCAGTAGCCAAAGCTATTGTGTGATTATTGAGAACACCAAGCAAAGCCCTGGCATGGAGCCTGGCATCATGAGATGCGGTGTCTACTTCCCTCACCCTTCCTTTCCTGTCTCCTCTCCTAAAACACGCCTAGTAATTCTTCCTGTCCTTCTTGCACCCCTCCTCTTATCCATTCCTGGTTCTGCTGAGACCTACTCAGTGTCCACTTCCCACTTCTGCATAGAGACAGTTCAATTCCATTTTAAGTCCAGGCCCACCTGCACACTCCCAAGTACAGTCGCACTAGATTAGTGCATGGGCACGAGACCACAGCAATCTTAACTATTCTCGCCTAGTCTAGCATCGCATAATATCACAGATACCTAAGCTTAGCTTTGAAAGCCAAGACATTCAAACTTCAAACTCGGAAGAATGGAAGATAATACCTCTAGAACTGATGAGAATTTGAGGGGAGATGGAAATGCTTTGCAAGTTTTATAAGTGGGGGAAGGGCCTTAAAGTCATTCGTGACCTGAAGCTTGTTTCGTGTCAGATAATGAATGAGTTCTTCCATGAGCATTGTCTTACCTTCCCCACCATGAAGTCAGTATCAGCATGCAATTTCCAGATGATTAAAACATGGAGTCTGGAGGTCATCCTGTCAGCAGGTGAGAATCTAGATCATAAACTCCACACCATGGGCCCTCACCGCCCTCATTCAGCACTCTAGAGTTACCCTATCCGCAGCGTTCAGCTCCTGACAATTTAGCCACTTACCAAGTACTTTCAAAGTACAACAATCCAACACAGACTGGAGATGAATCAAATGCACCTTTCTCTTAAGGAGTTTAAAGTCCAGAAGGAAAAATAATGCAGAATCTAAATATAACAAGAGGGAAAAGCATTTCAGAGAGTGTCTACACTGGCAGAGTATTTTGAGGAAAATCAAAGAAGGAGCCGTCCCCATGGGACTTAACATGATCAAAGAACTCTGTCCAGGGACCTACTTTCCAACTGCACATAATCAGCTCGAATTTTAAAAAGAAACTGATAACCCTCCCCCCTTTACAGCTAGCTTCTTCAAATTTACCCTTTAGAAGTTTTTTTAAAAACTCTTCCCCAGCCATAATTCTCTATAATTTCTCAAGGCGAACATGCTTAAGATAGAATTTTAAATCAGAGTAATAAAATTGGAATATATAACATCATTTTAAGATGTAAAAACTAATAATTCATCTTTAAAAACCATAATATACAAGATAACATAAAACCTTTTTTTTTCCTAAATGGACAATAGAATTTCTAATCACACAGAAAACTGCTTTTGCTGCTCTTGATTGGCACAGAAACTAAGATAAAAACAACTAAAACCAGCTGGGCAGTGGTGGCGCACCCCTTTAACCCCAGCACTTAGGAGGCAGAGGCAGGCGGATTTCTGAGTTCTAGGCCAGCCTGGTCTACAGAGTGAGT
>NW_022196895.1:69102992-69133221 GCF_008632895.1 Mastomys coucha
AAAAAAAACAAAAAACAAAAAACAAAAACAAAAAGACAACTAAAACCTTAAAGAGACTAAAAGCTGGTGCTGTTGCCAAACCCACAGTTAGCCAATCCCAAGCCCAATCTGTCCTTTACCTGTTTTTTGTCAGATAAAGTACATTTTGTCAAATAAAGCATAATATTTGTTTTGAATATGTTTATTATTTTTTTCATGCTTGTGTGTGGAATGCTCATTTGTGGGTGCACAGTCATGTATTTGCATGCATGTGGACACATGCATAAGTGCACATGTGTTTGTGCACATGAGTTCAGGGGCCAGAAGTTGACCTTGGGTGTCTTCCTGGATCACTCTTCCCCTTCTTTGTGGAAGTAGGATCTTTCAGTGGACCCAGACCTTGCCAATTCAGGTCAGACTAGCCACTCACCTTGCTCAGAGGATCTCCTGTCTTTGTCTCATGTCTGCCTGTCTGTTTATATGTGAGTCCTGGAAGTGTGAGCACAGATATTGTGAGTCCTGGGACTGTGAGAATGGGAATTGTGGGTACAGGATTGTGAGCACGGGGATTGTAAGCTCTGGTGCCCATGCTTGTACAGCAGCCAGCTGACCCCTTGAGCCTCCTCCTCAGCTACACAACCATTTGGAAAAAGCTCAAGATGAATAACATTATATAGCATGTTATATAAAATAATGTGAAATTTCAATTCCTGTACCCATAAAGGTTTTTTTTTGGGGGGGGGGACAGACACACAGAATAATTTCTGTATTGTCTAGGGATATATATTGTTGTAGTAGCAGAGCTGGGTAACCATGACAGAGATCATATGGCCTACAAGCCTAAAATACATGCTGCCAGACCTCATGTTAGAAAACACTAAGATTCTAAGTATTCCTGACAGCCTCTCACTATTCAACATGCAGTAAAAGAAACCTAGGGAGTGAGAAATGGAAAGACCAGAAGTATGACCAGTGCCCCCAGAGATGTGTGACTTGGAAATCTGGCCCCTGAATTCTGAGACTATGGTCTTTATACCTTGCCCCAAGCTCATCTCTGTATCCTCCCGTTGGGCTCACACCCAGTTCCAGAGCACATGTATAGAGCCCTCAATGGAGACAAGGCCTTTCTTTTGGCTAAATAATTCCATCAGTTCCAGCCATCTGTGGCATGTTGACACAGCAACTTACTTTCCCTGAGCCAGTTTGGATATTCCTCTACACCTTCTTTCCCCCCACAGACAAGAACAATGAGAACCCCTCCTCCCTTGCATTGGCACTACTTCCTCTGCTGTTCAATTTGTCAACTTGTTGCCTCCTCTTTCCTGGTTCTTCTGACATAGATGTTAGGCTAATTAGAAAGGGGAATCCCACAAAGTAGCCACAGCAGTGTGTGTGTGTGTGTGTGTGTGTGTGTGTGTGTGTGTGTGTGTGTGTGTGTGTCTGTGTCTGTGTGTGTGTATGTGTGTGTCTGTGTACGAGTGTATGTGTTGGAGACGGGGACATGTTGGCATGTTTCATCTGTGTGAACAGGCTTAGATCTGACAGGGTCAACACAACTCATCTGACTAGATTCTACCAGCCCCGGAGTGAGCCAGGCAGCTGCTCTGTTGTTAGAGACAGACAGACCCCAACCCCTGGTCCAAGTTGCAGAAAAAGAGGTGGTAGTGTGGCTTCTGAACGTTTTAAGGGAAGGAAGGAAAACATAGTGTGTAGGTGTTCAGGCACCAGAGACAACATGAGGCAGCGGGGAACAAGACAAAAATGAACTCTAAGAAAGAAGAAAAGCAAATGAAATGGTCCAAGGAGACTATAGCTGAGTTGTTCAGCCAAGGGCCCCAAAGACCAGTTTACAGCATAATGTTGATGTCACATTGGTTTACATGCTCACCTCTAACCCCCCAAAAAATGACTTTCAAAAATTTCAGTAAGGTCACCTGGCGGGGTGGGGGGAGCGTCTAAGAAGCTTGTAAATTTCAAACAGCAGAACCTGCATGTTTAGTATTGTTTCCACTTGCCAGGGTGCGGCCCTGAGAAAGTCGTGATCTTTTCTTTGCACATGAGTGCCATTTGTAAAATGAGGGTTAGACAAGGTGACTGATTTCTTCAAAGTATGGTTCCAATATTCCCTGGGGAGAGCTTAAGATGAGAAAGCTGGCTTTGCATGGAGGCAGCTAGCTTCCATACGTATGTTTCCCTGGAGCGAGGATGACAGCAGCTTCCAAAATCCTCATCCAACAAGAGAATGAGATGTTCCTGAACCTCAGTGGCCTGCATCCCACAGAGATGCTACTGTAATAACATCTGCAGACTCTCAGCTGGGGGAGAGTGTCTGCTTCAGCTGCTTTGGAGCCAGGAGTAGGGGAGCTGGCCAGCCCCACAGTCTTGCTGCTTTTAGTGCATCTGAGCCCATGTTTCTGCAACATGTGTCCACTCCACACTTGCCAATTTTCTTGCCTTTCAGCACATGGTCTTGATCCTGAGCTGTTTCATATCCCAGCTGGTGTTTTTTTTCTCCCACAAGCTGCCTCAAAACACACAGCAACACTATCTCTCCATCTGCCTCCCCCCAAACTAAATCCTTTCCCCCACATAGGACCGTGTCACTTTATCAGGAAAGTCTATAATCCCACCGGGGCTAGGAAACACGGAGCCAATTCTAGTTCCCTTATTTCTTCTAGTCATTGAACATACAACAGAAGGCGGGTTCAGCAACCTCTGGAGTTGCATTTCTAGAGCCCTTAACTTCTCGGTTCATGAGTTCTTCCAAACAAATTCAGTTGGGTTGTAAAACCAGAGTTAGAGATCAGATGTCTCCCTCCTGTGCAAGCAATAAGACATTGCATCAATTCAACATGAATTTGTATTATGCCTACGTGTCGGTCACTATGCTGGTTGAGATGAATGTAATAGAAAATTAAGAATCAAAGTACTGATCATTGGAGCACGGAGAAACTATCTTGAATGGACTTGTCTAGTGCATTCAAGTTAATGGCCTTCTCAAGGAAATCTTGTTAATAATTCAGTTCTGCTTCAGCCTGATTAGCAAATACCACTTTTCTATAGTTTTCTTATGAAGAGTCTCTGTTCTACCCATCACTCTGATACAGCATGACATGTCACAAGTTGCCAGCCTCTGATAGTGTGGCCAAAATACCAAATAGAGCCTAGGAGGCCTAAAGTGCAACAAGAGGTGTGACATTTAACTAGCTTCCAAGATTTTCAGAGCACATGATCCAAGTTAAGTTCTGTCCCTGACTCATATATGACTGAGGATTATATCTCATTGCTTCTGCTGCCCCAACCCCAACCCCCTAAACAGCTAGCGTGCGATTGGCCATACCCAATCCCTTACAAAATAAGAGAAAGGCATGGGGTAATAAGGAAGAGATGGCAGGGAGAGGATTCCAAAGAAACTGTCCATAGTATTCAAAGTGACCAGTTGATGGAGGCTTCAACTGGGAATAACTGGGAAACAAATATGGAGTAATCGAGCCATCAGAGAAATCCTTCCTGGGCAGTTTGGTTGTCGTAAGGATTTACACTGTTGTGGTCCTATGGAAAGAGAAATGAGAAACTTTCTGAGGTAACATAGAAGACCTGAGTATTCAAAAATGTGCATGTGTGTGTGCATGTGTCTGTGTGCCTGCATGAACATGTGTGTGCATGTGTGAGGGTATGTATGCATGTGTGTGTGAACACAATGGAACACTTCTCCCTGCCTGCATTCCGGTGCCCGCTGAGCCCTCTGGTCCAAGACTAGGCCATCGACCCTTTAGAAGCTCCCATTCGCTCTTGGACTGTCCCACAGCTCATCCCCCTTTCTCTATTTTGTCTTTTGCTTCCTTCCTCCTTTCACTCTCTCCCTTGAACCATCCTCTTTTTCTGTCTTCCCCCACCCCATAACCAAATGTGGTTTTCAAAATATTAAATGATCCAAACTACTATAATTGTAAAGTATCCTTCTGGTTTTTCCTACCAATTTCCAGATCTCCAACTCCCACCCATATAAACTTCCAAAATATTTGTTTACATAAACTTTCAAAATATTATCCATATTAATCTCTACATGTTTCCTTATAAAGCCCTCTTCTCCAGTGGTTTTGCTTCTTCATTGTTGTAAGTTTTATTCATTCTCAGTGTTAGGGTACCTCATTTTATACAGTCTACATCTATACAGAATGCTGTATAAATGCAGTATTCATACAAAGTTATCTAAAGAGAATAACTAATGCACTATGAAGAAAAGTCATTGAATTTTTGAAATCCTTAGGTTTATAAAAGATTCTTTTTTCTGCTTTTTTTTCTTTTAATTAATTCTGTACTGGAGTTTTGTCAAAGTAGAATACTTCTATATTTAAATTGTTTTCATAGTAAAAAAAAAATTATTCATGTTTTTAATTGTATGAACTGTATAGTTTTTCTAATGAGCCAGGAGTACCTATCGGCACCCAAACCTCAACAGGACTGTGGTGTCCCAGAAAATACCTTGCAAGTGACCTACATAAGAAGCTCAGGCTTAGAATATATTATATAGCTGCCAGCAAGATGCTCCCAAGTAGTGAGCAAGGAGCAAGGAGGTGCTGCGCACTCACCACTTTAGGCAGGGTGAACAAAAAAAAAAAAAACAGAGAGGCAGATATTTATCCCTCAGGTAAAGTCAGATCTTGAATGAGTTAAGGAAAGACCGAGTGGAATTCCATGCTCAAGTTAGGGATTGAGTATCGTTGGGAAACCAAGAAGGAAGACAGCATCAGTGTGACTTAGATGATCAGGAACGACATGTGGGAGGAGCCTTACCCTGAGAGGACTCGTCCTGAGAGGAATGCTTTGGTGGATTCTTTGGCTGCTTCAGGAGAGCTGCACAAGCTGTTGGCTTAAGACAGTAGAGGAATGTATGATGTCATAGTGCTAGAAGCTCAAGTTCAAAATCAACCTACCAGAGGCCCATGCTGCGTCTCAAGTCTGTAGGGAAGGCTGGCCTTTCCCCAGCTTCTAGGATTTCTGGCAGTTCTTGATGCTGCTTAGATGAACTGTGCCTCCTATCTCATCCCTGTCATCACGTGTCCACCCTCTTCGTCTGCCTCGTCTGTGTGCCACACTGAGCATATTCTGAGCAGACGAAACCTCAAAGCCTACCCCAACAGTGACACACTTCTTCCAAGAAGGCTACACCAACTCCAACAAGATCACACCTTCTAGTAGTGCTACTCCCGACGGGCCAAGCACTCAAACAAAGGAATCAGTGGGGGCCATACTTATTCAAACGACAATGCTCACTTTTCTTACAAACACAATAGTTCAACGTGGGAGATATGTTGTCTCGGATCACTGTTAGCATCCAGTGGAAGCTCCAAGGTAGGCTTTTCTGGTAGGAGATCAGAGCACACCAAAGAAACCAGAAATGAAAAGCAGGCAGATGGAGAGGGAAGAGGGCCTAGCCTACCCATTGTTTTAAACCCTAGAGCAACATGACTTCCAAAGCTCTGATCTCAGTAGCACAAACACATCACACATCACACATCACACACAAACCACTTAACCTGCAGCCCACCAGCCCACCACCTGGTGCTGGCACCCACAGTGCAGCTGACAGGCACAGTATGATAAACACACTATTTTCCAAGAATACACAAGAAATCTTTCCTATTGCAGAGCTCATATAAATGGAAGAGGCCGCTGAACAGCAGTGTCAGAATTCTGCCTAAGTATTATGCATTTTGCAAGGATATTATTTTTAAAAAGCTTTTGTACTAACAAGTTCTTCAAAGACAGCCAATTGTTCCTTTACAAAGTTCCCATTTTCTAACACAGATAGGCAGCTTACACCTGTCTATGAGGTGCCTAAGTGCTCTTTCAGAATCTTTTATCTGCACAGGATTTTTTTTCAAACTCTCAGCCTTGCAGAGAAATCAAGTCCCAAGTTTGGCCATTAGCCAGAGGTCTCCTGACACCAAGTTGTTATGTGGGAGCAAGATTCCATTTTTAAAGGGAGAACTTTCTCCATCTGACATTGTTGGAACTAACTCTGGATTTTATGGCTCCCTCGCCTATCATAGTCCTAATCCAGACAGGGACTGTAATGTTAGGAGCCCAGTAGATGTCATCCCATCTCGTTTTAGAGAACTCCTTCCCACTCATGCTGTCCACCAAACCTTTTGGAGTTCTGCTTAAGTTAGCAAAATTTCATAAGGACAATGTTCTTTCCCTGTAATTTATACTGTGCTTAAAAGGAGAGAAAGAGAGAGAAAGAGAGGGAGAAGAAAGGTGAAGAGGGGAGGGGAGTGGAGAGAGAGAGGGAGAGAGAGAGGTATGTGTGACTTACCAGAACTCCACAATGCTATCAACTGCAATGATTCACGTGGCACATAACAAAGGTCTCAGAGTTCCACACTAGGTAAAGATAGTATGAATAACATACCTGTTTCTTGCTGGACTCCAGCCCTAGCTAGCTACTGGGTATATTTTACTCTTCAGAACAATTTCTTCCTTTGCAGTCAAATTCTCTATGAAATATTTGCCTTCTTTGTTCCCTCTCTGCTTTCCCAAGGACCTTCCCCTCCTCTCTGTTCCTCTCCTTTCCCTTCTGAAGGATCGATGTGTCTTTTCAGCCCACTGCAGACAAAGTTTACACAGCTATGGTCAATGTTATCACTGTCTATCCCTTGGCCACTCTGTGAATATAAACACATATCAATTGGCACTAGATTCCCAAGACTCCAGTCAAAATAAAGATGTTCCCTAAGCTTAAAATTATCTAAGTAAAGAGGTTCTCTGCTACATAATGAATTAAAATAAAATTCAGAAAATAATACTCTTAATAATCTAGTGCTCATCTGACCATAGAATGGATAATGTTTCTTGAAGACTGAAAATATCACAGTGAAATTTTTTCTAGAGGTAAACTCACTGGTGGTTGTGATCCAGTTTTGAGTTGGAGTGTCTCACATTTGGTCGGTTTTCATCCCAAGGAGAGAAAGCAATCTCAGGAAATGTTCAATAACATCGCATCCCCCTCCTCCTCCAAGGTGCTCAGGAGGAGCAAGCACAACCCCTAAGGCCAGATGATGCCCATTATGAATTCTGTCTCCCTTGGGAGCACATCATTCTTGTAAGAGCAATAATCATTCTTTCCCTCCTCCAAGAGCTTATGCCTTGTCACATTGATCTTTTACTAGGGTCACTGAGACGGGAGAAACAGAGCCAAATTCCAAGAGAAAAGAATCAATATCTGAACAGATAACTACATAACTGAGACACCATTAATACAGTTTAAACAAGTTTAAACTGTTTATGAAAAAAAAAAGAAGAGAAAAACTACTGATTGATTTTTTTAAATCTAAATTACTTTACAAAATGTATATATTATTCAGTAGCTAAAATTTTAATTCAGCGAAAGCTGCCCTTGAAATACTTAGGAATTATAGTTGCTTATGAAATAATATATGACATAAGCTAACAAAATAAAAACAAAGGTTAAAAACAACAAGTCATTTCAAGTGAGTAGTATTTGTATGGGAAGAGAGATGAGAGAAAAGCTGTCATCTTAGATTCAGAGCTTAGAAACAGATCCCAAGATGAAAATGTGGTATGGTTCAGTAATAGAATGTTTGCATGCATGGCATTCACAAGGATTAAAGTTCTAGGTTCTCTATTACAACAAGAAAGATATGAAAAGAAAGAATGAAAATAGAAAAAGGAGAGAAGAAAACAGAGGAACAGAGGAAAGAAGGAAAAGAAAACAAAATTTTAAAACACATGGAAGAAAATAGGTCCAAGAGCACGCATGACATCCCCACAGTTAAGAGTAATCCCCATCAACCCTAACAGCCTGTATAAGTCTGAATTCACAGACATACGGTAGAAGAGATTTGATTCTCCAGAAGTTGTTCACTGAACTACCCCCCTACACGCACACACATACTGATAATAGTATCGTTAAAATTAAGCTTTTTAACTTTATGAAAATATCATACATGCATACAATAAATCTTGTTTGTGCTCATTTTCTCCCTCAAATCAGTTTCCCTGTCTATCTGCCTTTCCAATTTTATTTTTTTTAATTCCACTAAGTCAAGTTATCACTGTCCATATGTGCATGTATATCATGCACAGACAACCTAATAATATCCATTAGTTACTCTTTTAGTTATGTAAAGATGACATGACAGAGGCAACTTTTATAATAGAAAGTTTAATTGAGGGGTTGGTTACAATTTATAAGGTCAGTCCATGGTCATCATGGCAGAAAGAAGACAGGTTAAGAGATTTACTATAGGCCCCAGGCAGAGATAGATAGATAGATAGATAGATAGATAGATAGATAGATAGATAGATAGATAGATAGACAGACAGACAGACAGACAGACAGACAGACAGACAGACTTGTCTGGCATAGGCTTTTGAAAATTCAAAGTCCACATCCAGTAACATACCTCATACATCAAGGTTATACCTACTCAAACATGCCCATGCCTCTTAATCCTTCCCAAACAGTTCCACTACCTGCTAATACCAACACTCCTCAAACTATTCCACAAAGTAGAAACAGAAGGAACACTACTTAACTCATCTATGAGGCCACAATCACCCTGATACCTAAAACACATAAAGACTCAACAAAGAAAGAGAACTTCAGACCAATTTCACTTCTGAACATTGACACAAAAAGACTCAATAAAATTCTCACAAACCAAATCCAAGAACACATCAAAATGATCAATTACCACAATCAAGTAGGCTTCATTCCAGGGATGCAGGAATGGTTCAATATACAAAAATCTTTCAACATAATCCACTATATAAACAAACTGAAAGAAAAAATACAGGATCATCTCATTAGATGCTGAAAAAGTCTTTGACAAAATCCAGCACCCATTCATAGTAAAGGTATTTGAGAGATCACGGATTCAAAGCCCATACCTAAACATAATAAAATGAATATACAGTGAACCAATAGCCAATGTCAAGTTAAATAGAGAGAAACTAAACACAATCCCACTGAAATCAGGGACAAGACAAGGCTGCCTACTCTCTCCCTATCTAGTCAATATAGTACTTGAAATTCTGGCTAAAGCATTGAGACAACAAAAAGAGATAAAGAGGATACAAATTGGAAAAGAAGAAGTATCACTATTTGAAAATGATACAATAGTATATATGAGCAATCCCCAAAATTCTACTAGAGAATTCCTATAGCCAATAAACAAATTTAGCAAAATATATGGATATAAAGTTAACTCAGAGAAATCAATAGCCTTCCTTTAAACAAATGATAAATGGGCAGAGAAAGAAATTAAGGAAACAACACCCTTCATAATAGCCACAAATAATATAAAGTATCTTGGCATAACTCGAACCAAGCAAGGTAAAGATCTGTATGAGAAGAACTTCAAGCCCCTGACAAAACAAATTGAAAAAGATATCAGAATATGGAACGATCTCCTATGCTCATGGATAGGTAGCATTAACATAGTGAAAATGGCCATCTTACCAAAAGCAATCTACAGACTCAATGCAATCCCCATAAAAATTCCAACAATTTTTTTACAGACCTTGAAAGAGCAATTCTCAACTTCTTATAGAAAAACAAAAAATCCTAGAGTCATCAAAGCAATCCTGAACAGTAAAATCTTCTGGAGGGATCACTATTCCTTACCTCCAACTGTACTACAGAGCAATAGTGATAAAAAAAAAAAAAACTGCATAGGACTGGTAAATAAACAGACACAGTGATCAATGGAACTTAATTAAAAACCCAGAAATAAAGCCACACACCTATGGGCATTTGATTTTTGACAAAGAAGCCAAAACCATACCATAAAAAAAAATAGAAAGCATCTTCAACAAATGGTGCTGGTCTCACTGGATATCTGCATGTAGAAGAAAGCAAATAGATCCATGTTTATCAACCTGCGCAAAACTCAAGTCCAAGTGGATTGAGGATCTCAACATAAAGTAGCTTATACTAAATCTCGAAGAAGAGAAAGTTGGAAATACCCTTGAGCACATTGGTACAGGAGACAATTTCCTGAACAGAACACCAATGGCTCAGGCTCTAAGAGCAACAATTGATAAATGGGATCTCATGAAACTGAAAAGCTTCTGTAAGGCCATAGGAAAAAATGACAACCTGCAGGTTGGGAAAAGATCTTCACTAACCCTACATCCAACAGAGGGCTAGTGTCCAAAATATATCAAGAACTCAAGAAATTATACTTTAATAAACCAAATAACCCAATTTAAAAATGGGGTACAGAGGTAAACAAAGAATTCTCAACAGAGGAATCTCAAATAGCCAAAAAGCGCTTAAAGAAATGCTCAACATCCTTAGTCATCAGGGAAATGCAATCAAAATGACCCTGAGATTCCACCTTATACCCATCAGAATGGCTAAGATCAAAAACTCAAGTGATAGCACATGCTGGAGAGGATGTGGAGAAAGGAGAACACTCCTCCATTGATGGTGGGATGGCAAACTTATACAACCATTCTGGAAATCAATCTGGTGGTTTCTCAGAAAATTAGAAATAGTTCTACCTGAAAACCCAGCTATTCTGCTCCTGGGCATATATACCCAAAGATCCTCCACCAGATGTTCTCCTGTGTTCATAGCAGCTTTATTCATAATTGCCAGAAACTGGAAACAACCCAGATATCCTTCAACTGAAGAATGGATATAGAAAATGTGGTTTATTTACACAATAAAATATTATTTGGCCATTAAAAAACCATTCAGCTATTAAAAACAAGGATATCATGATACAAGCAAATGGATGGAACTACATAACATCATGTAATCCAGACCTAAAGGTATATGTAATGTTCTCACTGAAATGTAGATATATTAGCCATAAAGTACAGAATACTCATGATATGCCCCACAGATCCCAAAAGTTATACCCAAACAAGGGTGCTTGAATCACACTTAGAAGGGGCAACAAAATAGTCTTAGAAGGCAGAGGAAGGAAGGGAAGTGATTGGGAGGGAGGAGGTGGGTAAAATGGGAGCAGGACAAAATCGGATGTGCAGATAAACAGGAGAAAGACCCTGAATGGATGGAAATCTTCAGCTGCCAGGGTTGTGGGGAGTGGTGGGAGGGAAAACTTTACAAGTTCCAGAGTCCTGAGATGAGGGAGGCTCCCAGGACTCAATGCAGGTGACCTTAGCCAAGAAGTCTAATAGTGGGGACATGGAACCTAAGGAGGTCACCTCCTGCAGCCAGGCAGGCTCCCTATGGGAAATATAAGGACAGCAACCCATTTCATAAACCTTTAGACCCAAAATTTGTCCCATCTAAAAGAAATGCAGGGACAAAGATGGAGCAGACTGAAGGAATGGCCATCTAATAATGGGCCCAACTTGAAACACATCCCTTGGGCAAACACCAATCCCTGACATTAATGACACTCTGTTAGGCTTGCAGGCAGCCTAGCAGGACTGTCTTCTGATAGGCTCTACTCAGCAGTTGACTGAAACAGTCAGAGATACCGACGGCCAAACACTGGATACATATCAGGAACTCTTATGAAAGGGTTGGGACAAGGATTAGAACCCCACAGGAGGACCAACAGAGTCAACTAACCAGGACCTCTGGGAGCTCTCAGAGACTGGGCCACCAACTAAAGAGCATATACTGGCTGGACTGAGGCCCCCAGCACATTTGTAGCAGAAGTGCTGCTTAGTCTCCACATAGGTCCCCCCAACAACTGGAACAGCGGCTCTTTCTAAAGCTGTAGCCTGACTGTGGTATCTTTTTCCTACGACAGGACTGGGCTGCCACGTCTGGCCTCAGTGAAAAAAAGGTTATGTCGGCTGCGGTAGAGACTTGATGCACCAGGGTAGTGGGATACCCAGAGTGTTACACCCTCTCAGAGGAGAAGGGAAGATGGAGGGAGAGTCTCTGTGAGGGGAGGCTGGGAGGTGAGATAGCATTTGATGTAAAAAAAAAAAAAATACATAAAAATTTTAAAGGGCGGAGTGGGGAAGAATTCAAATATGTGAACCTATGGGAGCCATTCACATTCAAACCACATCATTCACCAAAACCAAACCAAAACAAAACAAAACAAAAACGAAAACAAGACTCTCCTTCCTTCAGGAACCATCAACTTCCATCAGGTCCTCAAGTAGAAGTGGCTACTCAGAGCCCCTCCCTGTCCATGATGGAACTGTTAACTCTCTTGTCTTTTGGCTTTGAAGGTATTGTGTGGCTAATCACAGCTGCTATGACCTCCTGTGTACAACAGCTCTGCCATGTCCAGAGGCTGGCCCTTCCCAGTACTCCTTTCTCTCTTTCTCTTCCATTCTTCCTTCTTCTAATTGATGCTCCCTGAGGCTTTCTGATAAATATTCCTCCTATGGCTGAGCACACACAGTCTCCTATACTTACCCTTTGAACAGTTATGAATCTCTGTATTAACCACTACCTTCTATAATTCTCTGACCAAGCTTGAACACAGCACAAATCTATAGAAATAAACATAAATATTTAGAAAGAGGTTTGACAACATGAACATTGAACAAAACAACATTCCTCTGAGATGGAAGATAACATCTGAAAAAAAAATAGATTAAAAATCAGGATGGAAGCTCTAAGACATTCAAGGAGGAAATATACATAGCACATAATGATAATATATGGGTTTGGGATTGCAGAGAGGAGCCTGTGCTGCAGACCTAAGGATGTGAGGTTGTAGTTGGCACTGAAAGCTGGACACTAGATGAGATTGCTTTTAAAAGCACATCCAATTAGCATCAAGGGAACATACAGATTTAAGAGCTAAATTGGGAAAAGACACTGAAATGGGAGTTCATTGTGTTCTAATTAATCTACCCTGCTAACGACAATGCTTTTCATCTGCTGTTTGGGATTTGTTGTTGTTGCTGCTGCTCCTGTTGTTGTGCCCTATTGTGTTGTGGTGGTGGTGTTGGACCGGTTATCTTGCACTGTATTTGCTTCCCGGCTCTTAAGAGGTGATGACCGTTGCGTAGCATGGACGAGGGAAAGGTCAAAATAAACCAGGTCCTGCGTTTCCTTTATAGAGGGGTAATGGTCCAAAGGTCCTTGAGAACCACAACCCAAAGTCTAACTAACAAAACAGTCTCAGAAAAGAAATCTGAAGGTAGACCTCAAGAGCAAGGGGAGCAAGGGTCAGAAAGGTAAGAACTCAGAGAAGGCGTCCAAGGAGGTGGAACAGCACACAAGCAAAACTAAACGACGTTAACTCCAAGATGTTACAGGAAAGTGAAACTGTAGATCAGCATCACTATGCGTGCATGGACACATATGTATAGGCAGGCAGCTAGCACATTTCACGATATGAATATTTATGCAAATGCATTCGTGTCCTCCCATGGCAGAAGCAAGTGTAAATGGGACAATTGCTGTGTAATAATTTAGTAGTCGTTTCTCATAAATTTAGGAATATATATTCATGTGACCTAGTAATTATATTTCTAGATAAATTATACATCCATACAAAGGTTTTCCAAATGGGTTCATAGTGACTTTATTCATAATTGCCAGTTTTTGATAGTAAGTCATTGACATCTCAGATCTCAACTCATTATTTTCTCTAAATAGGAAATTACTAATATGTTACCCTCACAATTTCAATTTACTAGAAGAAAAACCAGCCATCTCCAGTTTCTTGAATAAAAACAGTCTTTGAAAACAAGAGCAATGCTTTATTTACTTTTATAGACAATATTTAACTCCATTCACACAGCAAATGCTGAATAAGTTTTTCTTGGTCATGATGTAATTTAACACAATTTTACACACATCAAAGGCTATAATATTACCTTATGGCTGGATAATAGTATAATTTGTCACATTGTCTTTGTAGCACCACTAAAGGAAGCTCTCAGCAGTCTCATACCCCTCATCAACTGAAACTGGCCAGGTTAGCGACTCTCAAAGAGGCATAGGGAGAGATGAGCGCCTTCTCTCTCCTTGCTCTCCATTAGATAGCTAAACAGTACAGGCTAAAACTAGAATAAGAATTATATTTCACTTTAAATGCACGCTATTATTATTATTCTCAAGTATGTTTCTAAATTGAAAGGAAACTAAACTGAAGAGAAACTAGAAATGTAGCGGTCCAATAAACATCCAAACATCGTATTTCTTAAACCTTGTTATCGGTCCTTAAATCACACATAGCAGTTTACCTATGTAAGACAGAGGAAGAGAGCAAATGGTGGTGGTTACTTTTTCTAAAGAAGCAAAGAAGAGTGAGAAGGATCAACATGGTGCACACTGAACAGACAGCTTATTGTAAGTCCAGGGCTGACAGGCTGGACGCACAGCAACTATCTCCCTTATAACCTGCGTAGATTTGTCAAGTTATGTTTTATCATCCGTTGGGCTGTGCATTGGGAATGGACACCGATAAGAGACTGAAAACATTTTCCCCTTTAGAGTGCTATCTCTCTGGCTTGCCTCTTTGTGTCCTGTCAAAAGTGGTTTGGAACAAAAGACCTAAATAGGAGGGAGACTTATTGGAAAGAAGAACGAGTTTGACAAGAGTCAGAGGGAGATAAGAGATGGTAATGAAGGGACAGACGTGACCAAAATACATTATATACAGGTATGAAATTTTTTAATAATAATTTCCCTGATATCTGAGGAGGTTGAGTGCTCAAATATTGAGGTTCAAATATTTGTTAGCCGTTTGTGCTCCTTCCTTTAAGAATCTTACTAGGAAGCCAGGCATGGTGGTGCACACCTTTAATCCCAGCACTTGGGAGGCAGAGGCAGGTGGACTTCTGCATTCAAGGCCAGAGTGGCTGGCTTAGAGATTCAGAGGTTTAGTCCATTGTCGTCATGGTGGGAAGCATGGTGGCGTCCAGGCAGGCATGACACTGGAGGAGCTGAGAGTTCTACATCTTCATCCAAAAGAAGTCAGGAGCAGACTGTCTCCAGGAACTAGGAGGAGGGTCTCAAAGCCTACCTTCACAGCAACACACTTCCTTCAACAAGGCCACACCTACTCCAATAAGGCCACACCTCCTAACAGTGCCACTCCCTGGGCCAAGCATATTCTAACCACCACAGGTAACAAATCACTCCTAAATGTGCCAGTTTGACCCAGACCTTGAAAAATGAAATGCCTGACCTTTTACTACACTAAAATGTGGCCTAAAGTTAGAATAGGGATAAAAAAATAAAGTGGCCTCTGGTTAAAAATATCAATCATTATACATTGATATATTGATTAGTTGATAGGCTACTATGACTGATTAGTTAATAACTTGATCTGCTTTTTTGTGACATTTACAAGGACTGCCTTAAAAGAATAAAATATCAGTTTCACCAAGGTTGATTTAATACTGTTTTGTTTCTGTCCGTACTTTATCTAACCATTACGCAATAGATGTAACTCACCTTCTGGGTGCTCAGTCAACATACTTGGAGCCACACTAATATTATCAGAGGGAGTAAAGGGGATAACCCTTTGGCCTTTGCCCTGCATCCTCAACTCAGTCCCAGGGGACTATGAGGAATCTCTTAAAATGTCTTCCAGCCCTGGCGAGTCACTTGTTGCTTGTTCAGGAAGTCCTTGGAGATTTCACCAGGTGAACACTGGCTAGTGTGCATTTTCACTGCAGTAACACCGAGAAAAATATCCTCAGGGTTTCCTAATGAAGCTGTGTTCTAGCAAGGCCTTTTGCTCACTCTCTACAGATAAAATAACTAGTAAAAAAAAAAAAAAAAGCAAAGAGAGCTAGGGGCACCCCTGAGCACCACTGACACCTTAGAACCTGACCCTTAACTGGCCTTGACGTTAAAAAAAAATAAACTAGTAATTTTGGCCACCTGCATGGTCTTGAACATCCTCTAGGAAACTATAACCAAAGACTGAAATTATTAGCGTGTCTCTTGAACAGTTTAAGGAACCATACTCTTCGGATAGTATATATTTAAACCCATATCAGATGTTATTCGGGCAATCATCTCTCATTAGTGATTCTTCTTACTTAGAAAGTGCTGTCCAGATATAGGATACAATGTTGGTTCAACTCAACACTGTATTGCCTACCTGCAGCCAACAGAGACAGAGCCACTATTGTTTTAAACCGAAAATCAAATATTAATTAAATTCTCTTTCTTGCTTTCTAGCCCCCATCTTGAAAGGACCTCACACTGTCGTTTTAGTCATTCCAACAACTATCAGAGTATCTTAAAGTAGAACCAACATTTTATCTTTCGAGTTCAGGCTTAGAGGCTAAAAGAAAAAAAAAATGAAAATAAGTCTAATAGATTGATGCTCTATAAGCCTATCAAGAGATTTGAAAGTGTTTAAATTTGAATGTTTTTAAAGGTGTTCTGTTCTGGCCTTTTCTGGTTGCCTTCCTGGGGCTTGTAATACTAAATAACTCTTGCCTTTCTTTATGTCTCCCTCATACCTCTATCTAGGCATTAGTCAAGGGCTTCCTTCCCCCCTATATCTTACTGTCCTATTAGTGAAATCACTGATGCACATTGGGGTTCCCTTAGACAGCACCACTAAAAGAGTCCTATGACTGCCAAACCCAATGACCCTATTTATCTCAAAGAAATCAAGTAGATCAATATTCCAAATCCCTCAGTGGAAGTTTGGTTACCTCTTTTGATGGAAAGAGAATGGTGAAAACGGAAATAGGATACAGAAGCTGGTCAGGCAAGCATACAGAAGAGACTCTCAAAAGCAACAGGTAAAACAATGTTTTCCTTTATTGTTTGAGTAGAAATGGCATAGGAGAACTCTGGTTTCTTATCCCCCTTCAGTTTTCCTCTAGTTACTATAGCTCTGCACTGTAACTTAAGATCATGTATTGCGATGCTTCCAGTAGTATTCATTCTTCTTAGAATGACCAGTCACTCAGAGACATTTGTGCATCTATGTGAACGTCAGTATTATGTTTTCTTTACCAATAAAATAACAACAGATTTTAGTGATAATGTAGATAAAAGAAGAACCCTATACACTCCTGGTGGGATTATAAATTGGTGTGGCCATAGTAAAGATCTACATGGAGGTTCCTTGAAGAATAGAGTTACTGCATGATCCATCCTTCCTGCTCTTAGGACTTCTAAGCTAACACACCACAGAGATTCTTGTGCAACCGTTCTCATTGCTGTACTCTTCACAGTAGCAAAGATGTGCCATCTACCTAGAGTTCCAGGACCATCAACTGAGGGATGGATAAAGAAAATGGAATTTTATCCAGCTGTTTAAAAAAATGAAATGGTGATATTTTTATGAAAATAGATGGAACAGGGGATCATTATATGAAGGGAAATAAAGTTAAGACAGGCAAATGGCATGCTTTCTCTCAAATGCCAGATTTAGATTTAAATTTATACATAGAGTTAAATTTCAATTGTATCACAAAAATGTGAGGAAGACTATGAGGGGAGAGGGGGAAGAAGAGTCCCCAGGAGAAGGGGGAGGGGAGAAAGAGAGTAATGGAAGTGTATGTGATGTGAACACACAGGCTATCGGGAAGGAAGAGCAGTAGGAAGAACGTGCAGGAAGACAGTAAAGAGAAAATGTTTAAAACAAATAAGCAATAATAACAAGGAAAGTCTTTGTGGATGTCGAGCATATGAAATGCTATATGCCAAGGTGACTTCTGATATGAAATGGTGTGGGAACATAAGAAAAAAGAAAAGGTATGGAATACCAACAGGTAAACCCATTTAATTGTTCTCCTCATGGCGGCTAATGAATGTTCCCCAGTTATAGTGAGTGCTCCCCAGTAATAATGAATGCTCCCGAGTTATAATGAGTGCTCCCAAAATCATGAGTGCTCCCCCGTTATAATGAGTGCTCCTCAGCTACAGTTGTCTGACAAAAGCAATGAAAATTCAAAAGTTCTAAAAAGTATTTTAAAATAATACCCATGCTTCAAATCCCCCTGAAAGATTAGAGGCCGTTATCAAAATGCAATAAAATGCAATGCAGGATGGGGCTGTGACTTTCCCAGAGGCTGCTGCCTGCTTATTCTTTTATTACTCATCTTGTTTATCATGATTGCTGCTCAGTCTTTAGAACTATGGCTGTTCAGAAAACATACACACATACACACATACACACACACACACATACTCACACACACACATACACACACATACACACATTCATATACACATACACACACACACTCACACACACACATACACACATACACACACACATACTCACACACACACACATACACACACACTCACACACACACATACACACACATATACACACACACATACACACATTCATATACACATACACATACACTCACACACACACGCACATACACATATTCATATACACATACACACACACATACACACATACACACACACACCCCAAAACAAAACCAAACAAAAAACCCAGAACCCAAAGATCCACAATGTCTTACCAGTGGGTGTTTGTTTGTTTGTTTGTCCATTTATATTTCTGCCATTTATTTCTCAAAAATGCAGCCATTTTTTCTTTCTTGAAGCTTTCTGAGGTTTCAAAAATACATTACTGAGTTTTCTAAGTTACAATGGAAGGATGCCAGGCTAGGTTCTGAGTTCTGACACTTGCTTGGTGACAAATTAGATAGTTCAACCTCATTGAGTGTTCATTTCCTCATCTATACAAATGCTGATGTTAGGGCCTCAGCACTTAAAAAGCATTTCTCTCAGAAACCAGTTCCCAATATTCAAATGAAGTGACTCCCAATGGCCAACCTTAACTCCAGCACCAAGGGATTTACTGCCCTCTTCTGAGTACAGAGAGAGAGAGAGAGAGAGAGAGAGAGAGAGAGAGAGAGAGAGGGAGAGGGAAAGAGAGAGAGAGAGAGGGAAGAAGGCAGAGAGAGAGAGAGAGAGAGAGAGAGAGAGAGATTTAAAAAATCATTTATAAAACACTGATTCAAAGATGAAATAAGTGCCAACACCAAGGTGTCTGGCACTGGGATTATCTGAATATATTTACACAAGCTGCAGTCCAGACTGGGCTACATGAGACTCTTTCTCAAAATAATTTTTATAAAGATGGCTAGAGAAATATAGGGATTAAAGATTTGAAAATGGGGAGAGAGAAGATGGAGGAGGAAAGAGACAATAAACACCAGGGAAGACAGGGAAGGCAGTGAGACAGGGAAGCCATCTGGGGACAGAGGGGTTGCCACGGACCCACACAGCACTCTAACAGTCCATGCACCTTCTCCGGGACAGCATCAAAAGACAGTTTCTAGGACTGTAGGACAAGTATTCTAAGTTTAGTGGATGCTGAATGAGTTTAAAGAAACTGATATGTCCTTTATCTTCCTCTGAGCTTATATGCCCTCAGAGGTCTCAGAGATTATGATTGACTTGAATTTTAGAAAAAAGTCAGTAAGTATTTATGTTTCTGGATTTGAAGAAATATTAAATGCCCTTCTGATCAATCAACAAAAATACCACCAGGCATTTGCATTTACATCCTTTGAGTTGAGTTGGGCTTGGTTCCTGAAGAGAAAATTTTGACTCTGTGTTCTCAATACCTGACACACATAAAATTTCTTCAAAGATTTCTTGCAATAAGCCTGCAATAGCATGGCACTCAGTATAGAAGAAGAGAAGCTTAAAAATAGATTCCCATCCACCAGGAATCAATATGCCAGAGTTGAAAAGGGTAAAACCAACACAGATAGCAGCAATCCAGAGTGACTGCATATCTCCTCAGGATAAGCTATATGAAAAGAATCCTCACTGGATGCAGCTACCTCCTCATATTGACTGCAGGGACGACTTCAAAAGAATGTGAGGCAAGCTTGGAAAACTCCATCCCAGACCAACACAAAATGTGTCCAACACACTGACAGGCTTTCTGATAGCAACACTCCATCTTCCAGTAGGAGGCATTAGGACCTAGAAAGATTAAATTGTTTCCTGCGGTCACACAGCACATTTGGACCTAAGGATCTCTGTCTTGGAGTTTTTGCTGTTCTGGCTATCCAATGGAGACTTCTCTTGGCTCAGGAAAACTCCAGCCATTAACTGCGTCCCTGCAGCCTCACTCTCTGCTCAGAAGAGCCACTGCCCAAGATTTGATGACAGTGCGTCTGTCCACTCTCTCCGTCTTAGCAATGGCAGCTCCATCTTCAATCAGCTTCAGAAACAATGGGAATTCTACTGTGATATTAACATTTTCAGTCATGGAAATAGAGCAAAGAAATAACCACTATTCTCACATTAGAAAAGGTGTCTTAACAGTATGTTTGTTTAATTGCGTTTCATGTACACAAAGAAAGCAGGCCCCGATTCTCTTGTCCCAGTCTGCTCTCCCACAAAGTACTCATCTCTCTCTCATTTGTAAATCTTTATGTTAGCCCCTTCCTTGGCCTGTAGGGGTCCTTTCCTAGCTCCCATTTTACCTCCTCATACTCGGCCAAATGAAAATATTTTCACATTACCACGAATCATAACATTTCTTTTCAACTCCACATACTCCTGAAGTGTAGCCTCTGCTTCTATTTCAGACTTAACTCAAATACTATTACATTCCCCTTCTAGTTGACAGACCTCCAAAAGAGCAGGGTCTACGGACATGGTAGAGTGGTTATTTATCAAATAAGACATCCTTTCACATCTTTCCACATATTTATCATACAAAGGACTAAGTCAAATACAGTATACTAACAATGTCCTCAGTAGAGGCTAATAACAAAATTCCACCCCGAAATAAGTCTGTTTTAAGTTTGAGGAATAATACTTGTGAATGTAATAATCTTTTACAAAATAAAACACTTTTCATAGCAAGAGAATGAACTCCTACAGGAGCAGTCAGGATTGAAAGCTGTGATTCACTGTCTTTGTCATTTCAAATGATGAAAGAGAAGAATGCCGTGAGACCATCAAACAGCACAGTGGCTTGTGCAGCCATATCCTTTGGGAAGGGTGGAAGCAGGTGACAACTCGAGAGATTCTTGTTTCCCATTACATCAGGCAGAGCTTTAAAATGCTTTTATTTAGCATTTTATTACCACTTATATCTAATCAAGTCAGAAAAATGCTGGGATATCACAGGAAAGTAGACTTTCTGAAGATGAAGGTAAAAATACTAAAAATACTGTTTTAAAAATTCATGTCTTCATTTCTGAAGGGTGAAGAAAAGAAGCACTTAGCACAGGAATGATTTTTACAATGACATGGATATTAAAGAAAAAGTAGCCATATTCAAATATAATTCACACAGCTGCTAAATAACTGCAAACAGGTGGTGACTGCACAAATGTTCCACCAGAAGAGGAGTCGCTGGTGCCTGTGACGGTGGTGACCATCTAAGTTTGCTGGTGAAGTTAAGGACAAAAAACCCAGTTGACCATAAGCCATTCATCTATCAGAATCCATGAATCAGGAAATGAATGTAAGACACCAAAAGGTGAATTACTAACTCTACCCTCAAAGGCATCCCGACCCTGACAGTGCGGCAAGCCATTGACTGTTGACTAATCACATACTAAGTTTTAGAAATAGAATCTTAGACACTTAGAATCTCTTAAACACTAAAATCAGACACATTTTTTAAAAAGGCAGTCTTTATACTCTGGGTAAGAGAAATTCCATATAAATGAAACCACTTACCATCCACAGAAAAACGGTTTTAAACAAGAATCTTAAACCAGTGGTAGAACAGATGCTGCCTTAATTTTGAGAATAGAAACTTCCTTGTGGCCTGAGACAATCCGGACAGGGAAGGGTAAAAGAAATGAAGCAACTGGAGTAATCCTATATACCAAGGATCAATATTCATAGAAAGATGTGTGAGAGAGCCATTAAAAGAAAAGACAACAGGTAGAGGGGACAATCTCATGAATGACTTAAAGGCAAACACGACTGTTCATGACTGATCCAATAACATTACATTTCAAGACAGGGATAAGGGTCTCAAACCCTGGTCCAGAACCATGTATCCCTGATTTTATTAGCCAGGCATGTCTCATGCATACAGAAGCATCAAACCAACTTACCCCTGAGTCCCTAGGGCTAGGTCTTAACATCTCAGGCATAAACTAAACTCAGATGTATGCCAACACTCTCTTCCCCCAGCTAGGTTTTCAAAACCTTTCTCTAAGTCCAGGAATCCAAGACTCCGGAGGCACAGTAATCAGAACAGAGTAGAGAAAAACATCAAACTGGAGCCCGGGAAGGCTCAGCGCTGTAATCGTGAGCAGACTTCTCCACGGAGTGCTTAGAAGCAGCTCCCCTCAGTGCATGACTCCCCCCTCATCTCTTCTTGGTGACTCTAAGCAGCTTTGAAAATGAAGTCTGTTTTTGTTTCTGTTTTCACAGTTTTCACACAATTCAGGTGGGGGGACAACGACGCTCATCCCTTTTGCAAACTGGGAAAAAGAATATGCTTACATTTCTTCCCATTTCACAATAACTCAGAGGCAGCTAATGACATTTTCTTTCCTCCCCTAAGCTCCCATAAGCCATTTATTCTCCATCAGGCAGGGGCTAGCCATGAAAATTTCCATCGGTTTACAGCTTTTCAAACAGCTAGGAGAAGGCTAAAATAGCTTAGTAATGGAAGTTGCCATAAAACTTGTAATTACAGAATTTGTTACGGTGAACATCATAATGGAGTGTTTGTTTAAATCAAATATCCATTGACTCTCTGAAGACAAATACTGTATTCTACATCCTATTTTCTCCAAATGCACTAAGAGTCTTTTTGGACAATGGTGGTTCGTCTGTCTTTATTTGGCTCAGCAGCTGTGTTAGCTACCATAAGCAGCTTCCGCCTCACTTAGGACCCATAAGCAGAGACTGAGCATACATCACCTCTAGTTAAACCAAGAACTTGCCAGTGATATAGCTAACCCACCCCCACATGGCCTTGAGGGGAGTAAACATTTTGTCTACCACAGATACCAAGGGCAGACCAAGGAGCAAACTGATCTGGCCCTGGATGACCTTAAACCATTTCAGTCTTTTCTCTACCTTGGTTTTCGCATCTGTAAAGTCAAGAGGCCCACTCAGTCTGACTCTAAGGTTCTATAATTGCAAACAGGAAGGAAAAGTGGGCAAACTTACTGTCACCATTCCTTCTAGGCTCCATCCTACAGCTCCCTGACAACAGCCAGGCAGACCCAACTCATTATAAAGGGGGCTCTTTGCCTCCGCCTCTCTCTCTTACTCTCTTTTTTTTAATTGGTGTCTTAGCCAGGGTTTCTATTCCTGCACAAACATCATGACCAAGAAGCAAGGCAGGAGGAAAGGGTTTATTCAGCTTACACTTCCACATTGCTATTGATCACCAGAGGAAGTCAGGACTGGAACTCAAGCAGGTCAAGAAGCAGGAGCTGACGCAAAGGCCATGGAGGGATGTTTCTTACTGGCTTGCTTCCCCTGGCTTGCTCAGCCTGCTCTCTTATAGAACCCAAGACTTCCAGCCCAGGGATGGCACCACCCACAAGGGGCCCTACCCCCTTGATCACTAATTGAGAAAATTCCCCACAGCTGGATCTCATGGAGGCACTTCCCCAACTGAAGCTTCCTTCTCTGTGATAACTCCAGCCTGTGTCAAGTTGGCACACAAAACCAGCCAGTACAATTGGGTATTTTCTTTATTTACATTTCAAATGTTATACCCTTTCCCTTCCCCCCCAGAAACCCCCTAGCCCATTAATCCTCCCCCTGCTTCTATGAGGGTGTTCCCCCACCCACCTAAACACTCCTGCCTCCCTGCCCTCAAATTCTTCTACACTGGGGCATGGAGCCTTCACAGGACCAAGGGCCTCTCCTCCCATTGATGCTCGACAAGGCCATCCTCTGCTACATATGCGGCTAAAGCCATGGGTCCCTCCATGTGTACTATCTTACTCTCTTACTCTCTTATTCTCTGTCCCCCCCCCCATTCCCCTCGATGCTTCTCTCTCCACATGTTCAGGGACCCTCTCCCTCTCCCACTCCCCCTCCTCTCCCCCTGCCTCTCCCTGCTTTTCTCTGTCTTTACTCCCTCAACTCCCCTCCCCATGCCCTAAATAAACTCTATTCCATACCATATCTGTTGTATGGCTGGTACCTCAGGGGCCCACAGAGACACCCCCTTCCACCTTACCATCTCATGCCTTTACCAAACATATCCCAGCTCTTTCTTTCTTTTTTATTTTGTAAAACACAACACTTATACTCATATTTAAGCCTTTAGAGAAAGCTGTCCCGCACTGATCCTTTTTCCATTGCTGTGCTAACACGGTGTAATTGAGGCAGCTTGTGGAGGAAGATTTTGTTTGGTCTTGTAGTTCCGTATGGATACATTCCATCACCATCTTGCAGTAGATACAGCCCCATGTCAGAGCCCCTTAAGTCTGATCACTATGGACATGCTAACATGAAAAGGGGAGAGTTCATGGGGCCTTGGGTCCAGACCAAGAACTGCAGGCAACTAGGGGATGCTGGGAGTGGGAGAAATAGTCTTCCCCTAGAAGAGAATAGCAATCGATTATCCAATAGTAAATGGTAAGCCATGACAAGGTACACATGTGAACAACATTGTACAGACTGAACAAGTGGCACTTATGTATTTAGGTATATATGCATATACCTGAATGTATAACTATACCTAAATATATTATATATGCAACCTTAATTTTTTCAAATTTTATTTTTAGAAATTCTTTTTTTTGGGGGGGGGGAGGGTTGAGACAGGGTTTCTCTGTGTAGCCCTGGCTATCCTGGAACTCACTCTGTAGACCAGGCTGGCCTCAAACTCAGAAATCCACCTGCCTCTGCCTCCCAAGTGCTGGGATTAAAGGCATGCGCCACCACCGCCTGGCTCAAATTTTATTTTTAATAATGGTTCTTAAACACTTGTAGCCCACCTTCCTTGTAGCCCACTACCCACCAGAGGTAGTAGAAAAGAAAGGATACGGGAGAAGTGGACCTGTTTAGAAAGGCTCTTTGAAAGCTCCCGTCTGTGTTGTCTGGAGATCAGCAGTTCAGTTCACAGGTTAGCAGCGGCAGCTCGACCCACTCACAAACACCTCACGGACACACCAGCATCCCAGTTAGGTAGGAGTCAGGTTAGCAACAGCGGTGACACGACCTAGCAGAGACAACCAGACCTGAGCCTCAGCTCGAGTCAGCAAAAGGGGCCAACAGGAACACCAGGAGAAGCTCTCCACTGACTCTCTCAGGGAAGTGAAGACCAGCGAAGAAGAGAGACCCACAAGACTTGCACAGCTAGCTACACCAGCAAACCAAGCGCTGTCTCCATCACTCATGGAATCCAAACATCATGTGCCCTCCATGTGCTTGCTGTAGCAGAACGGCCTCTCTCCTGTGTCTGCTTCAGCAAAACATTCCTTCACGAGTCTGCCTTAGCTTTTCACACCTGAATCTACTTTAACGAAATGACCCTTCATGTGCTTGCCCCAGCAAAACACCATCCAACTGACTTCCCAAAGAACCCTTAAGTTTCCACTTCATATAATATATATGCAGCAATAAAAATAATAACACCTGAATCTGAGACAGAGATAAGGGGTAGATGGGAGGGGTTGGAGGATGGGGGGGGGAGGGAAGTGGTAAATGATATAACTATATTATAATTTCAAAAACTAAATTAAAAATTTTAAAGAGTCCATGACCATCACTTTGGGGAAGGTGTGGCAGCAGGCAGTCTGATGATTGGAGCAGCCAGCTAAGAATTCATATCCTAAACTGCAAGCAGGATGAAGAACGTGATCTGAAAATGATGGGTGGCTTTTAAACCCCACATCCTGCCCCCAGTGACATACTTCCTCTAGTCATGTCTTCTCAACCTAACCAAACCAGGCCAGCAACTGGAGACCAAGTATCCACACACCTGAGGCTATAAGAAACACTCCCATTCGAATCACCACAACCGCTTAGAGAAACTATACCAAAGTTCTTTTCTGCTTTTTAAAAATTATCATTTTTAGTTTACACAGAGCCATTGCTATGTGTTATATACATACGTGTGTGCGTGTCTGTGTGTATCATAGCACTTTGGTCATATCTGCCCCACCCCCACTATCTTTCTTCTTTTTTCCTCTCTGCTAATCATATTCTTCCTCCTGAATTGTCCTGCTTATTTAAATAAATATTCTACATGCAGGGAAAAAATGTAACATTCCCATGTTTGTGGTGCAGCTTATTTCAATTAACACGACAATTTCATCTTCCACCTATTTCACTGACTATGACATATGTCCACTCTTTGTGGTTGAAGATGGTGCTATTTATTTATTTATTTATTTTGTCCATCCATACTTTGAGAGATGCCTGGACTGGTCACATGATTTGGCTCTTATGGATAGTGCTGCATCACAGGTCCTGATGGAGACCATCACAAGGTAGTCAGAGAGATTTCCTCGCAAAACTCTCTTCTCCCCTTTTTCTGCAGTTCTGGTGTTGATGGCTAAGGTGCTGTGCTGTTTGAAGACACAAAAAAGGCCAACAATCATTTTCGTTCTCCACAGTATTGTGAGCCAACACTGTCTCCAAAGAGCAAGAATACAGTGAAGGTTCATTAATTAATCTTTGTGAAGTGCTTTGAGCAGGACAAATGCTTTATATGGTGCTTAGGAGAATTAGTGCTAGACCAGTTTTCATTCCAGATAATAAAACCCCAAGATAAAAACACATTTCAAACTTAAACTGATGGGGAACTGTAGACACTAGCAGAGTGAGCAGAGGAGGACCAATGGGGCGGTTCTGTGAGGAAAGCAAGAAAACTCAAGCAAGGCAGAAGGGCATCAACCAGAAGACCCACAGCAAAGTATGAGAAAGAGCACACAGGCTTTGAAAGATAGAATAGGAAAGGTTGGCAGTGAGGCACTTGGGTGGGGCTGGAGGGATGATGGCTGGTAAGGCTTTCAGGTTCCTCCTTCAAAGGACTTCCTAAAGATCCAACTCTCCGGATCCAGGGTCTAATCAGTTTCCTCCAACACACACACACACACACACACACACACACACACACACACGCACACACGCACGCACGCACGCACGCACGCACGCACACGCACACACGCAGGCAAGCACTCACGAGAAATAGGACAGGGAAGGAGAAAAAGGAAGAGAGAGCAAGAGCGAGGGGAGAGGGAGGGGGAGAGGGAGAGAGTGAGTTTCAAGTAAAAACCCCATTCAGTGAACCCCATTCATGTATATTTTCAGGTCTGCTGGTTTGGCTCTGGACAACGAATTGGTGTGTTCTTTGGGAGATGATGCGGGAAATATTTAAAAGAGGCACGGTCCCACGCTATACCCAGCTACACTCTGCCTGTGATCTCGCCACCTCTAGGCTAGCCCCAGTTGCTGGTTTTCCCTTCTCTGGTTCACCTGCCTCAGAGCAGCTTCTACCTTCTCAGCCATCTACCCCCTGCGGCTAGTTGTCACAAAAGCCCTTAACCCAGTATATCAAAACTCTAGCTTATAACTAACCAGTCATATTTATATATCAATAAATTCTCAATTCACAAGATGCCCACACAACAATTTCAGAGCCAAACAGCAATGATACAATCCACCCATCTAGATTAGACAAGTTATCCCAATTATTCTATCTTTTTATGATACTCATAGCTACCTATGGCTATTTAAAACCAAGCAGAATAGGGATCATCTTTCTCTTCCTCCTTCTTCCTTCCCCTCTACCTGTCTCTGTCTCTGTCTCTGAAACTCTTAGCTCTGCCTCCCTTTTCCCTGTCCAATCACAGGCTTCTTCTTGTATTAATATTTAAGTTAGTGGGGTCGGGGGGATTCTGCTACAGAGAGAGATCACTTTCACTTTTATTCACAGCAAGAAGTTTTTAAGCCTGAACAGAAGTGAGGCCTTTATGCTACCAATTCAAAATGGGCATCATAAAATACTGGCTTTCTTCCTGGATATTTGGGGAAAGTGCCTGGGGATAGCACTGCTCCTATTCCCCCAAATGGGATAGGTTGCTAAATACCTCTGTCACCTGAGCTGAATTCTAGCCAAAGTTCTCAGGCCACCTCTCAGACCTGCCTCTGCTGCTCTAGGCCCTGGTTTTCACACAGCAAGTAGTAAATCTCGACTTCCTATAGTATTGGTAGATGGGCAATAAAAATGTTCCAAGAAATTATCCACCTGGTGACTAGCTAATGCATATTGATCAATCAAATTCCTTCCGTGATCATAAAGGGAATCTGGAAAACATATCAGAAGTAGGATGGGCTAAAATTTAGCAATCTACTATCTCTTTTATAGAAGGATCTTGGCTAATGTTCAAATCACTTGCTTGTTCTAACTGGGTCCAGACCCCTAGCCCTTGCTGGGTGCTGCCCACAGTTAACGTGGATCTTTCCACCTCAATTAGCCTAATGAAATGAGTTCAGTAGAGGCACGTTAACCATCAAGGGAACCCTAAAAACAGAGGAGATGAACAAAGGTAAGATGTTAAGATCAGTTCATCACTTCAGTATTCTCAACAAAGGGCAAATGCATGTGCACAAATGGGTAAAACACGTGTACCCATAGATCCACCCGCTTGCAATATGCAGATGCAATCCGTGATGACTTGTGAAAACTGTCAAGCCCGAGTGCTAGCGAGTTCCCATACAGTCACCCTGGCACAGAAGTCTCCACCCGCCTGTAGGCACTCTGCACTTGTGAGATGTGTCCCCTAAGAGGTGTTGGCAAGGGAACAGAACTCCCGTGTCCTCACTTTGCAGCAGTGTCACCCAAGCAGGATGCAGATGAAGAGAAGTGGGCGTGTGGCCGAGCTTCTCTGTGGCGGAAAAAGCTTCGGCTCAGTGCGCCCCTCCAGGAGAGGATTTTTGAGAAATTCTCACTTTTCTCTCAAGGGAGACGGCCTTGTGCCAGTTTCCGAGTCAACTTGACACAACCTAGAGTCACCTGAGAAGAGGAAACGTCCATTGCAGAGCTGTTCCAGTCAGATTGGTCTGCTGCCACTTCTGGAAAAGGTCCTCTTGATGAGGAGTGGGAGGGGCCAGCTCACTGTGGGTGGGACCAACTCTGGGTAGGTGGATCTGGATTGGATAAGAAAACCAACTTGATTCCCAGGTGGAGCAGTCTCTGGATTGCCCTTCCTTCAGTCTCTGCTTCATAGTTAGTCTCTACAACTCCTTCCATGGGTATTTTGTTCCCCCTTTTAAGAAGGAACGAAGTATCCACACTTTGGTCTTCCTTCTTCTTGAGTTTCTTATGGTTTGTGGTTTGTACTTTGTGTATTCCAGTTTTCTAAGCTAATATCCAGTTATCGTACCATGTGTGTTCTTTTGTGATTGGGTTACCTCACTCAGGATGATATTCTCCAGATCCATCCATTTCCCTAAGAATTTCATAAATTCATTGTTTTTAATATCTGAGTAGTACTCCATTGTGGAGATGTACCACAATTTTCAATCCATTCCTCTGTTGAAGGACACCTGGGTTGTTTCCAGTTTCTGACTATTATAAATAAGGCTGCTATGAACATAGTGGAGCATGTGTCCTTATTACATGTTGGAGCATCTTCTGGGTATACGCCCAGAAGTGGTATAGTTGGGTCCTCTGGTAGTACTATGTCATAAAATCTAGACACTATTGTGGATGCCAGCAAGTACTGGATGACAGGAGCCTGATATAGCTGTCTCCTGAAAGGCTCTGACACTACCCGACTAATACAGAAGTAGAGACTCACAGCCATCCATTGGACTGAGTACAGGGTCCCCAATGAAGGAGCTAGAGAAAAGACCCAAGGAGCTGAAGAGTTTGCAGCCCCTTAGGAAGAACAACAATATGAACTAACTAGTACCCTAAGAGCTCCCATGGACTAAAACCCCAACCAAAGAGTACACATGGGGGGACTCATGGCTCCAGCAGCATGTGTATAGCAGAGGATGGCCAAGTCGGTCATCAATGGGAGGAGAGGACCTTGGCCCTGTGAAATTCTATGCCCCAGTGTAGGGGAATGCCAGGGCCAGTAAGCAGGGGGAGGGGGAGATGGTGAGCATGGGGAGGAGGGAGAGAACAGGGGATTGTCTTAGTTTTGTTTATTTTATTTTATTTTATTTTATTTTGGAGGGGAACCTGGGAAAGGAGATATTGTAAATAAAGAAAACATCTAATTTTTAAAAAAGGTCTGAAAAAAAAAAAAGAAAAGGATTATGGAACAAAATCTGAATTTACACACTGATTCCACTAATTCCACATTTAAAAAGAAAGAAAGAAAACCAACTTGAGTGAGGTAGTAAATTTTTTTTAATTTATTTACATTTCAAGCGTTATCCCCT
>NW_022196895.1:69133231-69143407 GCF_008632895.1 Mastomys coucha
TATCCCCTTACCTGGCTCCCCCCCTCCCAGAAACCCCCTATCCCATCCCCCCACCTCCTGCTTCTATAAAGGTGTTCCTCCACCCACTCACCCACCCACCCACTCTCACCTCCCGGCCCTAGATTCCCCTACACTGGGGCATCTATCAAGGCTTCATAGGACCAAGGACCTCTCCTCCCATTGCTGCCTGACAAGGCCATCAGCTGGAGCCATGTGTACTCCTTGGCTGGTGGATTAGTCCCTGGGAGCTATAGTCGGTTGATATTGTTGTTCTTCCTATGGGGTTGCAAACCACTTCAGCTCCTTCAGTCCTTTTCCTCCATGGTTTCGGCCTCAGTTCCTGTTTGAGCTCCTGTGTGATAGGCGGTGAACTGGAAGTGTAAACTAAATAACCTCTTTCGTTTCCCCCTGCTGTTTTTGATCATTAAGAGAAACTAGGACAGGGACTGTTTCTTCCCTGAATGGCACACATATAGCAAGTCACAAGGACAGCGCGGCAACATGAAACCCTGAAGGTCCATAACCTGCAAGATGAGTTTTTCAATTAGGCATCATTTCTCTACCTAGCTACACCCTGTTTTACTTTTTGATGGGCCTGATCAATCATGTAGAGCCCCTTCCTAAGAAAGATGGAGGTCCAGGGATGTCAGATAAAACAAGATGCACTTCTAATTGTTAAGGCGTATTGAACAGAGTCCTTCCCTTTCTGTCCCTTAGCTTCCTTACATAAACAGAAGAAAATGTGAACTTTCTTCACCGGATACATAAAGACTCTTTAAACCTTTAGAGCTATGTTGCTAAACACATATTCTAAAACCAACATTTGGAGCCTAGGAATGGAATGCCTGTTTTATATAATCTCTTTAAAGATCTCCCTGCTCATACATATTAAGTAAATAGCATAGTAATAAAATTTGGGCTTTCATTGTTCTTCCCATGAAATCTCTAATTAAATTTAGCAGCATTGTGGACACAGAAGTTGAGCTCTGGTCTCAATTACTGAAAGACAATACTCAAATACAAATGAACAATTTTCTGAAACTTGATTGACTCCAGAATGCAACAGCCCAAAACATCACCTCACTGTGTGTGTATGTGTGTGTGTGTGCATGTGTGTGTGTGTGTGCATGTGTGTGTGTGTATGTGTGTATGTGTGTGAGTCTGTGTGTGTCGGAACTATAAAAAAATTGCTCTCAGATTGAATCTTTCTAGATAACAGCTGTAACAAAAACACAAAAAGTATTTATTTTAATGACTGACTTCATACCTTATACCCTTATACTACAACTGATTTCAGTTCAATGGAGTTGTTCAAGTTCCATCTCTAAGATCCCTGGTCCATCCTCACAGATTGATGTACTTAAACCATTTACAAGCTATAGAGTCTCTGTTCCCTGGGCTTAGTTCTTTTCATATTATAAAATTATTGTGCCAGTGTCTCAGTAAATTTATGTCCTATTGCTTTATGGGTACAAGGGAAAATTCTAGTCAATGAGACATAAGTGGAAATCTGACAGGAGAGGCTCTGGGAAGCATTCCCATTTCCTGGCAAAAAGTTAAAATCCATTCTTCCTCTATCCCCTGGCTTCATCCTCCCTTCCTTCCGTTCTTACATGGTGATAGAAGCAGTAGGTGCCCCTTCGTGATCAAAGAGGAGCCAAGAGCTTGAAGGACCATAACCTTAACATCAGTGAATCAGCAAGCCAACACTCACTACGCAGCTTCGTGGCCCAGGAAAAGCCAGTAGATCCTCATTTGTGTCCCTGTGTTTGGCCAGATGTGTTACACAGCTGGGTTACCAGTCCACATACCTGCATTTCTTTCCCTTGAGATGATTTTGGCTCAGATGTTAACTTAGAGCTCTGTGGGAGAAGTATCCTCTGTTGCGCAGGCTTTGTTATGCCTGTCCTTGGAGAATGATTGCCACCACCCATCTCTCACTAACTTGTTTCTATAGACGCTGACCATGAAAAATACATGCTACATAATCACATATACACACTTACCAGAAAATGGCCTACATCTACTCAAGTGAAAGAAGAAAAAGCAAACAGTATCAGAACATGTAGCCATGACACTTCTGTGGCTAAGCAAGTACCTCCTACTTAGGAAAGAGGGAGAGACGGGCAAAGCCTAGAAATGGACGTGTAGTAAAAATACTATCCAACCTCAAGTGTTTCCATAATCATCAGGCACCATGCCCGAGCAAAACCATTGTTTGCTATAAAGCTAATGGAAAATATTCTAGTGTGGAGTCAGGTCCACATCCTTCTTCAGCTATTCTCTCTCCCTGTTCATAGAGCTCCGAGGATTCCTTGAATCATTTGACTTTCTTGTGCCTACCTCATGTCTCTCTTAATAGTCCCTGGCATGGTGCAGTGTAAGTACAACTCCTCTTGTATGGGAGAGCCTTCAAGGACCCTTGAAAGTTGATGTTCAATGTCCATGCCCTTCCAGATCCACAGGTTATAATCATATAGGAAAAGCTCAGCTCTAGTTGCCCCATGATGCTCAAAACAGGACAAGAACACTCTGGACTAGTCAGTTCCCACAACTTTATCCAATCTTGGGCATTTTTTTCTGATTCAGAATTCATTGATGAATAGTCTCTATGTGTCTGATCTTAATTTACTTACCAATTTAAAAATTCTAAATAGTTTATTAATATATCAGTGTGACAGAATGCATGAAATTATATGTACACCCATCAGTGAGTGAATGCACCACTTCTGAGGCAAAATCAATAAGTGTTTTTCTTTAAAAACAAAACAAAACAAAAACAAAGAGCACATGAAGTTAGAGAGGGGAGTGAGGCTGTGGGGGTCTGAAAGAAGTTGGAGGGAAAGAATGGGGGTGGAGTTGGTCAAAGACACTTTTGGTGTGTCTTAGGGTTTTACTGCTATGAACAGACACCATGACCAAGGCAACTCTTTTAAGGACATTTTATTGGGGCTGGCTTAGAGGTTCAGAGATTCCATCCATTATCATAAGGCTAGAACATGGCAGTATCCAGACAGGCATGGTGCAGGAGGAGCTGAGAGTTCTTCGTCTTCATCCGAAGGCTGCTAGCAGAATACTGGCTTCCAGGCAGCTAGGATGAGGGTCTTAAAGCTCACGCCCACAGTGACACACCTATTCCAACAAGGCCACACTTACTCCAAAAGGGCCACACCTTCTAATAGTGCGACTCCCTGAGCCAAACACATACAAACCAGAACAAGGTCCATGGATGACATTTTGAGCAGGAAAAGTCTGTACCACACGTAGATGGCCATTTTCTGGCTCAGCATTGGATTGTAGTTATGTGGGTATTAGCACTGGGTAATATCATGATAAGGAGACACACAGATCTTCTCTGCACTCTCTCAGCTAATTGCTACAAGGCTGTAATTGTTTCAGAATAAAACATTGACTTGAGTAGCTCCGAAAGCACCCTGGCAAAGGGCCTGCTGCCTTATTGGTATGCCTTGGTACTAGGCTTCATGCAAGAAACTGAACGCCAACAACAAAGTTTGCTGTAATTATTACTTACATCAATGTCTGTATCCCTGTTTTTTTTTTAATTTGTCCTTATATACATGAACTTATAAATATATAAACATATATATGAACGTATATACGTATATATATGAACACAGATTTATATGTATATGCTGAAGTATACAAAATTTAAAAATACATACACACACACACACACATGCACACACTTCTAAATTTCACTGGTTAGTTTTAAATTCAATGTCTGACCGGTAGTAACTTTGAATCTCGATTTTATCATCTAGAGAATTAGACATCTCCTATTCAAGGCTCAAGGAATGCTGGCTCCCAAGGACCCGTCCATCAGCACTCTGCCCACATGCTCACTGAGTAAATGGCCAAAGGACTTCGATGTGCATCACCATCCGACTTATTTCTGTATTCTGTCCACAATGGAGTTTTCAAAACACATGGATGAGGTCTTCAGAAAACTTTGTACACTCCCATAATCCCGCAATGTAGAAAACACACTTAACTCAGAAACCACAAAGAAAAGAACAATAAACTTGACTAAATATTTTTAAAGCCAACATAACAAAGCAAAATATTAGATGCAATACGAAGAGGACAAATCACGAACTGGAAAAACATTTGCAACAGATGCTGAACAGAACAATTTAATTAGTAGACATCTTTCAAATCATCAATAAAAAATTAAGCAATGTAAAACAACCCAAGGATATGAATTTTTAAAAAGAATACAAACAAAAAAGCAAACTTTTGAGACAACACTTTACCCTGTTAGTGAATGAGTATTAATAAAAATGCAAGTATGATTTTTTCTCATTCGATCAGACAAGAATTATTTTTAGATGTTGAAAACCCAGTGATTGCATTGATGTAGAAAAAAGGTGTTTTGGATCCCACATGGTCAGTAGATCATAGAGGACCACACTGGAAGGTACTTTAGAAGCATCAAAATATATAGATATGTCTTGATTAATTCTACTTATTAAAATTTATCTTAGGATACACTTGTAAATAAAAGATATAAACCACATTTGCTTCAGTGTTTACCACACTATTCCTTGTAACAGTCCAATGGACATAAATAATATTATTGTCTTAAGATATCCACAGATTAGTGAAGGATATAAAAGAAGTTTAGATTGTCGTTAAAAATAATGAGACAGCACAGGGGATATTAACATGGAAAGATCTCCAAGATATATGATTAAATTTCTTTTGAAGAAAAAATATGGGTGAGCATTCTTGCATAGGGGAAGAATAATTCTGTCACATGATATAGGAAACCTTAAAGAAGGCCATGGTGGTTAGAAGGGAAACCCTTCCATTGGGACACTGTCCCAACTCAGAGCTGTGAGGTTCCTGGACTCCCAGGTCTCAGGATACCCTTCCATTGGGATACCTTCTCCCCTCAGAGCTGTGTGGTTCCTGGATTTCTGAGTCCCAGGACACCTTCCCAACTTTGAAGGCCAACAGTAGTGTCCTTAAAGAAGGGTGGTGGAGATCCTGTGGAGAACTGGGGGCAGATTTCAGACTAACGTGGGTTCCCCTGACTGTGTGTCTTTGGAATGGTTTTACACCCTGCTTTAGAACAGATGACTGCACCCTGTGATGTCCACAGGAGACAATGGCCTATAACAAGCACCAAAGGCTGCCTCCTAATAAAGCCAGATCCTTCCATGTTTCAGAAATCTGGATACCAAAAGGACTGGGAAGGGCCGTCCGTGCAGCCAGATGCTCACACAGACCTGTGCCAAAGCCTGGGAGGCTCTTCAGGATGAAGATAGATGCTCACAAGTCCCTTCTTCATCCGTGCCTGTGTCCCTCTCCTGTTGCTGCCACAGGAATCATCACAAACCACAAAAATCGTATCACATAATCCTACAACTGACATCTCCAGTCTTGGAGTTAACAGACTGTATTCCTATTGGGGCCTTCGGGGAGAATGGGTCCCTTGTCTTTCCAGCTTTTAGAAGTCCCCACATCCCTTGACACACAGCTCTGTCCTCATCTTAGCTGGACCCCTGCTTACGTTCACATTCCATTCCTACCTCCCTTTTCCTGCCTCCTGTAAGAATCTTTATGGTGACACAAAGTCCCACCTCTCTGATTCAGACTAGCATCCCCTCTCACACACACAAAGATTTAATCATATTTACAACCTACTTCTGACATATAAATTAACATATTTACAAGGTAAAGCATATTCACAGGTTACAAGCATCTTGGGGAGGGAGAGGCATTATTCGGCTTACCAAAGGACCCTAAAGTGAAAATATAACTGCTTGGGAAAGATCCGAGTGCATCCCTGCTAGACAATAAAGCTGAGAGAGCAATTCACCACAGCTAGGTCAGTATCTGTAGCAAACAGTACCTAATAAATACTTACTGTGTTCATGAACACAGTGAAGATGAGGGCAGGGTAGGGATAGCGGACCCTGAGCATTCAACATGGTCTTCCAGAAGAGATATGGCAGGTGAAATAAAAGCTCCTATTAAAGAATAAATGTTGTGATATGGACTATTGTCACTCCAGAAGTCAGGGACATCCAGGTACCTCCAGAGCATGTGTCAGGAGACAATAGCAAGAACATACGTCCGCATACAAGAAGTGAGCTAGGAACGAATGGGAATCTTTATGCCACCATGAAATCAGTTGCTATGCCAGGGTTGTTGCAGCAAGGGCCACATGCTAGATCCCTTAACCAGTAAGCTTTATTTCCATAACTCTGGAGTCTAAGCTCACGGTGGAGCTGGTTTTGCTAAAGCCTGTATTCTTACCTTGTTGATGGCCCTCCCTGAGTCCTCACGTGGTCTTCCCATCTCTGTCCACACACACCTTGTTTTTTCTTGTGCCTCCTATTGCGTTCAAATTTCTCTTCCAACAAGGAGGCTAATCAAGCTAGTTTAGGGTACTTCCTAAAGGGTCTTCATTTGGAAGTCACCATGTTAAATGGTCCATCTCCAACCACAGGGCCATTCGGAGGACTTGTGGCACTTAAATACATGTGCCAACTTGATGAGGTTAAGGCATGCCCAGGGAAGTGGTAAAACATTGTCTCTGAGTGTGTTTGTAGATGTTTCCAAGGGATTCATGGTTGGACAGAGGACAAAGTATAATCAGAACTAGGCCTAGGCAGAACAGAGAAGCAGAGGAAGGGAATGTTCACTTCCTCTTTGTGAACAGGGCCATCTCCTATTGTCTCCCTCAGACAGTGCATCCTCTGGTCCTCGGCCTTAAGAATGAGAGAAATTACACCACCAGATTTCCAGTTTTCTGGCTTGCAGATGGAAGACAATGGGTCTTCTCACCCTCCTTAACCATGTGAGCCAATTCTCATAATAATCCTCCTCTTGTGTGCATTCCTATACATTTCCTGTTAGTTCTGTTTCTCTGGAGAAACCTGACTACCAAGGGCTCTACATGCATTTTCAAGGGCATGGCCACCGTGAGAGCCATATAGCTACAGAGGTCCTCTCAGGAAGCCAGGGCAGAAAAGGTCACCCCAGGAGAGGCCTCATGTGAGAGAAAATCGCTGGCTGGGGCAAAAGAAAAGAAGGAGATTCATGGGCAGGGAGAAAAAGAACCGGAGCTCCCGAGAAGCAGAAGCAAGATGAGTTAGAGAACTGGTGAGAAAATCGAGTGGGATGTAAAGTTGAAGGAAAGGACAAAGGGAAGCAAGGCCCCCAAGAGCCTGAGATGCTGGCGGGAGGACTCAGCCCCCGAGGTGCATTCCAGTAAGGAAGGGGGGGTGCAATGAATTCCACACAGGGGTATACAGATCAAATTGCTAATGTGGGAAGTTTTCTCTGTAATTGTTCCTGGGCCAAGGGAAACAGTTGATACAGAGGAGACACAGCATACAGAGAGACAGAAACATTGTAATGACAGAGAAATCAGAACTCCTTGAAGTCAATACCTACCTAGCAAAAACGGGGCATAAGAATCAGTAGAAAGTCACATATTCCCCTCATCATAGGTGATGCCAAGGTCATTGCAGTGTTCCACTCGCCCGCATCTTACAGGTGTGGGTTTAGAGTCTGGAGATCACGGCAAATAAAAAAGAAAAGCTACCTGAACGGTCGGAATCCTGCACGTGATCATTATTATTGTTGCAGGCGTTCATTAAAATGATATCTGAATGAGAGAGGTTAAAGGGTTAATAGCTACTGCCTTCCCCCAAGAGAAAGAAACTAATTACATTTTCTTATACCGACAACCCCCACCAACAGCATCATCCTGGCGGCCTCCTGTTGATGAGCAATCTCTTTTTAATTTGCATTGAAAACATTAGGCAGAAAGCCTGATTCCAATTCTGTTCTCTGACGGCTCTCAATGGTCATGATGGGAGTCACCTGATGTTAAAAATAATAATGGTAATAACATCAATTATGCCTGCATAGCAAACTCAGTACCGGCTACTCTATCATTGAGAACCAAATAACAAGCAAACAGATGTACACTTGCACACAGGCATACGCCACTGAAATTCACAATCTGAAAGCCACTGTGAGTAAATTCTTGTGGACTCTTTGTGAGTCTCCTACAGCACCCTGGGCATGGGCCTGTTGATCTGCGTTCTAGAAGGGTACTTGGCAGAGAACTGTCAGGACCTCCTGTGCTTCTTAAAGTCAGCTCTGTGCGTGGATATGAAGAGATTATATCATGGTGACACCTGTGATGTGCCATTTCCCAAGGTGGTTGGGAAGGGGGCCCCCATGTGGCAGAGAAAAGCTCTGTCTGTCTTCTCCATGAGGACTGCTACTTTTCAAGTGACAGACTTTAACTTAGTAGCTCCCAGGATGGCTCAGAAAGGTCATTTCTTGAAGAATGGACCATTGTTGTTTCCTTTGCAATGTCTTTCCTGTCACCTATGACAGTGTGTGGGGAGAGCTATGTTCAGAGAAGCATGGGGTCAGGGATGTGAAACTCCATGCTCTTGGAAAGATCACCGCAAATGTAGAGTTGAATCATCCCAAGGGATGGAGCATCCAGCAAGGAGAACCTCAGAGCATCCCTTCCGGGCAGGTTCCAGGCAGGCAGTAGCCCTCCTGAAGATATTCCTGTCCAGGCTCCTCTGCAGTCTTATACTGTCCAGGAAGCACGAGTGCAGAGAGACCATGCAGGTAGCCTTCAGCCAGACGACCTGAGTTTGACTCTTTGATCTTGGCCTTTGAACTTGAACCTAAAATTTTGCGTTTGACTTCCAAGAGCCTACCCTTCAGTGTTAGGTTGCAAGCCACCTTGAACCACTCTGTAAAGCTGGGTTACTGGACTATCTACAAGCTGATGCTGCCCCCATCACAGGGCTGTTGTGAGTTCTAAGTGAGATAACTTACAAGATAGCCTTCAACGGGTGTTAGACATTTACCCCTACCTAGTGTGCCTCTTACAACATCACCTTCTAATTGTCCGGTATATTTCTGTCTTCCCATTGGTGCTCCTCCAGGTTCTGCTACATTTTATTAACTATTGTCCCAGCACCACACATAATAGACAACACTCAGTCAGCAAGAACCACATGTGTGGTAAATTACTGAATGGTCCAAAGCACTGGCCAGCCTGCAAAAAGAAAACAGGCTGGAAGTACCACCACCCGTCTCACATGTGCAAAGGAAGGGCTCTTGTTGGTAGTGGGAGTTAGCCGACCCTGAGATGTCCAGAGAGTGATGATGGAGGCAAGGAGTCACAGGCTTTCCTAACTGCACTTAAGATTTTGATCTGGAACACGGATGAGAAAGAACTTTCTAGGGGGTAGAGAAAAGGGGTTGCTTTCAAGCCCAGCCTCTGTGGAGAGAATGGAAACTGGCTAAGGCTACTCATCAAAGGGGTGATGCTGGCTTCCTAAGGGTTCAGGGTAGAAGCAGGAGCCACCTGAAACATTGTGGGAGTGAGTGGAGCTTCAGGAGCAAGTTTTCATGTTCCTGCCATAATATACTGCCAATTACTGTCAGTATATTGTAATATGTTGTCCAATTAAAAATATTTTGAACTCTAGCTTTTTCCTTTAGGACTCCAAATACACACATATTTTCTTTTTGTCACTGTCTGTCTGTGTGTCTCTGCCCTCTCTTCTCTGTTCTCTCTCTTCTCTGTTTCTCTCTCTCTCTCTCTCTCTCTCTCTCTCTCTCTCTCTCTCTCTCACACACACACACACACACACACACACACACACACACAGAGGATAAGCAGCTCTGAGAGTATTCTCCTATATCACTGTAAAGATAAAATATTGTGTGGGAGGGGAGCCATAAACTCAACCCCAGCCTTCGTGGAAGGACAGGAGGAGGGCGCTTTACACAGACTCTCCAAGGAGACAAGTCCTTGGGAAAGTCTTGCCCCGATGGAGCCGCCAAGGCCGGCTTCCACTGCCTGCCAAGGGGTAGTGCCACTCCCTTGCTGGTGCTGCCAAGGAGCTGGAGAGAGCCAGGATTAAAGACATTTGCCCAGACACATAAGTGATTATCAGGGAATTCTGGATGTTGCTTCTCAGATGTGCCTGCCTGGCTCTAGAGCTGTGATCATGGTGACCAGCCTGCGGGGCTGAGCTGTGCTCCTGGAACCAAGCAAAGTGCCACTGCCCAGCCCCTGGCTCCTTACCAAGCCTTGTCAAGGACAGGCAGCCTTCGAGGCTAGAACAGAGGCTAATTATAGTTAGGCCCCCCTTCCCC
>NW_022196895.1:69143538-69173538 GCF_008632895.1 Mastomys coucha
CCATCCTTCCAGGCGGGGGACACCTGATCCTGTGTCACCCCTGTGCTGATTGCTGTAGCTTAGGGTTTTCTCTGCTGTTAGTTAAGAACAAAGCAACCCAGAGCCTGTGTGTGTATGTGTGTGTGTGTGTGTGTGTGTGTGTGTGTGTGCCAGGTTGAGCACCAGGTCCTACCACACTGTGTATGCATGTCTGCATACATGTCTGCATGTATGTACACACATATATACACATGACTGTACACACGTGTTCGGCAAAATTCTGCCCAAAAGGCATGGCCATTACATCCCATCTTCCTTGAGTAATTTCTCCTCTAGGGTCCAAAATCTCTAGAAGTTGTCTCCCCAGAATTTCCTCAGACAGCTGTACCATGAGACAGAGAATTCCCACCTGCAGTGACCCTGTCTCCTAAAATCATCCATCTTGTCCCCAGGATTCAGAAGGATCCTAGAGACATGCCCTAGAGATGTCTGTTCTCATTGCGGAAGCAAAGCACCCTGGGACAACATCTCCTGGCTCTATCTCTATCTATCCCAGTCTGTTTGGAAAAAAATGACCTCAATGGCACTGCCCGTGTCTGCCTCCCGGGCACACATCCCTTTTAGATCCCTACGGTCTCTCTCCCTGTGGCTGACGCTGCCTTTGCCCACTGTACCGGTTAGTTTCTCTCAACCTAACAGAAATTAGAGTCACCTGGGTAGAGGGAGGCTCAACTGAGGAACTGCCCCCGTCAGCTGGGCCTGGAAGCATGTTTGTGGGGAATGTTCTTGACAGGTGGTGATGTGGGAGGCACTGGGATATATAAAGGAGGCAGTTGAGCAAGCCAGGGGGACCACACCAACACTCCGCCATTGTCTCTGCTTCAGTTCCTGCCTCCAGGTCTCTGCCCTGCCCTCCCTTGATGATACTCAGTATTGAAAGTTCAACTAATCCCTTTTTTCTGCAGACGGGTCCATGTTTTATCTCAGCAACAAAGAAACCAAACTAATACACCAAGTCTCTTCAGGCTCCACTCAGCTTCTCTCATCCATCTCCTGCCCACCCTCTCAGTGATAGTGGACAGCAGCCATTGCTAGATACTCTTCTTCTGAACTCCGAGAATCCATGATTTCTAACAGATTGTTACTTCTCTATGCCCTTCGCTGGGTCCCCTTCTACTTGGCCTGTTGCATCTCGGGCCCAGGCTTTCTTTTTACCCTGTGAGGGAATTCATCGATGTTCATAGTTTTAAAGATGTCCCGTACCAATTATTCTGCAGCTATCCATGGCTGCAGTCCCTGCACTGATCCCCAGGTCAATAGCCAATAGACACTTTGAATGGATCGCATCTGAACCACAGTTGTCCAGATTTTCATCTTGACCTCTTGTTTCCCCAGTGGCCCCATTAGGAAACAGCAGCCCCACTTACATCATTATTTGTCATAGAAACCAGCTTCTTTCTTTCTCTCCCACACCCTTAACCCATCACCAGGTCCCCTTTGCTCAGCAGCCCTAATTATCCACCAAATCCTCTCACAGCTCTCCATTCTCAGTCTCACACCAACCCCTTCCATGAGGCAACTATAGCACATGTGACTTCTCTCCTCCCTATGTCCCCACAGGCTTAAAGTCACTCTCCACACAGCAAGTCGGGGGTGGGGGGCTCCGTAGGTCATGTACACATGGTAATTCAATATCTGAATGCGCCACTCCCTTCTTCATAGCCCTTCAGTGAGCCCCTGTTGCTCCTAGAACAGCACATGGCATGCAGCACCAGCTCAATAAGTAGCCATTGGCTAAAGGCATAGATGAAGACTTGGCCCACGCGAGGGAGTGCAAGAACGGGTGGCTTTCACTTGCCCAGAAAGATTCCTTTTGTTGGTCTTTGCACACTGGCCATCACCTGATGGCCATATTTTGATATATAAATAGAAACTACCATTCACTAAGCATGTCCATTCCTGAACTGTAAATTTGATCTAGCGTCCTTATTTAGAGTATGATGCTGTTGCCAAAAATAGAGTGTAAACCTAGGACTGCCTTGCTCCAGAGCCACTCCATTCTCTCTGCTCAGTTCCATCATTCATTTATCCATGGTTTCTCAGCAACCAATTATTCAATTCCATAAGACACTGGCTGTCTTAGTCAGGGTTTCTATTCCTGCACAAACATCATGACCAAGAAGCAAGTTGGGGAGGAAAGGGTTTATTGAGCTTACACTTCCACATTGCTGCTTATCACCAGAGGAAGTCAGGACTGGAACTCAAGCAGGTCAGGAAGCAGGAGCTGATGCAGAGGCCATGGAGAGATGTTCCTTGCTGGCTTGCTTCTCCTGGCTTGCTCAGCCTGCTCTCTTATAGAGCCCAAGACCTCCAGCCCAGGGATGGCACCACCCACAAGGGGCAATTGAGAAAATGTCACACAGCTTGATCTCATGGAGGCACTTCCCCAACTGAAACTCCCTTCTCTGTGATAACTCCAGCCTGTGTCAAGTTGACACACAAAACCAGCCAGTACACTGGCAGATAAAAGAGACATGGTCCTTTGTTCCAAAGGTCTTTTATTATGAACGCCATCCTCTCCCCAAAAACAAATGGATAAATAACAGAACTTAGTCAACAAATAGATTTTTAATTGTGTGTTATACTCCCAGTGCCATGCAAACCACTGGACAAAATGACTCAATGGAACCGCTGCCCTCCAGAAATTCCAGAAAGAACCACTTAGCAGTGTTCCTTTGACCTACTTATTTTTACCATCTGTGTGATTTCTATTCCTCCCTCTCCATCCTTCATATCTTCAGCTTGTAAATGATGCCAGTGTAATTCAGTCAATGTTATGTTCCCAGAAATTCCAACTGAAAATATGGGCCATCTCTTCCCCTAACTGACAACAGCTGCCTTCATTCATAATCAGGGACTGCTCCATCCCCGCGGAGAGGAATCAGACTCACGTTCCAAGGATGTCTGACTAAGCCTTGGCTTTCTCATCTTTACCCACCTGCTCTCCCTGAAGGCTGCTCAGCACCATTTAAGGGGCATCTCGGGTGTTCTGAGCTCCATACCGCATGTGTGTTTCCAGATGAAGTTTCAAGCACGGCATCTGAAGCTGAGTGGACCAGGCATTATTCCAGATGTCAGAGTCTGAGCTGATACAGTAAGGAGGCAGAGAGAAGAGGGTTCCAAGGACACAAAAGGTGATGGATGGATGGATGTTTCCATATGGCATTCTGTAAACCATAAAGCCCATATACCAGTCTGAAAGACTATCGTCATTTTCTTATGCTATCCCTGCCCTGGATCAAGTTGTTTCTTCACTGACTTTACTGAAATACAATTGCCTCAGGAGGAACAGCACTTAAACTGCTTTCAGGTATGCTTTTGAGGAAATTGTTATTTTCCTGTTGTTTAATTGAGGTAAAAATTCATAATATAAAATTGAATAGTTTAAACTACACAATTCAATGGCATTGGCATGTTCGTAGTGTTCCCAGTATGTTCTTGCTTCAAGTCAAAAGCCCATACCCAATAAGCAATATTTCTCTACTTACCATCCCACATCGTTTTCTATCCATACAGATCTATCTGTTCTGTATAATTCAAATAAATCAAATAATCCAATGTGTAACCGTGTGACAAACTTCTCCTCTTTCACCCAATATGCAATGCCTTTGGGTAGCCCCCCTCCCTCATATTATAGCACAGCTACGTGACATAGTATCATTATTTCCTTTTCAAAGATAGATGTCCACTGTTGGGTGGACAAACTGTAGTTTGGTTAACCCTTCATCTGTGGATGAACACTGGCTTTGAGTCTATCTTTTAATAGAAAACTTTACTATAAATATTACAAGGACTTATTTGAGCACCTGCCTTTAGTTCTTTAAGGTAAGTGTCCAGTAGCTGGATTGTTGGGTCTTTTGGATAATTCTGTATTTAACTATTAGAGCAGTGGTTCTCAACCTTTTTAATGCTGCAACCCTTTGATATAAGAGTTCCTTATATGTCTCAAGTTGTGGTGATCCCCAACAATTTTCACTGCTACTTCATAATTGTAATTTGTTATTGTTGTGAATTACACAACAATATTACTGTGAATAGTAATGTAAATATATGTATTTTCTGATGGTCTTAGGTGACCTCTATAAAAGGGTCATTTGACCCCAAAGGAGTCACAACCCACAGGTTGAGAGCCACTGTATGAGAGGATCTTAAAGAGTCCACTGACCCTCTAGCCGTGGGGGATAAGAGAGGGTAGCTATGGAGGTTAAGAGAGGATTGTTGTGATAGGAGGTAAAACGACAAGTCGGGAAACACAGAGTGGATGATAGCAGGCAGTCCTGAGAGGACTTCCAGGGCACGGGAAAAGACAGAGGAGTCTAGAAGGCTCTGAGGAGGACCAGAGCAAAGATGGCAGGAAGAGCACTTAGAAGATGCTTAGCAGGAACAGGAGTGAATGGGCCATCCGTGGCTAAGCTGGCGGGAGGGCGATTGGCCCAGCTCCCTACCAGGCTGCCCCTGAACTGTGGGAACTTCTTTCCAGTTGGGAAAGCTAATCCTATTTGTTCACGGCTGTTGGAGTTGCCTAGGCCCAACTGCTTCTCATTGACCAGAGTCCGTGGAATAACCTCCCGCAGCTAGCGCCCACATGCTCATTAAATTGGTCATTATCTTTACCTTATCTTCACAAGTCCCCTCCCCTTCTCTGAAAGAAAGGGAACCCTGACTGCTTTTGCCTTTGCTATCTGCCGTCTGATACACTGTCTTGAAGAGCAGGACTTGGCCAAAGGCAAACTACTTGCTTGCTTGCTGTTTCTTTCTGATTATACAAGTAATGAGTATCTGCCTCGCAGAGAGGACAACGAAGCAACCAAAGCCAGATTCACTTTGCTTCCACTTAACTGCTGCATGTAACTGTGCATCTTGCCCCAGACACTGTTTCTCAAAGCCCCACATTTGTTCTGTGTAAGTTTTTCTCAACTACTTTCCCTATATGAGAGTTAACCTCATGGGCTCACAAGGGACTAGAGATGTGAAAAGCTGCTTAGGCCAAACTTCCTCCATCCTTTATTTCATATGTATGGGATCTGTTTTAAAACACACACACACACACACACACACACACACACACACACACACACATACAGCTTTTTGCCTTCAACTTCCACTAAATAGTGGAGGTAGGGGACACGTAGATTTAAGTTTGAAGTTCTAAAACACATCCAAATTATCAGATGTCATTAGCTCTTTATTATCCCATGAAAGGAACACATATTTATATATTAAAGAGAAACCATTGATGAGGCAGGCTGATTAAAGAGACCCATGGATGCCAAGATTAAAGGCTTAGGACAAATGAGACTTGGATCAATCATTTCCTGAGAAAATAGCAGCACCCAAAATATGGAGAAAAGAATATCAGGAATGTTAACAAGCATTCATCAATGAGATGTCCACTGAGAGTAGTTAGGAATCCCAAGCCACCATTGTGTATGGGGACAGCCTTAATCTTGGAACCTAACAGCCTGAAGGCTGAGTACTTCTCATGATGCATTATGCTGTCTTCCTACTAGAATACAAGTCTGAACTAAAGTAGAACATAGGGATATTCTTCCATCTATTTAGACATAATTTTGTCCTTCTTGAACCTGCACCCTTTAATTTAGAGATTGCTAAAGACTGACTGACTATCTCTACCTTTTTAAGAACAACACTTCTTAGCCGGGCAGTGGTGGTGCATGCCTTTAATCTCAGCACTTGGGAGGCAGAGGCAAGCAGATTTCTGAGTTCAAGGATAGCCTGGTCTACAGAGTGAGTTCCAGGACAAGCCAGGGCTATACAGAGAAACCCTGTCTTGAAAAAACAATAAAACAAAAAGAAAAAAAAATGACACTTCTTAGAGGATAGAATCAAAAGTTGTTGTACTATGTAGGGTGGGATATATTTACATTCAACAAAGTCAGAAGAGAGAAAATTTCAGGTATGCTATTGGGTACAAACTTTGATATAACCTGTAAGGAAAATTACCAATACGCATTCTTTAATCCAGTGACTTCTTTGAAGGAATTGATCCTATGGGTATATTCCCCAGTGCATACAACAATGTATATAGCTGCTATTCATTGCAGTAATATTTGGAAGAGGAAAAATAGCTCATCCTGGGAAGATGACTCAGTCTACTAGGTGCTTCCTGCATAAGCATGAAGGCCTGAGTTTGATACCCAGTACTCATATAAAACTGGAGGTGTAGCCATGCTCCTGAGTAGACATCAGAGCATCCCTCAGAAGTGTTGGCCAGCCAGCATAATCAAAACACTGATCTAAGGTCAGAGAGACCCTCTCTCTCAAAAAAAAAAAAAGGTGAAGAGTAATAAAGGAAAAAGATACACATGCAAGTGTATACACACACACATAGATGCATATACATGCACATACATGCATATGCACACATGTACCTACAGATGTGCATGCACACACACACACACACACACACACACACACACACACCTGCAGGTACACACATACAACTGGGCATCTCCGTTGTCAATAAACTGATCTTTGGCTTAGACATAAGCATGGCTACACAAACACACACAAACACACACACACACACACACCTGCAGATGCACATATACAACTGGGCATCTTCATTGTCATTTTATGTCTTTGGCTTAGACATAAACATGGCTGACAAGATGACTTAGTAATAAGGCCTTTGCCATCAAGTCCAAAAACATGAGTTTGATCCTAGGGACCACATCATGGCAAGAGAGAACTGACTCCTATGAATTACTCTTTGATGTCCACATGTACATCATGGCATGTGTATATACACTTATAAAACCTATATAATGAGATAGGAATATATACGGATATCTCTCTGAAGATAGATAGATAGATAGATAGATAGATAGATAGATAGATAGATAGAGATCTACTATACCGTAGGTACAGGAGAGATAGCTGCTCTTGCAGAGGACCCTGGTTCAGTTCCCAGCAACAGCATAGCCACTCACAGCAGTGTCAGGGCATCTGATGGCCTCTTCTGGCATCCAAGTGTACCAGGCTTGCACACAGTTTATATACATACAGCAGGCAGACACTCATACACACAAACTAAAACTAATTCTTAATTAAAAGTAAAGCATAAAGAGTGTTGCTCAGCAGTATACTAACACTCTCCTGCAGCAGAGCTGTTCATCAGCTGGGATCACCCCAGCTCCCCTTGAATTGTCCCTCCATTTGAGCTCTGAACTCCTGTAGTACAGACTAAGCATGCTCTCCGGTAACTCAAAAGATGTTCATTGTTCTATAAATGGTGAGGCAAGGAAAGACCATCATTAAACTCCTTCCCAACTCAACTGCCATTGGCTTAGAAATAGAAATCAGAATTTTTAACACAATAAATGGCTGCCTATAAATCCAGAGATAAATCCTGGCCTATAAGATTAGGGAAATGAAGCAAAAATATTTCAATGAAGAGGGGAGGCATGAAGTGACTTTACCATTTCCTAGGCCCATTTATCCTTTGAGATGGACCGTGGACCGTAATTCAAAGAGACATGTTCATAAGCAGAGCTTCCTACAGTTCTGTATCAGATAATGTGGGGTTTTTTTTTTTCCTTTTCTTTTTTAGTTTCAAGGGACCTGGATGTCCCATGCAAAAACAAAAGTATCCCAGGGGAAAATGTGAGCCACACTGCAGGGAACACCTGAAACTGTGGTAAACCATGCCACATTGCCACAGCCTCAACAAAGGAGCAACGAGCTGGGTGGGGGTAAGTCTTCTAAGGGACAGGCAGGTGGTAGAAGCCACACAGTGCTGCTGGAGTGACTCTGTTGACCACACCCTCTTGACCAGGTAAACACCTGAAACTTTCCCTGGGAGGGGCAGTCCCTCTGGCTGGCTGTAGGCAGCTATTTAGTTGATTTATTTACAAGAAGCCATCTGACTGTTCTCTCTAAATCATGGCTAGCTACTTCAAGGCTGCTGTTTAATGTTATCACTGCTCATTCAGCCAGAGAGTCGGAAAAGACTTCCCCATAACTCACCATGTTCCCAGTCCCCAGAGATGCATCTTGCTCTCATTCTTGGCGACTCGTCTTTGGAAGGGAATAAAGGCACCATTCCAAATGCTCGTTATTGGTTCATTCATTCTTCCCTATACCTTATTGAGTATTCTCAAAAGCCAACCATGTCAGGCATTGTGAGACAAGAATTAAAAATTGCTGCTTTCAAGGGATTCTTAAAAGTCTACCTGGGAAGGTACAACATAGACAGATTATCCCTAATTAACGGCAGTCCTGTGAACTACAAAAGCCTTGGATGAGGTTTCAAGATTTCACAGTGGGTTTTGAGTTCTCTTACATCTAAGTCTATCTATAAAGGTTTTGTAAAAAAAAAAAAAAAAAAAAAAAAAAAAAAAAAAAAAAAAAAAAAAAAAAAAAAAAAAAAGATGGCATTGGAGCAAAATTATGAAGTTTCTGGAGTAAAGGTACAACTCGAATAAGAATAGATTCATAATTGTTTTTAAAAGGGGCCCCAGATTTGGACAGGAAGGATCTAGACTCTCACTGCATGCTGCTGGACATGATTCCGTGACCCAGAACACCCTTCTCCAGTATCCAGACTATTATCAGGAAAGTGGGGGGTGGAGCTGATCATCGCAGGACCCTTTAGAGATGGTATTTTCTGTGATCCCAAACTACCAGACTACCAGGTGTGCATTGTGAAGATAAAAGGCAGTCTAAGAAGTTGGTCAACCTTGCCTGCATGTTCTTGTTCAGACTTTGTGCACAAGTAACTCTCAAAGAATCTAAGACCTCGGGAGATACATACTTTCATACTCTGCTTGCCTTGCTCTATCACTACGTTAACACATTTCCATGATAGTCTGGGAAGCCATCTTTTTAATAACGGCACATTCATGCTAGTGGGTATGCCGTTTTTATCTAACAGGCACCTTTCATTGAGCACTTAGATACTAACCCCCATCCAGTTTTGAAGACGGCACCTAGGCCTTACACATGGAGGCAATCACTCTGACAGTGAAGCTCATAGGTGCACACACAGAGGCTTGCCGAAGTTAGACTGGCTCATGGTTGGGCAGAAGAATGGTGTAAGAAGGAAGTAAATGAGCTCACTTCAGCAAACTTCCAATAACTGTTTCTGGCTGGGCATTTCTAGAAAGGTGAAATGTCCAGCAACACAGAAGCACAGAAAGATTTGAGATCGCTTCTGGTTTTCTCTTACTTTATTATTATTGTTAATTGGGGTTAGCATATGCAAAAATGGAGAATGTCCATCAAATGTTTCACACATGAGCATCGCTTCGATTTGTTCACACTGCTTTCTGCTTTGCTCATTGCCTTCCTCCACCCACATGCTTCCAGCTGCTTTCATGACATCTGCTCCCCTCCATGGCTCCCCTCCCCCATCCACTTAGACCCCCATCTTCTATGTCTATAGTCCCTTTCCACTATCATGTCCCACATATAGATATACAGATTTATAAACTTGCATCAATACCCTGCATATGAAAGGAAATGTGTAATATTTATCTTCTCAAGTCTGGCTTATTTCACTTTAACATGAAAATCTCCCATTCCGCCCATTTTCCTGTATCTGCTGTGATTTCAGCTTTCTTCGTGGCTGGATAAAAGCCCACTGTATATATGTACATGTGGATATTCCCTTCATCTAGTCACTTGCGATGGGTAGCTAGGTAGATTCCAGCTTGTAAATCATGAGATCCTCCTGTGAGTCATTCGGCTATAAACATGCAGGCACAAGTGTTTGCTTTTCCTTGCTTTCTCTAAACTCGTGGAGCTTTTGTAGTTATCAGACAGTTATCCCTGAGAAATCACAATTACAGCTCTGGGATGGCACGGCGGGAAGGGACAGAAGGATTCTGAGGAGAGATGATGACTCACTGAAGAGAAAGGACTGAGATCAGGTCCCTCTCACAACAGCTCTGATGAAGCTAGCGTGCCCTTCAGAAGTGGGTTCTCAAAATGCAGGCACTGCCCTGTTCTTTATTTAATTTTTTCTCTCTTTTTGTTTTCCCTTCCTTTCTTCTTGTGGCAGTAAGATTTTTTTTTTTCTAGATCTCCATAGGATGTGCAAGCAACTCCATGAGAACCTCTCAGGGATCCCTATGGCCACAACCCCTCAACCCTGAACCTGTGAGTGCCCAGTAGTCATTAATGTTGATTATATTCAGACATCATGGGAAAGAAGGAGCTCCAAGCCTTCATGTGGCTCTGTGGAGTTATTATGAACACCAGTCCCTGACAGACGCTGTCTTAGTCAGGGTTTCTATTCCTGCACAAACATCATGACCAAGAAGCAAGTTGGGGAGGAAAGGGTTTATTCAGCTTACTTCCACATTGCTGTTCATCACCAAAGGAAGTCAGGACTGGAACTCGAGCATGTCAGGAAGCAGGAGCTGATGCAGAAGCCATGGAGAGATGTTCCTTACTGGCTTGCTTCCTCTGGCTTGCTCAGCCTGCTCTCTTATAGAACCCAAGACTTCCAGCCCAAGGATGGCACCACCCACAAGGGGCCCTACCCCCTTGATCACTAATTGAGAAAATGCCCCACAGCTGGACCTCATGGAGGCACTTCCCCAACTGAAGCTCCCTTCTGTGATAACTCCAACCTGTGTCAAGTTGTCACACAAAACTAGCCAGTACAGACGCCATCAGGCAGCAGTGTCCCTGACCAGATGTTCTTGGAGAAATTGCAAACGTGGTGAAAATCTGCCCAAGGAGAGATGGTGAAGATCAAAGAGTGGCAGTGAAGCAGGCTGTCTGCATGCCACACCAGAGTGGCTGCTGAACTGCGCTGCGCACCTGAGACAGAACTCTTTCCACTGGAAAATGTATTTATTCATATTCTAGACCATGTCTTGTAAGTTAACTTTATGATCAGTCTATGAAGACTGGCATTTTTGCACTCAGACAGTCCTGACTAGGGGACACGAAGTCTTGGCTATCTTTTACTTAACAAGCATGGGTAATTCTTGGAGAGTTTAAAATCTCAGGCGACGTACAAGTTCATACTTTGCTTCCCCCATTTAACATTACATCAACGTGCTTTCCCATAATCATCTAGGAAATCATAATTTTTTTTAAATAATGGTATACGTGTTCTAGTGAGAATGCCATATTTATCAGATTGCTCCTTTTCATTAAGCATTTAAATGCTTCCTCTCCACCTTCCCTTCTGTACTGGACTCACAAAGCTTTCACATGTTAAGCAATCAGTCTACCACCGAGCCACAGTCTCAGCCCTTGCTTTCTCCAGTGGCATCTCACTATATCAATCTAGGTTGGGATTGACCTTGCTGTCTAGCTCAGACTGGCTGTAAACTGTTTGCCTCCCAGGTGATGACATTATAGGTGCCTGCCACCACACCTGGGTTCCTGTTTTGCTTATTGAAAACAATATGTGTGGGACTAGACTTTTAGTACTAAACTGACAGCAAAAACTACCTTTAGTAGAGAGCTCCTTGGCATGTCCCACCTAACCATGAACTTTCTGGAAACAGAATCAATAGTAAATGTTTAATTTAATCCCTAAAGCATCACAAAAAGTCTCTCTGCAGCTTCCACAGCTGAGCTTACTAAACAAGACGAATGCAAACCAAGATCCTCCTGTGCTAGTTTGAGTGAGAATGGCCTCCACAGAATCCTGTGTTTCAATACTGGCTCCCAGTTGATAGAATTGTTTAGGAAGGATTCGGAGGTGTGGCTTTATTGGAGGAGGATGTGTCACTGAGAATGGGATTTGGGGTTTCGAAAACCAGTGTCATTCTTTCTCTGCCTTGTGCTTGTGGGTGGAATTTTAATCTCCTAGCTACAGCTCCAGTGCCATGCTGGCATCCAGTGCTTGCCTGCTGACATCCTCGCCATTGCTCTGAACTCAGCCTCAGACACTGCCCATTAAATGCTTTTCTTATATAGGTCACCTTGGTCCTAGTGCCTTATCACAGCAATAAAAGAGTCACTAAGACACCTTCTCTTCATTTTCTCTTCTTTCCACTTTTGTTTAAAGTGATTTTTCTGCTCAAGGCATGAGACGTTTCAGTAGTTCTCAGCATCTTGACCACAACACAACAAATACAGAATGCCATCTACTGCCCATGGCATATAAAGGTGAGCTTTTTTTTCCTTATTTTAAATCCAGCCATAAAAATGTGAGAAAACTCCATAAACTTAAAATTGGCAAAATTGTGATCCTGAACTCTCAAACAAGTCAAAGCAAATGAAATTGTTTTGTGTAGATAGCAGAAGGCAATCCAAAAAGCTGAGCAAAATAGACGACCCAGATAAAAGGGTTAGTGGAAAAGAAGAGATTGAAAAATGACGTCATCGTGGCCAAAGGAACTGGATTTTCCTCCTTAACAGATGAAAGTGGGAGACATAGATGAATCTGTAAATAGATAAATGAGCAAACCTTTGGAAGGGATTCGGGCAACTGACAAAAGACTTCGGGTACTCACAGAGGGAAAGCCAAACTCCTAAGAGGCCAAGTACAGCCTCACCATCAGCCTCTGCATACTGCTTTTACCCCAAGCACCCCAACCCTGGCCTCATATTTCCAAAGTTTCTGATGGTTTCCTACACCAGGAAGGCCTTGCCCCCTTCCTCCATAGAATCAGGCCAAAATCTTGCTTGTCACTCTAGTCTGCAGTCCCAGTTCTAAAGCTTCTCTGTCCCAAACCATCCTGGATGAAAGCCATCACTGGCCATCGCACAGAGACAAGGCTCTCACCTGTCTGCCCACCAGGTTCTCCCAGGCTGCTTCACCATCCCGTGTCTGCATATTGCTCACAGCCACAACAAGCCTGGTCTCCGCTCATAGCTATGCCCCGATAAGTCACTGCTTATTTTCTTAAACCAAGAGCCAGACAAGACATACTAATTGAGTTAGAATTAATTAATCATATTAACTGAGGAAGAAGTTGCAGGAGAGAATTCGAAGCCTTTTTTTTTTTTTTTTTTTTTTTTTTTTTTTTTTTTTTTTTTTTTTTTGATGAAGAAGAAGAGACACGGGGCCAGGCCTGTGAATGTGACTTTGTAGGAAATATAACTACTGGGAAGTTTCAGCTTCATCAGGATGAGGAAATTAGAGGCTATACGTCTTTACCCCTTAGCTCTCCCTGGTTACCAGCTCTTCATCCTGAGACAGATAGATAACACCGCACTGCTGCAAGCAAGTGCAGAAATAACTGGAAAGTTCTGATAAGAAGTATAGAGATGGAGATTTCCTCTCTCTCTCTCTTTCTCTCTCTCTCTCTCTCTCTCTCTCTCTCTCTCTCTCTCTCTCTCTCTCTCTCTCTTTCTCTCTCTCTCTCTCCTACTTCCCCCTCCTATATTTTATTTCCAAATCAGGGAATACATTGAAAGGGAACCAAAATAATGTCAACCCTGTCTCAATAAATTGCTTTTTAATAAGAGGAAAGAGATCAAGGAAATATACGCAGCAGAGGCCAGGTTGGCTCCTTCTGATGCTAACAGCCTTACAGGTACGCCCTGAGAGGTATGTGGATGGGCTGAGCGTGGGCTGTCACCTGACTGAGTCTTGCACTTTTTAAAGGCCAGAAAGAACCCGATGCCCCCTATGTCATCAACTCTCCGCCAGGTTTTGAGAAACACCTGAGCCTCGTCCGCCTTGTTCGCGTTGGTTCTGGCCACGCAGCCCTCGCACTCACGTAAACCTTCTGCTCGAGCGTCAGGCTCACCTCTCCCTTCCGCTTGCCTCCTCTCACACACGCCCCAGGTCAGGATCATTCAACAGAACTACCAGAGTTCTTGTCCCTCCAGAATGCTGAACAAATCACCCCCACAAACATCTCCCCACTTCCTGAAGAAGTAGGTTGGGGTACACATTGGCTCCTCCCCCGTGTTAGACTTTACCTTCTCACCCCCTCCCTTGATTCTTCTTCTTAACATCCAAACTAAGGTCTTTTTTTTATCCCCAGTGTGCTTCTTTGACTATTAAACTGTATTATATAGTATATGAAATTTTATTTAAATTAATTTATCCATAGTACTTTCCAGTTTTATACACTTAATTATATTTTATTTGTTCATTGAGAATTTCATACATAGGGCCAGGTGTAGAGGAATGGTGGGGCCACCTCTATGTAAATGCCAGGGGCTGCGCAGCCGCAAAAGTATCTCCTCCAGGAGGACCTAATTGAAGACTGCCTGAAAGACCAAGGATTGCTGGTTCAGAGAATGCCAGCCAATTGGGAACTGCTGTTTCGAAGAGACGCTTTCCTGGGACCAATGGGGCACAGGTGGAGGGTACTAAAGGGGCTTGCAGCAGTGTTCAGAGAGCTTGCCGGGGTGTTTCTCACCTGCTCTGGGAGCCTGTGTTGTTGACTCTGCGCTGTGCCACCTCACCTCCAACCCCCCCCCCCAAGGGCAGGTAGAGTCAGGCAGTGAGTAGTCTAGTGCACAGGCAGCATGTGCCACCCAGCGTGGTCGGTAGACTACTTCATTGCCCTCATTTTGTGGCTGCTTGCGAACCTCGAACCTCTTCCTTTTCTGGGGGCTTTTTTCCCCTCTTGCTGCAAGAACTATGCTCCTGTTTCGACCTCATCTACTCTTTTCTGCCTTCTTTGTCTTGGTCCCCTCATTTTTACTTTTGGTCTGAACTCATCCCGGTACCCAACATAAGTAGTACCAGGTGGTGGTGCCAGGGATCAGCCCCAGAACACTTTCACCATTCCAGGTACACCATGCAGGCGTAAGACCTTTGAGCTATACCTGGGGGAGTCCCTTGCTTAGTATGCAACTTTCTCCTCTGTCATATTTGTCATATCTGTTCGTCGTGTGTTTCCTTTGCGCTTGCTCTTCGTCGTCATGGGTCCCTTCCCCTCCACCATCAAGAAACTCCAGATTAGGAATCTGAAAACCCTTCTGGTTACTTGTGGTCTCAAGGTTAAGACTCACCACCTGGACCAATGTGGGGAGGAGGCTGCTATTTTGGCCCCCTGGATATTGCCTGAGAACACATGGGACCCTGACCTCCTCTGGATGTGTGTTCTCTTCCTTGCCTGCAATCGCGAGGTACCATCTGGTTCCCCCATTGGAGATTCCAGTCTGGTCCCTCCATTATGGGAGTCGGAGGCCAATCAGCCATCAAAATGACTACCCAACCTGTCCCTGTCTGTTGGCAGGACTTGGATGGCTATCAGGGACCTTTTACACCTGTTGTGGCTGATGTTCCCCACAACCTTTGGGGAAGAGATATTCTGGAAGACAAGGGTGCTATCCTTACTGCGGATGGTTGCTTTTGGCTTCGCAGGATAAATGCCTTACCTCCAACTCCCAAGGGCAGGTAGGGTCAGATGGTGAGTAGTCCAGGACACAAGCCTCAATCTACAGTGCATTTTATTATAGCGTATGTGCATGTGTGTGTCACATGGACCTGGAACTTCTTGTTCATATGTGAATCACGTTATAGCCATATTTGCATGCTCATAAATCACTGCTAGTCGTCTTAAATGAAACCAAGAGCCAAACAAAATCATTATCACATTAACTGAAGTAGAAGTTATAATAGGGAATCCAAAGCCTGTCTTCAGTGAAGAGGAAAATGAGACATGCGACAGGGCCCATGGATGTGTCCCAGTAACCAACAAGTTCACTTAGTGCTACCATACGTAAGTATAGGGCCATCCTTTAGAATATAGTCAACCTCCTGGGGCCACACGCCTAATGAAAATGGACTCTTCCCATCTCCAGCCATCAGCTGTCAAAAGCTCCCTACAGAGAGGTCTTGTGCCTTCACTATGCATGCTGGGATCTTTACTGGTTTGATCATGTCAAGTTTTCCACAGGCAACCATAGCTGTTCATGACTGTAATGGCCCTGGCATGCCCAGGAGGTCCTGTTTGGACCCAAGAATCTCCAGCTTCTAGCTCCTACAATTTTCCTCTCTTTGACAATATTTTCTGAGCCCTGGGGATAATGCGAGTAATATAGATGTTCCATTTATAGCCAAGCACTTTATAGTCACTTGGCCAGTAATGAGTCTCTGTATTAATTGTCATCTATACTGACTTGGAGCTACACTAATATAAGGGTATAAAGATAAGTATTTAGAAGGCATTTTGATACTATATCCATTAAGCAAACTAACTGCAGTGGATTGGCGCCCATGACCTCCCTAGCCATGGGTTATTGGCCAAATTCATAGTATCAGGCATGAGTTCTAATCCTGTGGAAAGACCTTTAACTCCAATCAAAAAGTGATTGGTTGCCCCCACAATATGCCTGCCACCGTTGTACACGTGAACATGTCTTTCTAGGCCACTCATTGCTGTAGCTCTAGGGGTTCACAGCTGGGTAAGACAGTAGGACACTTCTTTCTCCGGGATCCTGCATAGCACCTCCTGGGACTTTGAAAGCTAGGCAGCAAAAGAAAACCTTCAGGTAAGCTTGATTTCTCCAAGTCCTATGATCGAAATGTGTGGTACCTTCAGCATCAGGGTCTTCCCGTCAAGCTCTTCTGGGCAACCAAGTGCAGAAGCAATAACTTGTACTGATGGGGGCCCTCCGGAGGAGGCATCTGCCCAGAGCATAGGAGGAGGCATCTGCCTAGACTGCTGGAGGAGGCATCCGCATAGAGCGCTGGAAGAGGTATCCTCATAGACCACAGGAGGAATCCCCATAGAGCGCTGGAGTTGTCTACTTGGTAACCTGTGTCTTTGGGGAGGAACATTATCCCCTGTGCCGAGTAAGCTCACTTAAACAGTCCTTTCTGATTCTGATGTTCATCAGCAAACATTTTCAACACAATATTCTGCAAGCTCTTGGGTTTCTCACCATCATACAGCAGCCAGAGCACCAGGCTTCTCCTTCACCCACCTGTCTATCTAGAAACTGTGGTTTCACTGTTATTACAGCACAAAGCAACTGCCGCAGTTCCCACCCTTTCTGCATTTGCCCTGTGATATTTTGCACCTGTCACCAGCCCCGTTGACAACTTCTGAATAAAGCCGTCAAACTCAATCAAATGCCATCAAAATTTCAGTACACAGCACTATTTATTTTCAGCCTTGTTTGTAGGGAAACAATTCTGCTTGCCTTTAAGCCTCCTACAACTTAGCGTGTTACCCCAATTTAACCTTTGCCCTTTTCGCATTTAAGTGCAACCAGACATTTCCTAAGACAATCCAGCTCTCTGTCTCTCTTACTCCATCTGTCAGCCTTTTCAGGTAAAGCTAAAATGTCCTGTGAATTCCTCTGGCAGTTTCTTTCAACAGTCTAAAACTAGAATACTGTTAGTCAGTTTATACGTCTTAGTCATTTCAAAAGTGGATATTTTAAGAAGCGCATTTTTTTTTTCCTTTTTAGTGGTGCTGGAGAACAAACCCAAGCCTTGTGCTTTTCAGATAAGCACTTTCCCGTGGAGCTCCATGGTGGATCTCAGCCCTGCAATTTTCATAACTGGCCCCTAAGCACTGTGGTTTAGATTCACTCAGTAAAGCTGACATAATCATAGTATACACATTTTTAATCAGGGAGAAAACACGTAGAGTCAGGTCAGTTTGAGAGTGCAGCCGGGTAAAACTAAGACAGAAGCACCTGCCAAATAAACTTTGCAATAAAAACAGTAACTGGAAAGTCAGAAAAACGAAAATTTAGAAATGTACCCAAAATAGATAGAGCATTCCTGATGAACTGGAAAACCTAAGTAGTGTGGTCAAAGAAGTTTTGGAATAGTATGAATTTTTAAGTTCTTCAAACATGTTGAAAATACAACTGTACATATTGAATTTAGATGATGGTGTTAAGAGTTCAGTTTTGCACCCCAGATTTATTATAGAAAATAAGCACTTATATTTTTAAAATCCTGAGTTTTGATAATATTGTAAATATCACAAGTAATTGCTTTAAAAGCAAAATGAATCTGGAATTAGAAAAAATATTTCTTGTTAAAAATATTAAACCAACAAACCTTTAAGACCATTGATTTAGTGTAGTCTGTGTACATTTAGTTGCCTCGGAAACAACAAAACCCACAGAAAATGCTAAGGCTGGTACCCAGGAACCCCATAATTCTCCCTGTGCTTACACTGCAAGAAACAGACTGTGAGCATTTGCTTATTATATCCTTGGAAAGGTCCATACCACTCTCAACAAGTGTTCCCCAAAACTGAGGTGTAGGAGGAGTGCTTTCTGAGAGGGACATATCATAGGTCTGGACACAATATATAATATATATTATATATGTAATATATATATATCACAGAATATATAATAATATATATGTAATCACAGAAGTCAAGATAGTGCCTTTGTGGCAATGGTCCTCTGGGTGAATTGCTGGACAGGAACATAGATTGAGCAATTAAACAGAAGGAGTGTTCTCTGTCAGTCAGGATCCTGACCAAAAAGGCGTCACTGAAACACTGGAGATGTCATCAGTAATGAAAGAAGCCAGTCCCAAAGGAGGTCGTGTATAAGATTCCACACACACAATATCCATAATAAGCAAATCCATAGACAGAGACGGTAGCTGTCTGGGACTCTGGGCAGCGAGACAGAGTTGGGCAGAAATGTCAGCCCAGGAGTCATTGCTAAAGAGTTTTGTTCAGGATCATGAAAGCTTTAGAAAATTAGATGTGGTGATGTTGCACAACTTTATGAATATGCCTGAATTGTATGCTTTAAGTGGGTACCTTGAATAATGTGTGAATTCTGTCTCTAAAGGTTTTTTCTAAAATAAAATTACAGAAAAACATTGCTAACCTTAATGTGCAGGGTGAGTCTCCTTAATCTAAAAACCTGACATCTGAAACTTCTGGGCACCAGCAGGATGCTGTCTCAGGGCAAAAGAGGGCAGTTGCACACCATCAAACAGCCACAGGCACAAAATTATCAGAAGTACATTTCAGCTGCTTATATAAGTATATATAGAACAAATAAATTTTGTGCTTAGACATGGGAGCCACCCTGAAGATATTCCATTATGTGTGTGTGTGACTATTTCAAAATCTGCAATAATTCTATTCTCAATCATTTTCAGACAAAGGGCAGTCCGCCCGCCATCGACCCTTTGTCTTCACATAATGAGTCTGCAGGATTAGTTGTTAATGATGCTAGCAAAGAGGATAATTTAAAAACTAAAACACAGTTGCAAACAAAGTAATCAGAGGTCTCTGGGATACGGAAGAAAGAAGGGAGCAAAATCTGAATCCAAAATGAGTACGCATCAGGGTGGAAGGTTTAAGAGTAAAGACTGAACTTCGAGTCCAATTTTAAATCTGCTCTTTGATCTTTACATCTTTTCCCCAGCAACATTCCCAAAGATTTTCAATTTCCATACTCTCCTGGTATTGTTCTTTGGCACACCTTCTGACATGAGACTGCTTGAAAATGGAACTTGAAGAGGGGGGGGAAAGAGAAATTTAAACTTATTTGTTCATGTGATTATAGGAATTTAAAATACAACCCATTGGTAACTTTACCAGAACACCTACAAGTCAACTGTATGACTTTTAGTGTGAAGGGAGTTGTGACTCCCACTCTCGCTGTTCCTTGCTGAATGGTAGCAGGACTCGGAGGCTATCCTTCGTCCTGTGGAAGAGAGCAGGCAGGTGCACAGCAAGCTCATGATCCCTGGAGTTCACACATCCCAGGGTACAAAGCAGAGTCAGCACTGGCCCTGAAATGAACAGATCCTAGAAGCCAGGACTTCAGACTCTGTGCCCAGTGTTCTTCGTGTGACCATCGAACTCAGGATGAACACAGGTAGCGTTGACATCCTAAAACATCTAAGAAGGTGAAGCACAAATGACATGAAGAATGGTCACTGGTCGCACAGCAGAAAGGAAGGACAAGGACTTCAGGTATTTCCAGACATTAACTCTTCGTGTTCTGCTGCGTTGTGTGGAAAAGCTATGGATGCCTCAACGGAAAGTCTGGGATTATGGGGGAGGGACAAAGGCTACTTATTGTATGTCATAGTTGTAACAACAGAGAAAGGGGGAGCAGAGAGTGTTCGGTAAGTGCCCATGCAGTGTAAGGGAAAGTACCTGCATGAACATCATGGCCCCTGAGACAGGTAGATAATAAAACTATAGCTTTACGGGGGGCCTGAATCGCATAGGGATTTGGAAGGGTTTGTGTACCCACTATGGCCGCCCAGCAACAGCACAGCCTGTGGAGAAGGGAAGAGGCCTGTAGAGGTGCTATCCTTTACAGCTAGCACTATCCAATCAGCCAGTATGAAGAAGTTACTAGAAAGTCTTGGCGGCAGCAATTGTCTCTGTGTAGCCAGTCCTTTGCACATAGTGGCGCAGAGAAGGATGGAGTGCGATGGGTTTAGTCCACAGCCCAGGCTTTTACAAACTATACTTTAATTTCCTTGAGCATGAAATGCAGATCCGAACAACCCTGCCATGGATATTTGCTGAGAAGTAAATAATCAAGCACTAGCCACATTCGATGGTGCATGCGTGCAGTCTCAGCACTAGCCACATTCGATGGTGCATGCGTGCAGCCCCAACACTAATAAACTAACATAGGAGGATCCTGAGGCAAGCCTGAATTACCCAGCAAGGATCTGTCTCCAAATCCACAAACTAAGACCTAGCAACCTAGTAAGTGCTCCAAACGTTTAGGAACAGTACCCTAGGCCTAGAACTCCTACACAGGAGAAAGAAAAAGCGGGAATAACCTGCACGATGCTGACGCTAGGCTCCTGATTACCACTCTGCCTCCAAACAAAGCCTTTTTCATCCCTCATGTGTCCCCTTCCCTTCCCCATGCCACCCATGAATGCTAGCAAGCTAAGTGAGTTGGCTCTTCCATAACATATAAAAAGAGGAGATTTCCAGATGTTTACTCCCTGGACGCATTTCTTTTGATACTAAACAGGAGAGAGACAGATGATAGAGAGACAGACAAAGTAGCATTTTTAGATCAGAAGTTAAGAGATGCCACTTGGTGGATGGAGTAGAATGTCATCATCTCTTGTAAATTCAGGATGCTTCTTTAGGAGAGAAAGTTGTTCCACTTCAAAACATAAAGTAAAATGAGAATGTTTTCTGGCTATTGGAAAGACTATACCCCTGTGGATGATGCTTTCAAACTCATAATGGATTGCATGCCTGACTGAACTCTAACATCAAACACACATTGTACTTCTAAATGAGAGCTTATCTGCTGTTTCCTGTAGCAAGTGAGAACTCAGTGTGAGGGTAGCTGTGGACATGCTGGGCAACGCAGAAGCCCATGACCAGTGTGGCTGAGGATACAGTGTCCAATGTGAAAGAACCCATGGACCAGTGTGGCTGAGGATACAGTGTCCAATGTGAAAGAACCCATGGACCAGTGTGGCTGAGGACACACTGTGTGCTATAGCAAGCCCATGGACCAGTGTGGCTGTGGACACACTGTATGGTATAGCAAGCCCATGGACCAGTGTGGCTGTGGACACACTGTGTGATATAGCAAGCCCATGGACCAGTGTGGCTGAGGATACAGTGTGAAATGTGGCAAGTACATGGACCAGTGTGTCCATATACCATGTGGTATAGCAAGCCCATGGACCAATGTAGCTGTGGACACACTGTGTGGTATAGGAAGCTCATGGACCAGTGTGGCTGAGGATACACTATGAAACAGGGCAAGCCCATGGACCAGTGTGACTGCAGACAGGGTGTGCAGTGTGACAAGCCCACGAACCAGTTGGCAATCACACACTCCTGCTGTCTTTCTTCCTCTACACCTGCTAAAGGACTGAAACCAAGGAGGGACTGAGGTGACAAAGTTCTAACAGATGTCAAAAGACATCCTGTAGGTTTATCGGAGCCTCCCCTCTGCACTACCTCATGGATCCAGAGTTACTAAAGCTAAGTTGAACTGCTGTGACAAATTCCAGAATGAGTAATGGACTAACACAATAAATTATTTCTCTCAGTCAAATAGGTGATTATTTGGGGCTTCTTCTGTTTCTTAATTCTGACAGTGTTTAATGCTGTTAAATAAAAAATACTTAAATGAGCCTTGTGAAATACACTAAAGAGGACTTTATTGGGGGTCACTGTGCTAGGCACAGAGACCACTGCAGCATAGTCTTTCAGGGTGGGAAAGAGCCACTTCCTCCACACCAAACTCATCATAGACAGGGGGAGATCCCTGAGTGAGCGGCAGCCATGCGAGTAGGGTTGACACCAATGGATGGAACATGACCAAGGAGATACTGCAGTTTCAGGTGTGCTCTAACCCAAGCAACCTAACCAACTTACCAAAAGCAGGCTATATTGTTATGCATCATCTGAGCAATGGAAAAATAGCCAGGTATACACGGCAGGGTTTATATTTGCTTGCTTGGTTGGTTGGTTGGTTCTTTTGTTTACTTTTGTGAAACAAGCCTTAGTAGAATTCTTTGCTACAAATCCTACAAGGAAAACTATAGAGAAGTCTAGAAGTGGGTTCAAAAGCCTGACTATAAAATGTGGCCAAGCAGTGACCTTTGCCTACCTGTGTCTTTGAAGTTTAACAAGCTTACATGCACACCCAGAGGAGTCTCTGCTGTGTAATCTGCAAATCTCAGTTTCATGGAGTACTGTACTCACAACAGCTAGATTATGGAATCAGCTCATTCTCTAAAAGAAAATGGATTTAAAAAAAAATGTGGCATACATACACAATGGAGTTGTATTCAGCCATAAGCAAAAACAAGCAAGACTAGGTCATTTGCAGGAAAAATGAAGACATGGAGACCATCATACCAAGCGGGCTGAGTTTATCATCCATGGAGGGGTGCTGCTTCCTGGCTTGCTTCCCCTGGCTTGCTCAGCCAGCTTTCTTATAGAATGGAGGACCACCAGCCTAGGGGTGGCACTACTCAAAATTGATCACTAATTGAGAAAGTGCCCTACAGCTGGATTTCACTGAGGCACTTCCTCAACTAAGTCTCCTTTCTCATTGATGACTCTAGTCTGTGTCAAGTTGACAGAAAATCAGCCAGTACATACACATATATGCACACACACACACACACACACACATATATATTCACACATGTATATACAGTCATACAAGTATACATAGACACATATACACATGCATGCATATATATGTGCATACATACAAACACATACATACACACAAACATATATACATACACAGATACACATGACATGGAAGGAGAAGGAGAACTCTTGGGAAGAGCAAGGGAATCAGCAGGAGCGGGAGGGGTATAGGTGAAGGTAAGAGGGATAAGTATGGTCAATGTATATGATATATTTGACTGAAAACATTGCTATGGAACTCACCTCATCACTTTGTACAATGAAGGCATTTTAACAGAGTGTTTTTAAGTGCACTGTATAAAGCCAAAGAAAGAGGAAATGACTGTGTTCCCATCAGAAATGTTTATGGCCTAAGTCATTTCTGCTCCCATTACCTTGGAAGAACTTTGTCAGATAGCCAGACATTACGGCACTCCCAAGGGCTAGGAAGTCTGGTGTAGCTATGGGCTGCCAGGAGGAGGGGGAGAAAGGACTTGGCAGATGACTAACCAGTCTGTGTATGGATTCCACACGGTCCCTCCTTCATCTTGCCTTGCACACATAGGCTTTCCTCTAAAGCCGTGCAAGCCCCTTCCTCTGCAGTACATACTTTCCTTGATTTGGAAAATGCCCTTAACATTTGCAGGGACCAAAAAGAATGAGGCAAATGAAACAGCTTGCCGCCTCTAAACCTAGGCTTCGAGCAATGCTACGTTTTCACCAGTCCTCCCTGCATCTGTCACCAGCATGAGTACAAAGTGCCTGGGCAAGAATGCTGGTCCTCAGATAAGCACCAGAGGAGGGCCACCTAGTTAAACTCGACCCATATCAAACCACTGGATGACAACCTCAGAACCATGAGAATAATGATTACCTTATTTTGGAAAGATGTATTATGCAGTAGATTTTGTCTTTTGATAACTGATACTTTCCGCTTTGTCACTGCTTAACGTATCATTCTCAAAATGATAGAACTAGTCTATAAGACAATTCCACTCTATGTATGAGAAAGAGAATTAAGAGAGTCAGGTCTCCCTCCCTCCAAGTTTATAAAGTATATATTCTCTCTATTTTTTATTAGATATTTTCTTTATTTACATGTAAATTTCTCCCTTCCCAGTTTCCCCTCTAAAAAACAAAGAAACAAATGAAAACAACAAAAACAAATCCCAGCTGCCTCCCCACTCCCCATGCCTGCCACCCCACCTTCTCCTGCTTATAGGCCCTGGCATTCCCCCACACTGGGGCACAGAACCTTCACAGGGCTGAGGTCCTGCCTCCCATTGATGATCGAATTTGCAATCCTCCACTATACACTTATTACACTCCCAAATTTAGTAGCATATGTTCAGGCCCCAGTTTAAACTAAAGTTATTTTCATTTTAGATGACACACAAAATCATCACCGAATACCAAATATGTGTCTAATTCAATTTATCAGTGCCTACACTGATGGCGTATGACTTGACAGGAGTTAATGAGTCCCCACTGTCTGTGATGCCAAAGAGTGTGGCTGCCCATGGTAGGCATTATGGTAAGACATAACCAGAGTGCATTAGATAGGGATAAACGTTAGAACATTGCAATGAAGGTGACAGCGTTGTCTCCCCTGACTATCCCAAGGATGCATTTGAATTTGCTACCCCACAGACCTCTGCTTTGCTTCACAGGCAATTCTTCAAACTCTCTAAAGCAAGCAGTGCTTCTTCCTCATGCTGCGGCCCTTTGCTACAGTTCTCCGTGCTGTGCTGACCCCCCAGCCAGAACATTACGCCATTGCTTTCATAGCTGTGGTTTTGCTCCTGTCTACGGGTTGTGATATACGGGATATCTGAGAGGGGACCCCTATGGGGGTCACGACCCACACATTGAGAACCACTACTCTAGAGAGATGAAGAGAGAGGGGTGTTATGACTAGTTAATGGAGAGCTAATCGACAGTGTGTGCGACAAGTGTCCACATTGTTTTCCATCAAGCACAAGGGGGTGAAAATAAGAGAGAAGAACGGAGAAAGGAAGGGAAAACGGAAGTGACCATAACAGGACCGATAGCAGACGGGTCCCAGAGCAAAGATGAGCAGGTATCTCAAAACTTGTCTACTCAGGCATCACTAAGCATGCCTGTTGCCGAGATCCAAGCAAAAGCCATCATGTATGCAAGAGGCAGGAGCGAAGAGAACATGCCTGTAGGTGTATCATACTACTCTCCCATGTGTTTCTTTACCAGCTGTCCTCTACGTCAGTCTGACATTCCCTGAGACATTAGACTGAATGAAATCTCTTGTCTGCCTTTCTCAGCTTCAGGATTCCGTTCATCCTATTATGGAACACACTAAAAGAAAATGGTCTGCCTATACATCTGAATATAGAGTATAAATCTCGTGTGAAACTGAGGCCATGTCTATTTTATCATACCCCCAGCTCTGCCACAAAGGCCAAAAGGGAGCAGGCACACAGTGAGCACCGTCCAAGTCAAGTGCCTCAGTTTGCTTGGAGCCTCTTGTGCCTGGGGAACCATGAACACACACAGTAGATACATACACTTGGAGAGTCTTGAACATACACAATAGATCTGTACACTTGCAAATGTGTCAATCATCCTCCATTTCATGGGGACTTACCACTTTCGTTTCCTGAAATTTCTCTAAGATACTAAGCACAATTTAAAGATACGTAGGTAAGTAGAGTAAGTTCTTGTCCGCTTTAAATCCATTCGGATAAACTTGAGACAAATCTCCACTGATCTCATAATCATAATTGCCACTTCTTTTTTATATATTATTTAACCATGTGATCATGAAATAAATGAAACATGGTATATGAAATTGAGCCGCAGTGTGTCACCCTTGGCGATTTTATAAATGCCCTTCCGAAGTATCAGAAGTTTATGTCCCTGAGGAAATAATTATGTAGCTTGAAAATAACAGTCTTTGGATGAATTTGGCTTTTCCCCTCTTTCCAATTTAAGTAAATAAAACACATTTGTAGAGACTCTAGGGAGGAAAAAAATATTATAAAGAAGTATATAGAAGATTGTATTAAAATAGAAACTAAGAAAACCACTCCTATAGTGCAGAAATCCCTTAACATTACAGAAACCATTTAAATGAATGGACCCAGTCCTAGAAAGTCAAAGAGTGTGGCACAGAGGGAGTGGGAAACTCAGAAGAGCAGAAGGTATAAAGGGAGATCAGCAGAGATGAGTACATCTGAAAATATGAAAACATGAGTTTAAAGAAAAAAAAAAGCCATTGTGGAAATCAGAGCATGTCCCACAGCAGCCTAGAACAAGAAGCGATGTAGGAAGAGTTGATCATAAGACTTTCTACCACAAGGCTGAGCAATGGCTGTCCTGTATGGCATGTCCTAGTGGCAGAGAGGAGGATAGAGGGAGGACATTCATCAGTATCCCTGGGTGGCCATATGGCATGCAGGGAAACACAGCCTCCCAGGTCTGGTCCAATACTAAAGCCTCACTATATAATCTAGTCTTCCTTGGAACTCGCTCTGTAGCCCAGGTTAGCAGGAGACTCATGGCTACCCTCCCTCCTCAGCCTCCTAAATACAGAGATGATAGAAATGAGTTACCACATCCCACCTCAGTCCTCTAACTACCCCCAAAATGTACCTGCAAGAACTGGATCTTTGACTCTGAAGCTCATCCTGGCATCTTACAGCTAGTGAAGCAGGGCAGAGGAGAAAGAGTTCCTCTGCTCAGAAAACTTCTGCACTCCTGCCTAGCTGTAGCTCACACAGTCCAATAAGAAAGGCATTCTTTGCAAATTACTGGCCACACTATGCAGCCATATTAGCCACAATGCAGTCGGAAGACAAAAAGACATACTGCTTATTGGAACTGAAATTTTAATATTAAGAAATGCTAGACAGGAAAAGATGCCTTTGATAACCAAAAGGGTCCAAACGGAATCCGATCCATTAATAAATGATAGATAACAAAAGTAATCTAGACATTAAACAAATTTCATTTGGTCTTAAGAAAGATGAAGTGCTGGTTCATGTTACAGCATGGAGAAATGTTGTGGTTTGGGTATCTCCATCAGAATTCATGCTAAGACATAATCCCCATGGGGCAATATGAGGGTAGAGATGTAATCGGACTGTAAGTGTGAGGAGGTGGGATCTTTTGCCGATATTTAAAGTTAAAGAAGCCCATAATGATGGGACTCCAAATCAATGTGGCTTCATCAAGAAGCTGAACAGACTCGAACTAAGATATTTTGTCTTAACCTGTGGAGTCTGATATCACTTTGGACTCTTAAAAGTCTCCACCAGCAAAAGAGCTTCAGCAGACAGGACAGCCAATTTTGAACTCTCCAGCATTCACAACCATAAACGATATAAATATTTATTCTTATAAAACACTCAGTCTCTGTCATGCCGTTATGGCAACAGAAAATGGAAGGCGCCCATGGGAGACATGCTAAGTGAGGTAAGCCCGTCACCAAAGGGCAGGTATCATACCATCTCTCTTGTGCTATGACCCTAGCTTAGTTAGAGTCATCCAGACCTCAAAGCTGCTCTTCCCAGACCTTTTGGTAAGGAACAAAGAGGGAGATGTTATTTAATGAGTATAGAGTTCCTGCTTTGTAAAACTAAAGAGTTCTGCCCATAGTTGCACACTAGTGTGACTGTGCCTAGCCCTGGCGTGCGTACCTTCACCACCGGAAGCCTATACATTGCTTTGAGGATAAAAAGGCCAACAGCTCTTTAGGAATTTGTTGCTTCTTATTTTATTCAGCTCAAAATAATCCTTAGGCCAAAGCAGTACAACCAGAGTGGGATATTCTGTTATGATCTGCTTTAACAGCAAGAAAGGGGAGAACAGACTTCCTGGGAAATTGTCTCTTAAATCAATAGATATATTTCTAGCACCCTACATGGCAATTTAAAGAAAATTAAAATGCTGTTATATCTTAGAAACATGTTACTTAGTCTTTCACATCTGCCTTCATCTCTGAATGTCTTGTCCTAGATGCCCAAGAAATGATCTCTTTGGGAGTTAATTCTAAATCAACACAGATCTAACTTAGCCCTTGCAATCACTGGTATGTCAACCATTTCTCAGGCTAATCAGATTCAGAAAACTATATTGACACTTGGAAATCTTTAACACTTTTAAAGTGACTAGATCCCTTGGTGTTTTTTTTTTATAACCGTTTGAAACATTATTGTAAGTAATATTCAAATGATAGGGTTGACATTCATTTCTTTTTATGCGGAAGCCCATGTTGACTTGACTTGAGGATCTGCTGTAGCCCTGTCTCCTAATGCACCATCTAAATGAAATCTAGCTGCAGTCGGGATATCTCCCAACCATGTTATTTGAGAGCAGTTGTAAGGTCAAATTTAATATTAATATCCTCAAAATATGCCAATATGCACTGTTCCATGTCAGACATAATCACTGAATTATTCTCCACAATTTTGATTGCAATGGACATAGTTGAGGCCATCTCTCCTAGGAATAAGTTTGTATCGGTATGCCTAGCATCGGGCACAAAGAATTATTTGTGATATTTTAGCCCTAAGTCTAGCTTGCCCCCCTTGATATTTAATGACTCCAGTGTGGTTGGCTGTTCTAATTGGCCCTCCTCTGTTGCTTTAATTAATACCAAAAGTCTAAAGAAAATTGTTTTTTGCTTCTATTAAGTGTGTATGTGGTATTCTATGTGTATTGTGTATGTATGTGTGCACATGTGTGTATGGGGTCTGTGTGTGTGTGTGTGTGTGTGTGTGTGTGTGTGTGTGTGTGTATGTGTGAGACAGAGAGACAGAGATAGAGACAGAGAGAGAGAGGAAGAGAGAGAGAGAGAGAGAGAGAGAGAGAGAGAGAGAGAGAAAGACTGAATTTCATTAGGGTTGGTTATAGGCAAGAGTGTGGGTGCACATTTCAGAAGTTCAGGCACATTCCTCTGATTATACCAAGTCAAGGAAGAAAATGTCTCCCCCTCCCCATCACCAGTACCTGTACAGTACTCACTGTGTGATTAATGTACAGGGTGGAGCCTTATAAGCCACTCCTGTATTCATGATACGGTGCAGACACTCCCAATCTTATGAAACTTTTGTGCAGGTAATCACAGCTTCTTGAGTTGGGGAGTGCAACAGTCAGGTCATGTGCAGAAGTCACCATTCCACACCTCTCCCACACCCTCTCCTCTGTCTCTGACATTCTTCCTGTCTCTTCTTTTGTAATGTCCCCAGAGCCTTGCAGAGAGTGTTTTAGGAGTCCTATTTATATCTGGGCATTCAACACTCCTTTAGTCTCAGTACTTTGGTTAGGTCTCTGTAGTCACTTTTGACCATTTCATTAAAAAGCTTCCCTGACCAAAGCTTGCAATAGCACTGTTCTCTAGGTATAAACACCATAATGAAAAGGTGGTGCATATAAACAATAGAATTTTGTTCACCCACAAATAAAAACCTGGGTGTTCTGGCTGGTTTTGTATATCAACTTGACACAAGCTGGAGTTATCACAGAGAAAGGAGCCTCCCTTGAGGGAATGCCTCCATGAGATACAGCTGTAAGACATTTTCTCAATTAGTGATCAAAGGGGGAGGGCTCATTGTGGGTGGTGCAGTCTCTGGGCTGGTGGTCCTGGGTTCTATAGGAAAGCAAGCTGAGCAAGCCAGGGACAGCAAGCCAGTAAGCAGCATCCCTCCATGACCTCTGCATCAGCTCCTGACTCCCAAGTTCCTGCCCTGTGTGAGTTCCTGTCCTGACTTCCTTTGGTGATGAACAGCAATGTGGAAGTGTAAGCTGAATAAACCCTTTCCTTCCCAACTTGCTTCTTGGTCATGATGCTTTGTGCAGGAATAGAAACCCCGACTAAGACACTGGGGAAGGCTACATCAAGGGAGGGTCAAAACTAATATATGAAAAAGTCACAAGGAAACACCATACTTAGTAAGCTAATCAAAAACAGTTTTAAAAAAAAAGACTTTGAACAGACATTATG
>NW_022196895.1:69176038-69178937 GCF_008632895.1 Mastomys coucha
TAGTGTCTACCTAACTCTCCTCAAAGATAATGACCTGGAAGGATAAGATGAAATAAAGTCTTTCTTCCTCCAAGTTGCTTTGGTCATGGTGTTTCATCACAGAAATAGTGTCTTGGTCAGAGTTTCTATTCCTGCACAAACATCATGACCAAGAAGCAAGTTGGGGAGGAAAGGGTTTATTCAGCTTACACTTCCACATTGCTGTTCATAACCAAAGGAAGTCAGGACAGGAACTCACACAAGGTAGGAACTTGGAGACAAGAGCTGACGCAGAGGCCATGGAGGGGTGTTACTTACTGGCTTGTTTCCCCTGGCTTACTCAGTCTGCTTTCTTATAGAACCCAGGACTAAGCCAAGCTCACAGATGGCACCACCCACAATGGACCTTCCTACCCTTGATCACTAATTGAGAAAAAGCCTTAGAGCTAGATCTCATGGAGGCATTTCTTCAAGGGGGGCTCCTTTCTCTGTGATAACTCCAGCTCGTTTCAAGTTGACACACAAAACCAACCAGTACAAATAATATCCCCAACTAAGACATGTACCTAAATTTTCTTCTACTGTTTTTATGAAAAGTGAGACTCTATGACGCATATATAGTTTGCTAGGTGTGGGGTGCAAGCAGAGATAACTCCATTTTTATGTGAATGGATATACTATTGTGCCTATTGAAGTTATTGTGCAGGGCCTTCCTCCTCTACTGCTCTGAAACTCTGGTTGTGTCCTCATGTAGGCCTGGAACTAAATCATACTCTTTTCACTGAGCAAATGTTCGTAACTATGCAGGAGCCTGCACTGTTCGTTTTAAAAAGGGTTCTTACCCTGTCCACATATATTCACCTTTAGATGACATCTACTTTCATGATTATGTAGTTAATTAAGTTCTTAAGGACTTTAACTAGAATTTTATTGGTTAACTGTTGAATGATAGAAATATTTTCCATAATATGAATTATTATTAAATATATACAAATGGGAGCTTATGTTTTTCTCCAGCTCTTCAGGTCACCCTTCCTATTCTTCACTACGGATTGTCTGCATCGTCTTTCACTTATTCTGACTTCTATTGCTGCTGTGAGTGCCACCTAGGAAATCCCATCTTCATATACTTGTCACAGGACCATGAAATCACACTAGGACTAACCAGGATGCTTCTTCCCCGATCATAGATTTCACAGTCATGGTAAGTACTGTGAAGGCTGATGGGGTGCAGAAGGGTCACCTCCAGTCTTACCCAACAGTGAATGCTTTGAACTGCAATTCTGACTGGCCTGGCAAGATATACCCCTGGGTACAACAGTAACATGCATGTTATGATGGTAACAACTTTTTTTACTGATAGGTAAGGCTCCACCCGGTAGGGCCCACCTTCAACTAGACATTGGAACTGTACTCATGTCACTAAATTTTCTTGATCTACAATCAGTCTTCCTGCAACAAACTGGTTTGGGAACTGATACACTCTATCAGTCAGATTAAGCTATGTTACGCCACATTAATAACAACCCTTCAAAAACTATTTCATTCTAATGCTGAGTGCCTGTCCTCTGTGACTCCCCTGATAGTTCTGCCACACATCTCCTCGCTGCTGAATAAGCAGAGGAATTCGCCAGTAGTTGAAATGCTAGGGTTGTCTTGCCAAAGGCAAGAAATATGAAAATCATGAGCCATCTCTTTAAAATTCTACCTATGGAAAAGAAGCAAGCATCAGTCATACCCAGTTAGGAACCCCTGTAAGCTATGAGAATGGCTGGCCTGGTAAGGCACACCCACTACTACAACTGTGGCACAAACATTAGGCTAGTAACGAACCACTGTTTGATTGATTTAAAGGCCACTCTGAAAAATAAAGCCTGTACCTAGCATTGTCAAGAACCCACGACTGGAAATATCATAGGTCCCAGAATAGAACCTATGGCTATTATTCTGCTAAAGGGATATAATGTTAAATATACTTCAAATGGTTCATCATACCACCCAAAGATGAAGGCATCTTTCAACTATTATCAGAGAAGCTTCTGTGTACAGTAAATGATGGTCAGCATAGAGACCCACAATTGGCCAAGGGGCAGAGAATAAAATCCTGCAGAATATTCAGGGAACATATACATGACACTCCCTCCTCCAAAGGCTTGAGGATCACTGTAGGAAAGGTGGTGGGGAAAAATGTAAGAGCCAGAAATAGTTGAGAACTATAAAGAGAGAGCTTCTTCTATTCATAGCAGGAAGGCAGCACACATGAGCTCTCATCATCGGTAAACAGCATGTATGAGACCTAACAAGCCCAAGCCAGACTGGAAAGGGAGATTCCAGCATGGAAAGGGGATTTAGGCACAAACTTCTACATTCTAGCCAAGGAACTCTTGTCAGTTCTTAGCTTCTAGAAAAAGAAGTCTCTAAGTTCTCTAAGTCTAGTCCCTGATAAGTAAACCATGGTCCAGTGGAAAGTCACATACCCAAGAATATTTAGGTTCCACAAAATTGTAGCACTGTGGTAGGACATTTATTCACACTGTGAACCCCAACATTATGTTATTTACTGAAAAAAAATTATTTCTAATTGTGGTGTGTCTCTGCCCTTAACATACACCTTTTTTTCTTTTTTTATTAGATGTTTTCTTTATTTACATTTCAAATGATATCTCTTTTTCTGGTTTCCCCTCTGAAAAAAAGCCCTATTCCTTTCCCTCTCCCCCTGCTCACCACCCCACCCTCTCCCACTTCCTGGCCCTGGCATTCCCCTACACTGGGGCACAGAACCTTCACAGGGCCAAGGGCCTCTCCTCCCGTTGATGACCGGCTTGGCCATCCTTTAGTATACACATGCAGCTGGAGCAATCAGTCCTACCATGTGTACTCCTTGGTTGGTGGTTTAGTCCCTGGGAGCTCTGAGGGTACT